>NC_087342.1:237504103-237804103 GCF_030014295.1 Loxodonta africana | reverse complement strand
CAAGGAGCAGCTGGTAAATTCAAACTGCCAACCTTTCGGTTAGCAGCCTGAGCTCTGAACCACTGAACCATCAGTAGGTTGGCGTATTTTCTAAATTCCAAGACAAAAACAAAAGCTTACCCAATAAGGAAGCAGCTTTTTCTTCCACAAAATTGCAGCCACAGAGTTTTGCTCCTAAACTTCAGATTTCATAAATTCTTAGACTTCTGTTCACCAGTGTAAATACACAGGTCTTTTTCTTCCAGATTTAAAGACCTGTGCTAGGCTACTTAAGCAATATCTGTACCTTGGGCATTCACAGGCTCCTTTCTCAGCTGCCTTCTGAAGCTGACGCTCTCTCGGTCTTTGCCCACACGCTGGGTGATGTGGGGAACTGCCTCACCACAAGTTCTATCCTTCCAACACATACCTCAGATCATCTAAAAATAATGAGGTAAAGGACGGAAGGAAAGCTTATGTAACTAGGTCACTCGATAATTTCCATTTTAAATGTAAAAAGTTTTCATTTCAGAATTATTATTTTGTAGAACATTCCTTGGTTCTTCTTGGAAATTACAAATTAATTAGAATGTTTATAAAGCTCTCTGAAAAGCTCCACACAACACCTAAATAAGCTTCATAATCAACTACCCACTTTCCTGTTCTGAAAAGAATAAAAAGCCTGAAAGTACCATGTGACTTATTCTTTATGGGTAAATATGGAAGGAACGGACAATTAGCATTTCACAAACCATCCCACTTTAGGTCCATGCCACAGCTTCAAAAGGAGGCATAACTCAGATGAAGAGGAGAAACGCCACCCTTGAAAGATTGATGCACGCTTTACCACGTGGGGCCAAGATGTCATACCTGACCTGTTTATGGGCAGCAGAAACCTGAGTCCACATCCCCCAGGTGACTGCTGTTTGGGATTAACTTTGTGATTTGAGGGGAAATCTTGGGTACCTGTCCCACCAAGTCCATGGTAATTAGGTGTCAAGCCACACGTCCCTATGAGGAAAATCCTGAGTTAACTCTTGGTGGGAAACACCCACAACTTCTTCTGGGGAAGAGTGAGAGTATCTGTCTCTGGTTTGGCCACCTCTCTCCTTTCTTGCCCATATGATTGTAAATATTACTGTCCATGTTCATTAACACTTGTATAATACAATCAGGATTGGAGGAAGACTCATTAACAACCTGCACTGCTGAAAGCGAAAAGGACTTGAAGCTCTTACTGAAGATCAAAGACCATAGCCTTCAGTGTGAATTACACCTCAACATGAAGAAAACAAAAATCCTCACAACTGGACCAATGAGCAACATCATGATAAATGGAGAAAAGATTGAAGTCATCAAGGATTTCCTTTTACTTGGATCCACAATCAACACCCATGGAAGCAGCGGTCAAGAAATCAAAAGACACATTGCATTAGGTAAATCTGCTGCAAAGGACCTCTTTAAAGTGTTAAAAAAAAAAAAAAAAAAGCAAAGATGTCACTTTTTCTCCCACAAAATTTCAGCCAGAGGTTTTCTCTTAAATTTCAGATTTTGTAAATCTAAAGTGCACCTGACCCAAGCCATGGTATTTTCAATCACTTCATAAGTACACGAAAGCTGGGTAATGAAAAAGGAAGACCAAAGAAGAATTGATACCTTTAAATTCTGGTGTTGGTGAAGAATATTGAATATACCGCGGGCTGCCGGAAATACAAACAAATCTGTCTCAGAGGAAGTGCAGCTAGAATGTTTCTTAGAAGTGAGGATGGTGAGACTACATCTCACATACTTTGGACATGTTATCAGGAGGGACCAGTCCCTGGAGAAGAACATCATGCTTGGCAAAGAAGACGGTCTGCAAAAAAGAGAAAGATCCTCACTGGATGGATTGACCCAGTGGCTGCAACAATGGGTTCAAAGATGGTAATGACTGTGGGGATGGTGCAGGACTGGGCAGTGTTTCATTCTGTTGTACATGGGGTCACTGTGAGTGGGAATCAACTGGACGGCACCTAACAACAGCAATGCAAAAAACAGATGAGAGATACGGTTGATGTATGTCACTGAATAGACCCAGGAGGACAAGGCTCAGTGGCTCAGCCAAGGATTGCCCTTAGGAGCAGGGTGGTTCTTCCACAGCGGCAGGTGAGAAGCAGAGCACATGGGCAGAGGCCAGTGTAGGCAAGTGGGTGTGGTACGGAGAGCTCATGAAGGTTTTTCTCTGATTGTCTCTATGTTCTCAGAGAAGTAGGAAACCAGGTCATCAGCTGAGAGTGAAGATGGAGAAAGCGGAGTTAGTGCTTTGAGAAGAGAGGAAGCAGTCGTCTAGGGAAGAAGGAGAATTAAGGAGCTAGAGAACTGTATAACGGCCAGGACACATGAAGGCCCACGTTAGGGAGGCAATCACAAATTTAAAATGAGACTAGTCACCAAAATTCTTTGCTCTCTTTCTCTAGCCACACTGAGTGATGTAGGTGCAAGAGCTGAGTATGAGGAGAGTTGGGCTCAACCAGAGTTGTGGATTAGCCAACTGTGTACGACAGAGACGGTGCGTAGGACTTGAGGATCTATGCAATACAACTATTACACTGCCTCCAAGCCCTCCAAGGATAATTCCACCCCCAGAATATTCTAGTAATGACCCCGAAGCAGATTAGTTGAAATGGAGGGTAAAGATCACAGCGTAATACTAGATACATGGTTTACCCTGCCTTCGGTTTTGTCTCTGACAACAGTACCACCAGTGTCATGCTGGGGCAGGTTACATACGCCCTCCTTGATGACAAATACAAAGTTAAGGACATTGTTAATAAAAAAAAAATAATTAAAAAAAAAAAACAACAACCTTGCTTCTTTTAAAAATCGATGGTGGTTTTTAACAGCCACAATTTATTTAAATCTTATTTTACTTTTTCTAAAATTTTGCCCTCAACCACTTATCAAGGAAGTTCATTATTGAATTTTGCTGTCATCTATAAAAGCAACACATCTTTTTTTCTTTTTACCCTAACTTACTTTTCTTAGGCATCGAATACATCCTAATATTCTGATATTTAGTTAGTAAACCCACACTTAGTACAGTGATACCCTTGGTAGAAATTGTAGCTACAGACGTCCCTGCATGGTGCAAGCTTGGCTGTTAATTGAAATGGTGATGGTTCAAGTCCACCTAGAGGCACCTGGGAAGAAAGACCTTATGATCTGCTTCCGAAAAATCAGCCACTGAACACCCTATGGAGGACAGTTATATTCTGACACACACGGGGCTGCCAGAAGTCAGAGTCAACCTGAAGGCAACCGGTAAGGAAAAAAAAAAGAAAAAAAATCCTCAGACACCACTTAAATTTCACCATAAAGTCTTTCACAGCAAAAGGATAAAATCTGGAATCCTATGTTGTATTTAGTTCTCAGTCTCTCCCTGTTGTTGTTAATTGCTGTCTAGTTGGCTCCATGGAAAGCTTATGCATAACAGAACAAAACGTTGCCAGGTTCTGCATTATCTTCACGATAATTTGCATGTTTGAGTTCATTGTTGTGGCCAGTGTGCCAATCCATCTCATTGAGGACTTCCCTCATTTTCACTGAAGCACTTGTGGCATAGTGGTTAAGTGCTACAGCTGCAAACCCAAAGAATCCACCAGGTGCTCCTTGGAAACTCTATGGGGTAGTTCTACCCTGTCCTACAGGGTCACTATGAATCGGAATCAACTCGACAGCAATGGGTTTGGGTTTTTTTTGCGGGGGGGTGGTTTACTTTACAAACCAGGATGTCTTTTTCTAGTAATTGGTCTTTCCTGATGACATGCCCAAAGTAAGTGGGCCTAAGCCTCACATTCTTGCTTGTAAGGAGCATTCTGGCTGTCCTTCTTCTAAGACAGATTTGTCCATTCTTCCGGCAGTCCACAGTATATTCAATCTTCTTTACCAACACCACAATTTGAATGCGTCAATTCTTCTTTGGTTTTCCTTTTTCATTGTTCAACTTTCATATGCATATGAGGTGATTGAAAACACCATGGCTTGGGTCAGGCACACCTTAGTTACCAAAGTGACATCTTTGCTTTTCAAAACTTTAAAGAGGCCTTTAACAGGAGATTTGTCCAATGCGATACATCATTTGATTTCTTGACTACTGCTTCCATGGACATTGATTGTTGATTCAAAAAGAATTAACTCATTGACAACTTCAGTTTTTTTCCACTTATCATGATGTTGTTTATCCAGTTGTGAGGTTTTATGTTTCTTCATGGTCAAGTGTAATACATACTGAAGGTTGCAGTCTTTGATCTTCATCAGTAAGTATTTCAAGTCCTCTTCGCTTTCAGCAAGGAAGGTTGTGTCATCTGTATAATGCAGGCTGTTAATGAATCTTCCTCAAATCCTGATGCCATGTTCTTCATATAGTCCAACTTCTCAGATTATTTGTTCAGCATACAGATTGAATAAGGTGAAAAAAAACTCTGCCATACTCCTTTTCCAATTTCGAACCACGTCTCTTCAAAATCCACCCAAACTCACTGCCATCGAGTCAATTCTGACTCACAGTGACCCTACGGGACAGAGTAGAACTTCCCCATAGGGTTTCCAAGGTTGTAAATCTTTATGGAAGCAGACTGCCACATCTTTCTCCCTTGGAGCAGCTAGTGGGTTTGAACTACCGACCTTTCGGTTAGCAGACCACGCTTAATCACTGTGCTGCCAGAGCTCCTTACATGTCTCTTAGTCTCCTTCAAAATGGCACAGCTTCTCAGTCTTTTCTGAGTTTCATGACCCTGACAGTCTTGAAGATGGCAGACTGTAGACTGTTCTTCAGTTTGGGTTTGTGTAACATTTCCCCATGATCACATACGGGATGTGCATTTTTGGCAGAAACGTCACAGAGGTGATACGTGTTTTTTTCTCGCTGTATCAGGTGGCACCAGGTGTCAATCTGTCCTGTCACTTGTACTAATTGTGATCACTTGATTAAGGTGGCATCTGCCAGGTTTCACCACTGTAAGATTATTCTTTTTGCCTTTCTAATTAATAAGTGTTTGAGGAGGAGACACTTTAAAACTACATAAACATTCCTATCCTTATCAAATTTCACCCACCAGCTTTAGCAAATTGGGATATTTTAAAATTAATTATTACTATTATTAGTTATTATTATTGCCAAGTGGTGATTTTCCAACTCCATCATCATTCTTTCTAAATATAGAGGTTGGTCTTCTGCTACAAAAACCTTTATTTTCTCCCCATTCGTTTATGTCGAACGGACTCATGTGTTCCTTCTGACTTCCCTATCACAGTTGGAACATTTCCTTACTTTCTGTTTGGGGTCCATCTTGCACCTTTTTAACCCTGGTATCAACCTTTGTTCCAAGTTTGGTTTCTTTTTGTAGAGAACGTCATGTAGAAGTTAATACCTGGGCTCAAGGTGTGCTCATTGCTACTGAGGTATCAGTACTCCCAGCCTTCTCAGTGGACAAATCTAGGGAATATATTTATGTTTGTAAGTGCACACTCACATGACAGAAGTGTTCGATGGCAGTTTAGGGGGACCCTCCTTTAACGTCAACTGATGCCTGCCCTTTGCCTTTCTTCTGTTCTGTGTCCAACTCAAGACTTGAATTTTCTCTTCAGTTCTTTCAGCTTGAGGAATGCCAAGAGTGTTCTTTCCTTTTCATTTTCTAACTACAGATCTTTGCACATTTCATTATAATACTTCACCTTGTTTTCTCAAGCTGTCCTTTGAAATCTGTTCAGCTCTTTTACATCATCATTTCTTCCTTTCGCTTTAGCTGCTTGATGTTTGAGAGCAAGTTTCAGAGTCTCCTCTGACATTCATCTTGGTCTTTTCTTTCTTTCCTGTCTTTTTAATGACCTCTGGCTTTCTTCATGTTTGATGTCCTCGATGTTATTCCACAGCTCGTCTGGTCTTCAGTCATTAGTGTTCAATGCGTCAAATCTATTCTTGAGATGGTCTCTAAATTCAGGTGAAACAGACTCAAGGTCATACTTTGGCTCTCATAGACTTTTTCTAATTTCCTTCAACTTCAACTTGAACTTGCATATGAGCAATTGATGGTCTGTTCCACAGCTGGACCCTGGCTTTGTTCTGACTGATGAAAATGAGGTTTTCCATTGTTTCTTCCCACATATGTAGTTGATTTGATTTCTGTGTATTCCACCTGGTGAGGTCCACGTGTGTAGTTGCCATTTATGTTGTTGAAAAAAGGTATTTGCAATGAAGGAGTCACTGGTCTTGTTAAACTTTATCAAGCAATCTCCAGCATCATTTCTATTACCAAGGCCATATTTTTCAACTACCGATTCTTCTTTTTTGTTTCCAACTTTCTTGTTCCAATCACCAGTAATTACCAATGCATCTTGATTGCATGTTTGATCAATTGCAGACTGCATAAGTTGATAAAAGTCTTCAATTTCCTTATCTTTGGCATTACTGGTTGGTGCATAAAATTGAATAATAGTCGTGTTAACTGGGTCTTCCTTGTAGGCGTATGGATTTTATCCTATCATTGACAGCATTGTGCTTCAGGATAGATCTTGAAATGTTCTTTTTGGTGATGAATGCAAAGCCATTCCTCTTCAATTTGTCATTCCCGGCATAGTAAGCCATATGATTGTCCCATTCAAAATGGCCACTACCAGTCCCTTTCAGCCCACTAATGCCACTAATGTTTATGTGTTCCATGTCATTTTTTACAACTTCCACTTTTCCTAGATTCATATTTCATACATTCCACATTCCAATTATTAATGAATGTTTGTAGCTGTTTTTCTCATTTTGAGTCGTGCCACATCAGCAAATGAACGTCCCGAAAGCTTGACTCCATTCATGTCATTAAGGTCGTCTTAGTTTGAGGAGGGCAGCTCTTTCCCAGTTGCATTTTAAGTGTCTTCCAACATGTGGGGCTGACATTCCAGCACTATATCAGACAATGTTCTGCTGCTATTCATAAGGTTTTCACTGGCTAATGCTTTCAGAAGTAGACTGCCGGGTCCTTCTTTCTAGTCTGTCTTAGTCTGGAAGCTTAGCTGAAATCTGTTCTCTATGGGTGACCCTGCTGATATTTGAAATAATGGTGCCATAGCTTTTAGCATCTCAGCAATAGGTAAGCCCCTACAGTACGACAAACTGACGGACGTGTGAGGCAACATCCAGGTCTGGAGCTTTATCCCTAGGGAAGCCCCAGACACAGGAAGATGGAGGGGAGAGGAATGAATGATGTAAATCAAAGAACAGAGACAGGAAAACTCAAAGAGGTCTGGGGAGCAGAGCACGGGCTGGCTAGTCCAGGGAAGTACCCGGAGATGAGACTGAAACGAAGGAGATTTGACTTGGACTTTTTAAAGCAGGCATTTTGACTCAGGGGACGATTTGTACTTCTGCATAAAGAAACACACTTCAAGTTGTTAAAATAATATGCACAGACATCCTTGGCCCTTACACTTCTCCTAAACCCCCCTGTCCTGGAGCAGCTTGATACAGGATGAGCTGAAGCTTGGGGATAGGAAGAGGATTAAGCAGAGGAAGAAAATTTCTGTTGAGTATGTTATTTGGTAATTTTTCAAAGATGAACATTTAATGGGTTTTTATGCCCTGTCAAAATGTTCTTGGGCCATATTAGTCATATCAGAATAACTCCTAAAAGTATCTTTTAAAAAATCCCACACATAAAAACAACCACCACCACCACCACAACACAATACCTGTCATGTCAGAAGGACCCCACCAACAGGGTATGTGCTTGGATACGGAAGGAAAACTAGGTTGGGCCAGGCTGTAGAAGACCTCGAGTGCCAGCCAGAGGAAGGAGTTGGACCTCCAACACTGAGGCCTGGTGGAGTCTCTGACCACCAAACTGGCGAACAGCTTGATTGTTGCCATGCTTAGCAGTGGCAGTGGAAGGGCCCACTGGATTGGGAGACGGGGAGACAGGCTGTAGGGGTGCCATGTCAGGCTATGCAGGTGAGTAGGGGAAGGAAAGAGAAAAGGTGGAGTGAATGAGAAACATTCTGAAGGACGGAATAAAGTAGCTGATGGTTGAATTTAGAGCTTAAGAGGAAGGGACTACGTGTGCGGTGGAGCGGGGGTGCATGAACTGTGAAGGCTTTAGGATGAGCATCGGTGACGCAGCAAGGAGAGGCCAGAGAGAGGTGGCTCTGTCTGAGGAAGTGTTGACCCCCTGGAAGACTACAGAAAAAATTACACAGATAACTCCCTCAAAGTACCGTAAAAGCTATGAAGAAGTGAGGGTTCTGTGAGAGCATACAACAGGCTTTTGACATGGACTGGGTGTCAAGGAAAGATTCCTTTAGTGAGGACATCTCATTGGGTTGAGCACTGAAGGATGAGTAGGAATTTACCACAAAGGTGAGCCAGGAGAGAAGCTTCCAGGCTAAGGGAAATGCATAAGCAGAAGCTCTGAGGCAAAGGAAGTAGGACATATTGGAGCAGAGCTTCCCGGGAACACTCCCCTCAAGGCATCCATTGAACTGTAATATCTATATCAGGCACACCGGGCAAAAGGGGAGATTCGGGGCACCTAAATGAGGCTTGGAGCCCTGGTGGTGTAGTGCTTAAGAGCTCAGCAGCTAACCAAAAGAACAACAATTTGAATCCACCAGCTGCTCCTCGGAAACCCTATGGGGCAGTTTTACTCTGTCCTGTAGAGTCGCTATGAGTTGCAGTCAACTCTACAGCAATGGGTAAATGAGGCTTAGGAGTTACCAAGTGGCACAAATAGTTAACCACTTGGCTGCTAACCAAAAGGTTGGTGGTTCAAACCCATCCAGCGGCACCTCAGAAGAAGCTTGGCAATCTGCTTCTGAAAGGTCGCAGCACTGAAAACACTGTGGAGCAGTTCTATTCTGCACACTTGGAGTCGCCATGAGTCAGAGTTGACTCGATAGCAACTGGATTTTTTGGCTTTAGATGAGTCTTGGAATAAACTCCTGTTGCATTTCCTTTATTATTACATCATCAGATAAGAACAGTAAAACAGAAGGCATTAGAGAAGGTACTGAGTTGTATCAAATGTTCAAGTGAAATTTTTTTTTTTTTAAGTGAAAAGCTGAGCTTGCTTCCATGAGCGTAACTTTTCTTATTTGGTTTTAGGCTTGAAATGGGGACATAGGGCTTCCTGAAATAAAAGATTTCAGTGATGGTCTCTTCAGATTCTTGATAAACACTGTCTTAGTCATCTAGTGCTTCTATAACAGAAATACCACAAGTTGGTGGCTTTAACAAAAAGAAATTTATTCTCTCACAGTCTCAGAGGCGAGAAGTCTCATTTCAGGGTGCCAGCTCCAGGAGAAGGCTTTCTCATCAATCTCCCCCTGGTCTAGGAACTTCTCAGCACTCGGACGCCGGGTCCAAAGGATGAGCTCCCTTGCTGGTTCTTCTTTCTTGGTAGTAGGAGGTTCCCTATCTCTCTCCTTACTTCTCTCTCCTTTTATCTTTCTTAAGATAAAAGGTGATGCAGGCCACACCCCAGGGAAACTCCCTTTGCAACAGATTAGGGATGTGACCTGAGTAAGGGTGTTGCATCCCCCCAATCCACTTTAATATAACCTAATTTTTGCCTCATTAACCACAGGTGGACACTAATATTTACAAAACATAGGAAAATTACATCAGATCACAAAATGGAGGACAACCATACAGTACTGGGAATCATGGCCTACCCAAGTTGGCACACATTTGGGGGGGATACAATTCAATCCATGACAGACACCAACAAAACCTGTGTTCTTAGAAATTCTCGATTAGAACTTTTAAATCTAAAACGACTTTATTATAGTCATCTAAAAGTTACAATGTTTGAAACCGTTTTCGTAGAATCTAACAGATTTGTTTTCCCAGCAACAAATGTAATGGTGAAATTCTTTGCATAATGTGAATGCATGCCAAATCTGATAACAACTTTTCATATTGAATATTTCAAAATAATATCAAGACTCCATTTGCAGACTGAGCACATGCTTTAGAGTAGCTAACTTAGACAATGGACTCAAACATACCAACGATCATGAAGATGGCACAGGACCAGGCAGCATTTTGTTCTGTCATACATAAGGTCACCATGAGTTGGAACTGACTTGAAGACAGCAAACAGCAACCACAACAACTTAAACATTACAAAATGACACATCAGCTGCACACAGGTGGAATTATTTAGTATATACGAAGGTGAAGAGTCGACGTACTGTCTAAAGTTATACCAGCCTTGAGCTCCCAGCACCTCCACTAGATTGGACTGCTCCCAGTGTCCATTTGGACCTCTAGAGCATACATTCTCCAGTTACTCCTTGGACACTCTGATCGGCAGTGACATTGTACCCTGGAGCAAAGTCATACAGATGGCACAGATGAATGATAAGATTTATTCATACAAATAAGGGACCTAAGTTGAAAATCCAAATGTCTGCACATGTAATCTTTCACGAGCCAAACGAATGGGTTCTGGTTTAGAACACCACTTTAGGGCAAAGAATTGAACAAGGTAGGAAGCACCAAAGGAAAATGGAAGGAATACACAGAGTCACTGTACCAAAAAGACTTGGTAAATGTTCAACCATTTCGAGAACCAATGGCACTGAAGGAAGAAGTCCAAATTGCACTAAAGGTATTGGCAAAAAACAAGACTCCAGGAATTGACAGAAAATCTATTGAGATGTTTTAACAAACAGATGCATTTCCTGGAAGTGTTTCACTCATCTATGCCAAGAAATTTGTGAGACAGCTACCTGGTCAACTCACTGGAAAAGATTCATATTCATGCCCATTCCAAAGAAAAGTGATCCAACCGAATGCAGAAATTATTGAATAATATCATTAATATCACACGAAAGTAAAATTATGCTGAAAATAATTAAAAAACGGTTGCAGTACATCAACCTAGAACTGCCAGAAAGTCAAGCTGGATTCAGAAGAGGACATCAATGAGGGATACCATTGTTGATGTCAGTTGGATCTTGGCTGAAGGCAGAGAATACCGGAAAGATGTCTACCTGTGTTTTATTGATTATGCAAAGGCATTTGACTGCGTGGATCATAACAAATTATGGATAACACTGCGAGTAATAGGAATTCCAAAGCACTTAACTGTGATCATACGGAATCTATACATAGGCCAAGCGGCAGTTGTTCAAACACAACAAAGGGATGCTGCATGGTTTAAAATCAGCAAGGTACACATCAGGGTTGTATCCTTTTACCACACTTATTTGATCTGTACGCTGAGCAAATAATCTGAGAAGCTAGGCTATTTGAAGAACATGGCATCAAAATTGGAGGAAGACTCATTAACAACCTGTGATAAACAGATGATACAACTTGCTTGCTAAAAGTGAGGAGGACTTGAAGTATTTACTGATGAAGATCAAAGACTACAGCCTTCAGTATAGATTACACCTCAATATAAAGAAAACAAAAATCCTTACAATTGGACCAATAAGCAACATCATGATAAACAGAGAAAAGATTGAAGTTGTCAAGGATTTCATTTTATTTGGATCCACAATCAACACCAATGGGAGCCCACTGCTGTCCATTGGCATCAAGTCGATTCCGACTCATAGCTACCCTATAGGACAGAATAGAACTGTCCTATATGTTTTTCAAGGAGTAGCTGGTGGATTCAAACTGCCAACATTTTGGTTAGTAGCCTGAGCTCTTAACCACTGCATCACCAGGGCCCCTCCATTGGAGCAGCAGTCAGGAAATCAAACAACATATTGCATTGCACAAATCTGCTGCAAAAGACCTCTTTAAAGTATTAAAAAGTAAAGATGTCACTTTGAGGGCTAAGGTATGCCTGACCCAAGCCATGGTATTTTCAACCACTTCATATGCAAGTGAAAGCTGAACAATGGATACAGAAGACTGAATAAGAATTGATGCCTTTGAATTATGGTGTTGGCGAAGAATATTGAATACGCCATGGACTGTCAGAAGAATGAATGAATCTGTCTTGGAAGAAGTACAGCCAGAATGTACTCCTTAGAATGCTCCTTAGAGGCGAGGATGGTGAGACTTTGTCTCACATATTTTGGACATGTTATCAGAAAAGACCAGTCCCTGGAGAAGGACATGTTTGGTAAAGTAGAGGGTCAGCAAAAAAGAGGAAGATCCTCCAGGAGATGGATTGATACGGTGGCTGCAACAGTGGACTCAAACGTAGCAATGATTGTGAGGATGTCGCAGGACCAAGCAGTGTTTTGTTCTGTTGTACATAGGGTTACTATGAGTCCAACCGACTCGACAAGCACCTAACAACGACAACATAGGAAAAACTGCACAGAAAACAATGGAGAAGAGATTTAAAGTTACACACTGATATTTAAAACCAAAACCAAATCAGCTGACATAGAGTAGATTTTGATTCATATCAAACCCATGTGCTTTAGAATAAAACTGCGCTCCATAGGGTTTTCAATGGCTATGATCTCTACGGAAGCAGATCAAGCAGCTTTCCAGGCTCTTCTTTCTTGGAACCCTTGGGTGGGTTCGAACTGCCATCCTTTAGATTAGCAGCGGATGGCACACAGCTTGTGCCACATGATTTTCAAGTGTATCAATCATGTAAATGTGAATAAAAAGGCTTTCGAGATGCTCAGAAGTTTGCACTTTGAAATTTTCCCCTACGATCTTTATTTTTATTGTACTTTAAGTGAAAGTTTAAAATTCAAGTCAGTTTCTCAACAAAAAGTTAAACACACATTGTTTTGTGACCCTAGTTGCTCTCCCTACAATGTGACAACACACTCCTCCCCTCCACCCCGTATTTCCCATGTCCATTCAACCAGCTTCTATCCCTCTCTGCCTCCTCATCTCGCCTCCGGACAGGAGCTGCCCACATAGTCTCATGTATCTACTTGAGCTAAGAAGCACACTCCTCACCAGTATCATTTTACATCTTACACTCCAATCTAATCTTTGCCTCAAGAGTTGGCTTCAAAAATGGTGTTAGTTTTGGGCTAACAGAGTCCAGGAGCCATGTCTTCTGGGGTCCCTCCAGTCTCAGTTGGACCATTAAGTCTGGTCTTACTACCAGAAATTTGAGTTCTGCATCCCGCTTTTCTCCTGCTCCTTCAGGGACTCTCTGTTGTGTTCCCTGTCAGGGCCGTCATTGGTGGTAGCCGGGCACCATCTAGTTCTTGTCTCAGGCTGATGGAGTCTCTGGTTTATGTCTCTCTCTCTTTTTTTTAAATTGTGCTTTAGATGAAGGTTTACATAACAAATTAGTTTCTCATCAAACCATTAGTACACACATTGTTCTATGACATTGGTTAACAACCCCACAACATGTCAACACTCTCCCTTCTCAACCCTGGGTACCCTATTACCAGCTTTCCTGTTCCCTCCTGCCTTCCGGTCCCTGCCCCAGGGCTAGTGTGCCCCTTTAGTCTTGTTTTGTTCCATGGGACTGTTTAATCTTTGGCTGAAGGTGTTACTGGAATCAAATAAGGTTCTTGCCTCTCACTGGTCAAGAATGAACAGGTAAGGCACACAGAATTTTCCTCACAAGCAAAGCTTTATTGAAGAGGCTCGTAAGTGGAGACGAGGAGGGCCTAAAGCAACGCTTATGCCATCTCACAAAACAAGACCCACCCGGGGTTTTTAAAAGTTTTTGGGCAGGAAAATATTCACGTTTATTCGCAGGCATAGGCAGGTGGGGTTTTTCCAGCATGTAGCCCGTTTTGGGTGGCGATAGGTTAACTAAGGTGTGAGTGCAGCAGCTTTCTAAGACGGCTCCTGTCCTGGAGGCCTCTGGGATTTGCAGCAGGACTTATTATGGGGTGTTGTGCTTGTGCAGTCTCTCGCTCCCCAAGTTTGATTCCGAGCTGTTGCTGCTGCCCCTCACTGCCCCTGGTGGAAGGTCACACAGCGGTCACAGGTAGATGTTCTGCACATATCCCTGGGGCTGGTTTTATCCACCTGCTTCTGTAAGACAACTTTAAAGAAGTTTGCAGGCTATTTTCTGATACCCTGCTCCATCGTTCTGGAGAATGGCGTTGTTTCTGTGCCCTGGCCCATTTCCTGCTACTTTGCAGATTTAGGGGGCCGTCTGTTCCCTCTCTTAAAGGGTGAAACTCAGGAGTGACATCATTACTGAATTGAAAGGGTGTCCAGGGGCCATACTCTTACGGTTTCTCCAGTCTCTGTCAGGCCAGCAAGTCTGGTCTTTCCTTTTGAGTTACAATTTTGTTCTACAATTTTCTCTAGCTCTGTCCAGGATCCTTTGTGGTGATCCCTGTCAGAGCAGTCAGTGGTGGTAGCCCGGCACCATCTAGTTTTTCTGGACTCAGTCTGGTGGAGGCCTTGGTAGATGTGGTCCATTAGTCCTTTGCACTAATCTTTCCCTTGTACCTTTAGCTTTCTTCATTCTTCTTTGCTCCCGAACGGGTGAGACCAGTGGAGTATCCTAGATGGCCACTCACAGGCTTTTAAGACTCCAGACGCTACTCACCAAAGTAGAATGTAAAACATATTCTTTATAAACTATGTTATACCAATTGAGCTAAGTATTCCCCAAGATCATGGTCCCCATAGCACTCAGCACAACAATTCAATCCCCCAAGGAGTTTGGATGTTTCATGGAGCTACCATGAACTTTCCCTGTACAAGTTGTGCTGGCTTTCCCAGCACTGTGTACTGTCTTACCCTTCATCAAAGTCTCCACTTATCTATTTTCTATTAAGTGTTTTTCCATCCCCACTCCTCCCCTCCCTGGTAACCATCAAAGATTGTTTCTTTTTATACGTAAACCTTTTTATGAGTTTTTACAGTAGTGGTCTCCTACAATATTTGTTCTTTTATGATTGACTTATTTCACCCGGCATAATGCCCTCCAGATTCATCCGTGTTATGAGATGCTTCACAGATTCGTTGATCTTTATCATTGCATAATACTCCATTATGTGTATGTACCACAGGTTGTTTACCCATTCATTTTTTGATGGGCATCTAGGTTGTTTCCATCTTTTTGTTATTGTGAACAATGCTGCAATGAACATGGATGTTGGTCTATTTTACCTGGGGCTCATATTTTCTTGTGTCTTTGGTGTTCTTCATTCTCCTTTGCTCCAGGTGGGCTGGGACCAATTGGTGCATCTTAGATGACACTTGCTAGCTTTTAAGGCCCCAGATGCCACTCACCAAAGTGGGATGCAGAACATTTTCTTAGTATACTTTGTTATGACAATTGACCTAGATGTCCCCTGAAACCACGGTCCCCAGGCCCCTACCCCTGCTACTCTGTCCCTCGAAGTGTTTGGTTGTGTTCAGGAAACTTCTTAACTTTTGGTTTAGTCGGTTGTGCTGACTTCCCCTGTATTGTGTGTTGTCCTTCCCTTCACCTAAAATAATTCTTATCTATTATCTAGTTAGTGAATACCCCTCTCCTTCTCTCCCCACCCTCATAACCATCAAAGAATGTTTTCTTCTGTGTTTAAACCTTTTCTTGAGTTCTTATAATCATAGTCTCACACAATATTTGTCCTTTTGCGACTGACTAATTTCACTCAGCATAATGCCTTCCAGATTCCTCCATGTTAGGAGACCTTTCACGGATTCACATTGTTCTTTATTGTTGCGTAGTATTCCATTGTATGACTATACCATCATTTGTTTATCCATTCATCCATTGATGGGCACCTAGGTTTCCATCTTTTTGCTATTGTGAACAGTGCTGCAATGAACATGAGTGTGCATATATCTGTTCTTGTGAGGGCTCTTATTTCTCTAGGATATATTCCAAGGAGTGGGATTGCTGGATCATATGGTAGTTCTATTTCTAGCTTTTTAAGGAAGCGCCAAATAGATTTCCAAAGTGGTTGTACCATTTTATGTTCCCACCAGCAGTGTATAAGTATTGCAGTCTCTCCACAACCTCGTCAACATTTATTATTTTGTGTTTTTTGGATTAATGCTAGCCTCGTTGGGGCAAGATGGTATCTCATTGTAGTTTTGATCTGCATTTCTCTAATGGCTAATGATCATGAGCATTTCCTTATGTACCTGTTAGCCGCCTGAATGTATTCTTTGGTGAAGTGCCTGCTCATATCCTTTGCCCATTTTTTAATTGGGTTATTTGTCTTTTTGTTGTTGAGGCTCTGCAGTATCTTGCAAATTTTAGAGATAAAATGCTAATCAGATTTGTCGTAGCCAAAAATTTTTTCCCAGTCTGTAGGTCGTCTTTTTACTCCTATGGTAAAGTCTTTGGATGAGCATAAGTGTTTGATTTTTAGGTGCTCTTATCTAGTTTCTCTTCTGGTGTTTGTGCATTTTTAGTAATGTTTTATATACTGTTTATGCTGTGTATTAGGGCTCCTACTGTTGTCCCTATTTTTTCTTCTATGATCTTTAATTTATCATCTTAGATTTTATATTTAGGTCTTTGATCCATTTTGAGCTAGCTTTTGTGCATGGTGTGAGGTATGGGTCTTGTTTCATTTTTTTGCAGATGGATATCCAGTTACACCAGCACCATTTGTTAGAGACTGTCTTTTCCCCAATTAACGGACTTTGGTCCTTTGTCAAGTATCAGCTGCTCATAAGTAGATGAATTTACATCTGGATTCTCAATTCTGTTCCATTGGTCTATGTATCTGTTGTTACACCAATACCAGGCTGTTTTGACTACCATGGTGGTATAATTGGTTCTAAAATCAGGTAGTGTGAGGCCACCCACTTTATTTGTCCTCTTCAGCAATGCTTTACTTATCTGGGGGCTCTTCCCTTTCCATATGAAGTTGGTGATTTGTTCCTCCATCTCATTAAAAATGCCATTGGAATTTGGATCAGGATTGCATTGTATCTATAGATCGCTTTGGGTAGTATAGACATTTTCACAATGTTGAGTCTTCTATCCATGAGGAAGGTATGCTTTCCCACTTATGTAGGTCTCTTTTTTCTTGCAGTAGTGTCTTGTAGTTTTCTTTTATAGGTCTTTTACGTCTCTGGTTAGATTTATTCCTAAGTATTTTATCTTCTTGGGGGTTATTTTAAATGGTATTGATTTAGGGTTGTTCTCTTCGACGTTCTCTTTGTCGGTGTAGAGGAATGGAACTGATTTTTCTATGTTTATCCTGTATGTTCCTACAATCTTGATGCCCCGTTCTTCTTCATATAGTCCAGCTTCTCGTATTATTTGTTCAGCATACAGATTAAATAGGTATGGTGAAAGAATGCAACCCTGCCACACACCTTTCCTGACTTTAAACCAATCAGTATCCCCTTGTTCTGTCTGAACAACTGCCACTTGATCTATGAAAGGTTCCTCATGAGCACAATTAAGTGTTCCGGAATTCCCATTCTTCGCAGTGTTATCCATAGTTTGTTATGATCCACACTGTCAAATGCCTTCGCGTAATCAATAAAACACAAGTAAACATCCTTCTGGTATTCTCTGCTTTCAGCCAGGATCCATCTGACATCAGCAATGATATCCCTGGTTCCACATCCTCTCCTGAAACCGGGCTGAATTTCTGTCAGTTCCCTGTCAATATACTGCTGCAGCCATTTTTGAATGATCTTCAGCAGAATTTCGCTTGCGTGTGATATTAATGATATTGTTCTATAATTTCCACATTCGGTTGGATCACCTTTCTTGGGAATAGGCATAAATCAAGATTGGAGGAAGAGTCATTAACACCCTGCGTTATGCAGATGACACAACCTCGCTTGCTGAAAGTGAAGAGGACTTGAAGCACTTACTAATGAAGATCAAAGACCACAGCCTTCACTATGGATTACACCTCAACATAAAGAAAACAAAAATCCTCACAACTGGACCAATGAGCAACATCATGATAAATGGAGAAAAGATTGAAGTTGTCAAGGATTTCATTTTACTTGGATCCACAATCAACAGCCATGGAAGCAGCAGTCAAGAAATCAAAAAGATGCATTGCATTGCGTAAATCTGCTGCAAAGGACCTCTTTAAAGTGTCGAAGAGCAAAGATGTCACCCTGAAGACTAAGGTGCACCTGACCCAAGCCATGGTATTTTCAATTGCATCACATGCATGTGAAAGCTGGACAATGAATAAGGAAGACCAAAGAAGAATTGACGCCTTTGAATTCTGGTGTTGGCGAAGAATATTGAATATACCATGGACTGCCAAAAGAACGAACAAATCTGTCTTAGAAGAAGTACAACCAGAATGCTCCTTAGAAGCAAGGATGGCAAGACTGCATCTTACATAATTTGGACATGTTGTCAGGAGGGATCAGTCCCTGGAGAAGGACATCATGCTTGGCAGAGTACAGGGTCAGTGGAAGTGAGGAAGACCTTCAACAAGGTGGATCGACACAGTGGCTCCAACAATGAGCTCAAGCATAACAACGATTGTAAGGATGGCACAGGACTGGGCAGTGTTTTGTTCTGTTGTGCATAGGGTCGCTATGAGTCAGAACCAACTCGACGGCACCTAACAACAACAACAACATCCTGTATCTTGATACTGTGCTGAACTCTTCTGTTTGTTCCAGTAGTTTACTTGTGGGTTCTTTGGGGTTTTCTGTGTATAAGATCATATCATCTGCGAATAGAGATACTTTTACTTCTTCCTTCCCAATTTGGATGCCCTTTATTTCTTTTTCTAGCCTAATTGCTCTGGCTAGCACCTCCAGGACAATGTTGAATATGAGTGGTGATAAAGGGCATCCTTGTCTGGCTCCCAATCTCTAGAGGAATGCTATCAGACTCTTTCCATTTAGGATGATGTTGGCTGTTGGCTTTGTATAAATGCCCTTTATTATTTTGAGGAATTTTCCTTCTGTTCCTATTTTGCTGAGAGTTTTTATCATGAATGGGTTTTGGACTTTGTTAAATGCCTTTTGTGCATCAATTGATAAAATCATATGATTCTTATCTTTTTTTTTTTTATATATGTGATTGATAACATTGATTGTTTTTCTAATGTTGAACCTTCCCTGCATACCTGGTATAAATCCCACTTGGTCATGGTGATTTTTTTTTTTTTTTTTTTTTGATATGTTGTTGAATTCTATTGGCTTGAATTTTACTGAGGATTTTTGTGTCTAAATTCATGAGGGATATTGGTCTGTAATATTCTTTTTCTGTAGTGTCTTTATCTGGTTTTGGTATCAGGGTTATGCTGACTTCA
This sequence comes from Loxodonta africana, assembly GCF_030014295.1. Taxonomy (NCBI): domain Eukaryota; kingdom Metazoa; phylum Chordata; class Mammalia; order Proboscidea; family Elephantidae; genus Loxodonta; species Loxodonta africana. The sequence continues at coordinate 237,784,981 of NC_087342.1, read as the reverse complement.
TTGAATGAATTTGGGAGTATTCCATTCTTTTCTATGCTCTGAAATGCCTTTAGTAGTAGTGGTGTTAACTCTTCTCTGAAAGTTTGGTAGAATTCTCCAGTGAAGCCATTAGGGCCAGGGCTTTTTTTTGTTGGGAGTTTTTTAATTACCTTTTCAATCTCAACTTTTCTTATAGGTTCATTTAGTTGTTCTACCTCTGTTTGGAAATCATGGTGGCATGGTGGTTCAGAGCTATGCTGTTAACCAAAAGGTCAGCAGTTCGAATCCACCAGATGCTCCTTGGAAACTCTATGGGTCAGTTCTACTCTATCTTATAGGGTCACTATGAGTCGGAATTGACTGGATGGCAACGGGTTTGGTTTTTTTGGTTTTACCTCTGTTTGTGTTAGTTTAGGTAGGTAGTGTGTTTCAAGAAATTTGTCCATTTCCTCTAGGTTTTCAAATTTGTTAGAGTACAATTTTTCATAGTATTCTATTATGATACTTTTAATTTCAGTTGGGTCTGTTGTGATATCACTCATCTCATTTCTTATTCCAGTTATTTGCTTCCTCTCTGGTTTTTCTTTTGTCAGTTGGCTGATGGTTTATCGATTTTGTTAATCTTTTCAAAGAACCAGCTTTTGGAAGTTTCCTGAATACAACTGAACACTTTGAAGGCCAGAGTAGCAGGGGCGGGGTCTGGGGACCATGGTTTTAGGGGACATCTAGGTCAATTGGCATAACAAGATTTATTAAGAAAACACTCTGCAGCCCACTTTGGTGAGTGGCATCTGGGGTCTTGAAACCTAGCAAGCAGCCATCTAAGATGCATCAACTGGTCCCAAACCACCTGGAGCAAAGGAGAATGAAGAACACTAAAGACACAAAGTAAATATGAGCCCAAGAGACAGAAAGGGCCACATAAACCAGGGACTACATAAGCCTGAGACCAGAACTACTAGATGGTGCCCAGCTACAACAAATGACTGCCCTGACAGGGAACACAACAGAGAATCCACGATGAAGCAGGAGAATAATGGGATGCGGACCTCAAATTCTCATAAAAAGACCAGACTTCAGACTTAATGGTCTGACTGAGACTAGAAGGACCCTAGAGGTCATGGTCCCCAGACCTTCTGTTAGTCCAAGACTGGAACCATTCCCAAAGCCAACTTTTTGGACAGGGATTGGACTGGACTATAAGACAGAAAATGATATTGGTGAGGAGTGAGCTTCTTGGCTCAAGTAGACACAAGAAACTATGTGGGCAGCTTCTGTCTGGAGGCAAGATGAGAAGACAGAGGGGGACAGAAGCTAGGTGAATAGACATGGGGAATACAGGGTGGAGAGGAGGAGTATGCTGTCTCATTAGGGGAAGAGCAACTAGGAGTACATAACCCACTGCTGTTGAGTCGATTCTGACTCATAGCGACCCTGTATGACAGAGTAGAACTGACCCATACAGTTTCCAAGGAGTGCCTGGTGGGTTCGAACTGCTGACCTTTTGGTTAGCAGCCGTAGCCTTTAACCACTACACCACCAGGGTTTCCAGGAGTACATAGCAAGATGTATATAAGTTTTTGTATGAGAGACTGACTTGATTTGTATGCTTTCACTTAAAGCACAATAAAAACAAAAATAAAAAGAACCAGCTTTTGGTCTTGTTGACACTTTCAAATGTTATTCTATTATCTATTTCATTTAATTCTGCTCTAATTTTTATTATTTGCTTTCTTCTGGTGCCTGAGGGCTTCTTTTGCTGCTCTCTTTCTAATTGTTCGAGTTGTAGGGTTAATGCTTTGATTTTAGCCCTTTTTTCTTTTTACATGTACACATTTATTGCTATAAATTGACCTCTGAGCACTGCTTTTGCTGGGTACCAAAGGTTCTGATAAAATGTGTTTCATTTTCATTTCGTTCTGTGAATTTTATTCCATCCTTAATTTCTTCTATAACCCAGTAGTTTTCGAGCAAGGTGTTGTTCAGGTTCCATGTGTTTTTTTTTTTTTCCTTGCTTTTTTCTGTTACTGAGCTCTACTTTTACAGCTTTATCGTCAGAAAAGACGTTTTGTAATATTGCAGTGCTTTGGATTCTGTTAAGGCTTGCTTTATGGCCTAATATATGGTCTATTCTGGAGAATGTTCCATGTGTGTTGGAAAGAAAGTATACTTGGCTGCTGCTGGGTGGAGTGTTCTGTATGTGTCTATGAGGTCAAGTTGGTTGATTGTGGCATTTAGATCTTTACTGAGTTTCTTTCTGGCTGTTCTGTCCTTCACTGAAAGTTGCATGTTGAAGACTCCTACTATTATTGTGGAGCTGTCTGTCTCTCTTTTTCCAATGCTGTTAGAGTTTGTTTTACATATTTTGGAGCCCGGTCGTTGGGCATGTAAATATTTATTATGGTTATGTCCTCCTGGTGTCTTGACTCTTTAATCATTATATAGTGTCCTCCCTTACCCTTTGTGGTAGATTTTACTTTAAAGTCTATTTTATCATAGGTTAATATTGCCACTCCTGCTCTTTTTAGATTGTTGTTTGCTTGATATATGTTTTTCCATCCTTTGAATTTTAGTTTGTTTGTGTCTTTAAGTCTAAGGTGTGTCTCTTGTAGGCAGCATATAGATGGACTGTGTTTTTTTAATCTGTTCTGCCACTCTCTGTCTCTTTATTGTGCATTTAGTTCATTTAAATTCAGCGTAATTATTGCTAGGTATGAGTTTTGGGCTGTCATTTTGATGTCTTTTTGTGTGTGTGTGTTGTTGACAGTTTCTTTGTTCCATTTAATTTTCTGTGCTTGGTCATTTTCTTTATGTATTTTCTTTTCATCTTTTTCATTGTTACTGATTTTGTATTTGCTGAGTCTTTATGTTTTTCTTGTATTTTTTTTTATTTTGATGCGTAGGATTTTTAGTTTCCTTTGTGGTTGCCTTAATATTTATTCTTATTTTTCTAAATTTAAACCAATCTTTTATTTCTTTATATCACATGGACTTCCTCTCAGTATGAAAGATCTATGACTAATTTTTTTGTCCTTCTTTATTGATTTAATCTTGTCATTTTTTATCTTGATTTATTTTTGTGATTTCCCTACCTGGGTTGATATCTGGTTGCTCTGTCCTGTGTTCTAGTCTTGTAGTGTCATATTCTGTTATTGATTTTCTAATCAGAAGACTCCCTTTAGTATTTCTTGTCATTTTGGTTTGGTTTTTGTAAACTCCCTAAACTTCTGTTTATCTGGAAAAGTCCTAATTTCACCTTCATATTTGAGAGACAATTTTGCTGGATATATGATTCTTGGCCAGCAATTTTTTTTCCTTCAAGGCTTTATATACATCATTCCATTGCCTTCTTGTCTGCATGGTTTCTGCTGAGTAGTCTGAGCTTATTGGTATTCACTCTCCTCTGTAGGTGACTTTTTGTTTATCTCTAGCTGCTCTTAAAACTCTCTGTTTATCTTTGGTTTTGGTGAGTTTGATTTTAATATGTCTTGGTGACTTTATTTTGGGATCTACCTTGTGTGGAGTTTGATAAGCATCTCGGATAGCTATCTTCTCATCTTTCACAATATCAGGGAAGTTTTCTGCCAATAAATCTTCAACAATTCTCTCTGTATTTCCTGTTATCCCCTCCTGTTCTGGTGCTCCAATTGTTCGTAGGTTATTCCTCTTGATGGATTCCCACATAATTCTTACAATTTCTTCATTTAAAAAAAAATTCTTTCATCTTTTTCTTAAGTAAGTTGGTGTCAAGCACTTTATCCTTAATCTCACTAATTCTGACTTCCATTTCCTCAATTCTTCTTCTATGACTTTCTTTTGAGTTGTCTAATTCTGAAATTTTATTGTCGATCTTCTGGATTTCTGTTTGCTGTCTCTCTATGGATTCTTGCAGCCTATTAAATTTGTCATTATGCTCTTCTCTAATCTTCTTAATTTCTTCTATCGCTTTTTCTGTGTGCTCCTTGCCTTTTTCTGCGTATTGCACGATCTCCTTCCTGATGTCCTGAAGAGTTCTGTGTATTAATCTTTTGTATTCTACCTCCAGTAATTCCAGTAAGTTCTCTTCACCCAGAAGATTTTCTTGAATTTTTGTTTTGGGAGCTTGTTGAAGTCATCATGGTCTGCCTCTTTCTGTGATTTGATATTGACTGTTGTCTCCCAGCTATCAGTAAGTTATTGTACTTATTTATTTTATATTTGCTTACTGTGTCCTAGCTTCTTGCTTTTTTTTTTTTTGTTTTGATATGCCCATATAGGCTGCTCGTGTGAGCTAGTTTGATTATTGGCATCTTTGAAGCTCTAACAGCCTGTCACCAGGTGGTTAGAGCTGTTACTAAGTATGTGAGCCCAGGAGTCTGTTTACTTGACTTGCATGGATTCAGCTCAGGTGTCCAGGCAGTTGTTCACCAAGTGTGGTGCAGGCTCTCACCTACAGTCCTAGATGCGCAGGGGTGATCGGTGTAGGCACAGGTATCTGGCTACAGTAGGCGGTCATGTGCTGAGAAAGGCAGGGGGCTGACAGGCACCCCAAGTGTTGTGAGGAAAGCATGTCCCTGTTCCCTAAACCATGTAGGTGGGTGGATTTTACAGCCAGACTATGGGCACCCAATGCTGTTGGCTGTAAGGACTGGGAGCCATCACTTATTCTTGAACCCCTGCCACGGGTGGCTAGGTGCCATGGGTGGAGCCACCAGTCCTCAGTCCCCTGATGTGGGCAGGTGAGGACACTGCTTAATAGGCTGAATGGTGTCAAATGTCACAAACCTGACTCTCCCCCATATAACTGAAACAGTTGAAGTTAGACTTCAGGTATATACCCTGTTGTACTGTGCTAATGAGGGCCTACACTGTTGAAGTAGGCCCTCACAGGTCTATGCAGGAGTGAACGTCATTCAAAGGGGTCTCCAGACCCCTTATACCTGTCCCTAGGCAAAGGAGCTGTTTCTGCTCTGAATTTCTGGCTTAGAGGAGCCAGCAGATTTTTTTTTCCTGTTCGTTAATTTATTCCTTCTCCAAGGCTGAGAGAATGGCTCAGAGCGTGTGACAGGTCCTACTTCCAGCCCAAGGGAGGTGGCAATCTCTGAAGCCAGCTCAGTCCTAGTGCAGAGTGGGTAGTGGGTAGGTAAACAGGAGAGAGGTTTTTCCCAAAATGGTGTTTTTTACCTGTGAGGTAAGTTAGACGCATGTAATTGTCTTTTGCCAATGGCACACCACTTATCGCTGACTCTGGAGGTGTGAGTGGACTCTCTGCAGCTCGGTCTCTCCCAATGTGGAAAACGCATCCCAAACGCCACTGCTTGCCTCACTGTGCACAATCAACCCTACCTGCAAGGTGCCAGTTCCCACTGGGTCAGGTCTGGAACCTCCTCACTGCTTCTCAACCATCTCTCCCTCCCCCTGCCACTCAGTCTGATTCCTCAACTTTGCATTTGATGTTCAAGGCTCCTAGAATGTCATATATAATCAATTCACTTGTTTTTTTGGTTCTTTGTTCTAAGAAGGACCACAGGAAGCGTCTGACTACTCCGCCATCTTTGGCCCTGTCTGCTCCCTAAGACCTTAATACTTCCGATTTGCATAATGAATATTTCATTTCAGGCTCATCCTATCTTTTTTTTAATAATTTTTATTGTGCTTTAAGTGAAAGTTTACAAATCAAGTCAGTCTCTCACATATAAACTTGTATACACCTTACTACATAGTCCCATTTACTCTCCCCCTAATAAGTCAGCCCGCTCCCTCCTTCCAGTCTCTACTTTCGTGACTATTTGCCAGTTTCTAACCCCCTCTCCCCTCTCGTCTCCCCTCCAGACAGGAGATGCCAACATAGTCTCAAGTGTCCACATGGTGCATGTAGCTCACTCCTCATCAGCATCTCTCTCCAACTCATTGTCTAGCCCATTCCATGTCTGACGAGTTGGCTTCCGGAATGGTTCCTGTCCTGGGCGAACAGAAGGTTTGGGGACCCTGACCGCCAGGGTCCTTCTAGTCTCAGTCAGACCATTAAGCCTGGTCTTTTTATGAGAATTTGGGGTCTGCATCCCACTGTTCTCCTGCTCCCTCAGATGTTCTCTGTTGTGTTCCCTGTCAGGGCGGTCACTGGTTGTGGCCGAGCACTATCTAGTTCCTCTGGTCTCAGGATGATGTAGTCTCTAGTTCAGGTAGCCCTGTCTCTTGGGCTCATAATTACCTTGTGAGCTTGGTGTTCTTCATTCTCCTTTGATCCAGGTGGGTTGAGACCAACAGATGCATCTTAGATGGCCGCCTGCTAGCATTTAAGACCCCAGATGCCACATTTCAAAGTGAGGTGCAGAATGTTTTCTTAATTAATTTTATTTTGCCAATTGACTTAGATGTCCCCTGAAATCATAGTCCCCAAACCCCTGCCTCTGTTTTGATGACTTTCAAAGCATTCAGTTTATTCAGGAAACTTCTTTGCTTTTGGTTTAGTCCAGTTGTGTTGACCTCCCCTGTATTGAGTGTTGTCCTTCCCTTCACCTAAAGTAGGTCTTACCTACTATCTGATCAGTAAATACTCCTCTCCCGCCCTCCCTCCCTCCCCCCTCTTGTAACGACAAAAGAATGTGTTCTTCTCAGTTTAAACTATTTCTCAAGATCTTATAATAATGGTCTTATACAATATTTGTCCTTTTGCAACTAATTTCACTCAGAATAATGCCTTCCAGGTTCCTCCATGTTATGAAATGTTTCACAGATCCATTGCTGTTCTTTATCGATGGGTGTGAATATACCATAATTTATTTATCCATTCATCCATTGATGGACATCTTGGTTGCTTCCATCTTTTTGCTATTGTAAACAGTGCTGCAATGAACACGATTGTGCATATATCTGTTTGTGTAAAGACTCTTATTTCTCTAGGATATATTCCAAGGAGTGGGATTGCTGGGTCATATGGTAGTTCTATTTCTAGCTTTTTAAGGAAGTGCCAAATCAATTTCCAAAGTCGTTGTACCATTTTACATTCTCACCAGCAGTGTATGTGTTCCAATCTCTCCACAGCCTATCCAACATTTCTTATTTTGTGTTTTTTGGATTAATGCCAGCCTTGTTGGAGTGAGATGGAATCTCATTGTAGTTTTAATTTGCATTTCTCTAACGGCTAATGAGCGAGAGCATTTCCAAATGTATCTGTTAGCCTCCTGAATGTCTTCTTTAGTGAAATGTCTGTTCATATCCTTTGCCCAATTTTTAATAGGGTTGTTTGTCTTTTTGTGGTTGAGTTTTAACAGAATCATATTGATTTTAGAGATGAGGCACTGGTTTGAGATGTTGCAGCTGAAAATTTTTTCCCAGTCTGTAGGTGGTCTTTTTACTCTTTTGGTGAAGTCTTTAGATGAGCATAGGTGTTTGATTTTTAGGAACTCCCAGTTATCTGGTTTCTCTTTGTCATTTTTAGTAATGTTTTGTATTCTGTTTATGCCTTGTATTAGCACTTCTAACGTTGTCCCTATTTTTTCTTCCATGATCTTTATCATTTCAGACTTTACGTTTAGATCTTTGATCCATTTTTTTATTAACTTTTATTGAGCTTCAAGTGAACGTTTACAAATCAAGTCAGACTGTCACATATAAGTTTATATACACCTTACTCCGTACTCCCACTTTCTCTCCCCCTAATGAGTCAGCCCTTCCAGTCTCTCCTTTCGTGACAATTTTGCCAGCTTCCAACTCTATCCTCCCATCCCCCCTCCAGACAGGAGATGCCAACACAGTCTCAAGTGTCCACCTGATATAATTAGCTCACTCTTCATCAGCATCTCTCTCCTACCCACTGTCCAGTCCCTTTCATATCTGATGAGCTGTCTTCGGGAATGGTTCCTGTCCTGGGCCAACAGAAGGTTTGGGGACCATGACCGCCGGGATTCCTCTAGTCTCAGTCAGACCATTAAGTCTGGTCTTTTTTGTGAGAATTTGGGGTCTGCATCCCACTGATCTCCTGCTCCCTCAGGGGTTCTCTGTTGTGCTCCCTGTCAGGGCAGTCATCGATTGTGGCCAGGCACCAACTAGTTCTTCTGGTCTCAGGATGATGTAGGTCTCTGGTTCATGTGGCCCTTTCTGTCTCTTGGGCTCTTAGTTATCGTGTGACCTTGGTGTTCTTCATTCTCCTTTGATTCAGGTGGGTTGAGACCAATTGATGCATCTTAGATGGCCACTTGTTAGCATTTAAGACCCCAGACGCCACATTTCAAAGTGGGATGCAGAATGTTTTCATAATAGAATTATTTTGCCAATTGACTTAGAAGTCCCCTTAAACCATGGTCCCCAAACTCCCGCCCTTGCTCCGCTGACCTTTGAAGCATTCATTTTATCCCAGAAACTTCTTTGCTTTTGGTCCAGTCCAGTTGAGCTGACCTTCCATGTATTGAGTACTGTCCTTCCCTTCACCTAAAGCAGTTCTTATCTACTAATTAATCAGTAAAAAACCCTCTCCCACCCTCCCTCCCTCTCCCCCTCGTAACCACAAAAGTATGTGTTCTTCTCAGTTTATACTATTTCTCAAGATCTTATAATAGTGGTCTTATACAATATTTGTCCTTTTGCCTCTGACTAATTTCACTCAGCATAATGCCTTCCAGGTTCCTCCATGTTATGAAATGTTTCACAGATTCATCACTGTTCTTTAACGATGGGTAGTATTCCATTGTATGGATACACCACAATTTATTTAACCATTCATCCGTTGATGGACACCTTGGTTGCTTCCAGCTTTTTGCTATTGTAAACAGAGCTGCAATAAACATGGGTGTGCATGTATCTGTTTGTGTGAAGGCTCTTATTTCTCTAGGGTATATTCTGAGGAGTGGGAATTCTGGGTTGTATGGTAGTTCTATTTCTAATTGTTTAAGATAACGCCAGATAGATTTCCAAAGTGGTTGTACCATTTTACATTCCCACCAGCAGTGTATAAGAGTTCCAATCTCTCTGCAGCCTCTCCAACATTTCTTATTTTGTGTTTTTGGATTAATGCCAGCCTTGTTGGAGTGAGATGGAATCTCATCGTAGTTTTAATTTGCATTTCTCTAATGGCTAATGAGCGAGAGCATTTCCAAATGTATCTGTTAGCCTCCTGAATGTCTTCTTTAGTGAAATGTCTGTTCATATCCTTTGCCCAATTTTTAATAGGGTTGTTTGTCTTTTTGTGGTTGAGTTTTGACAGAATCATGTAGATTTTAGACATCAGGCGCTGGTCGGAGATGTCATAGCTGAAAATTCTTTCCCAGTCTGTAGGTGGTCTTTTTACTCTTTTGGTGAAGTCTTTAGATGAGCATAGGTGTTTGATTTTTAGGAGCTCCCAGTTATCGGGTTTCTCTTCGTCATTTTTGGTAATGTTTTGTATTCTGTTTATGCCTTGTATTAGGGCTCCTAAGGTTGTCCCTATTTTTTCTTCCATGATCTTTATCATTTTAGTCTTTATGTTTAGGTCTTTGATCCACTTGGAGTTAGTTTTTGTGCATGGTGTGAGGTATGGGTCCTGTTTCATTTTTTTGCAGATGGATATCCAGTTATGCCAGCACCATTTGTTAAAAAGACTATCTTTTCCCCAATTAACTGATACTGGGCCTTTGTCAGATATCAGCTGCTCATATGTGGATGGATTTATATCTGGGTTCTCAATTCTGTTCCACTGGTCTATGTGTCTCTTGTTGTACCAGTACCAGGCTCTTTTGACTACTGTGGCTGTATAATAGGTTCTGAAATCAGGTAGAGTGAGGCCTCCCACTTTCTTCTTCTTTTTCAGTAATGCTTTATGTATCTGGGGCTTCTTTCCCTTCCGTATGAAGTTGGTGATTTGTTTCTCCATCATGTTAAAAAATGTAGTTGGAATTTGGATTGAAAGTGCATCGTATATATAGATGGCTTTTGGTAGAATAGACATTTTTACTATGTTAAGTCTTCCTATCCATGAGCAAGGTATGTTTTTCCACTTATGTAGGTCTCTTTTAGTTTCTTGCAGTAGTACCTTGTAGTTTTCTTTCTATAGGTCTTTTACATCTTTGGTAAGATTTATTCCTAAGTATTTTATGTTCTTGGGGGCTACTGTGAATGGTATTGATTTGGTGATTTCCTCTTCAATGGTCTTTTTGTTGATGTAGAGGAATCCAACAGATTTTTGTATGTTTCTCTTGTAACCTGAAACTCTGCTGAACTCTTCTCTTAGTTTCAGTAGTTTTCTTGAGGATTCCTTAGGGTTTACTGTGCATAAGATCATGTCGTCTGCAAATAGAGATAATTTTACTTCTTCCTTGCCAATCTGGGTGACCTTTATTTCTTTGTCTAGCCTAACTGCCCTGGCTAGGACTTCCAGCACAATGTTGAATAAGAGCAGTGATAAATGGCATCCTTGACTGGTTCCTGTTCTCAAGGGAAATGGTTTCAGGCTCTCTCCATTTAGGATGATGTTGGCTGTTGGTTTTGTATAGATGCCCTTTATTATGTTGAGGAATTTTCCTTCTATTCCTACTTTGCTGAGAGTTTTTATCATGAATGGGTGTTGGACTTTGTCAAATGCCTTTCTGCATCAATTGATAAGATCACGTGGTTTTTGTCTTTTGTTTTATTTATATGGTGGGTTACATTAGTTGTTCTAATATTGAACCAACCTTGCATACCTGGTATAAATCCCACTTGGTCGTGGTGGATTATTTTTTTGATATGTCGTTGAATTCTACTGGCTAGAATTTTGTTGAGGATTTTTGCATCTATGTTCATGAGGGATATACGTCTGTAATTTTCTTTTTTTGTGGTGTCTTTACCTGGTTTTGGTATCAGGGATATGCTGGCTTCACAGAATGTGTTAGGTAGTATTCCATCCTTTTCTATGCTTTGAAATACCTTTAGTAGTACTGGTGTTACCTCTTCTCTGAAAGTTTGGTAGAACTCTGCAGTGAAGCCATCCAGGCCAGGGCTTTTTTTTTTGTTGGGAGTTTTTTGATTACCTTTTCAATCTCTTTTTTTGTTATGGGTCTATTTAGTTGTTGTACTTCTGATTGTGTTAGTTTAGGTAGGTAGTGTGTTTCCAGGAATTCATCCATTTCTTCTAGGTTTTCAAATTTGTTAGAGTACAATTTTTCGTAGTAATCTGATATGATTCTTTTAAATTTAGCTGGGTCTGTTGTGATATGGCCCATCTCTTTTCTTATTCGGGTTATTTGTTTCCTTTTCTGTATTTCTTTAGTCAGTCTGGCCGATGGTTTATCAATTTTGTTAATTTTTTCAAAGAACCAGCTTTTGGCTTTGTTAATTCTTTCAATTGTTTTTCTGTCTTCTAATTCATTTAATTCTGCTCTAATTTTTATTATTTGTTTTCTTCCAGTGCCTGATGGATTCTTTTGTAGCTTGCTTTCTATTTGTTCAATTTGTAGGGACGGTTCTCTGATTTTGGCTCTTTCTTCTTCATGTACGTGTGCATTTATCGATATAAATTGACCTCTGAGCACTGCTTTCGCTGTGTCCCAGAGGTTTTGATAGGAAGTGTTTTCAGTCTCATTGCATTCTATGAATTTCTTTCTTCCATCCTTAATGTCTTCTATAACCCACTCCTTTTTGAGCAGGGTATTGTTCAGTTTCCAAGTATTTGATTGGATTTATGGTCCGAGAAGATGCTTTGTAATATTTCGATGTTTTGGATTCTGCAAAAGTTTGTTTTATGACCTAATATGTGATCTATTCTAGAGAATGTTCCATGCACACTAGACAAAAAAAGTATACTTTGTGTTCTGTATAAGTTTATGAGGTCAAGTTTGTTGATTGTAGCAATTAGATCTTCCATGTCTCTATTGAGCTTCTTACTGGAAGTCCTATCCTTCACCGAAAGTGGTGTGTTGAAGTCTCCTACTATAATTGTGGCAGTGTCTATCTCACTTTTCAATTCTGTTAAAGTTTGTTTTATGTATCTTGCAGCCCTGTCATTGGGTGCATAAATATTTAATATGGTTACATCTTCCTGGTAAATTGTCCCTTTAATCATTACACAGTGTCCTTCTTTATCCTTTGTGGTGGATTTAACTTTAGAGTCTATTTTGTCAGAAATTAATATTGCCACTCCTGCTCTTTTTTGATTGTTATTTGCTTGATGTGTATTTTTTCCATCCTTTGAGTTTTAGTTTATTTGTGTCTCTAAGTCTAAGGTGTGTCTCTTGTAGGCAGCATATAGATGGATCGTGTTTTTTTTTATCCAGTCTGAGACTGTCTGTCTCTTTATTGGTGCATTTAGTCCATTTACATTCAGTATAATTATAGATATTTTTTTTATGCGTTTAGTGCTGTCATTTTGATGCCTTTTTTTGTGTGTTGTTGACAATTTCATTATTCCACTTACTTTTTTGTTCTGAGAAGTTTTTCTTTGTAAATTGTGTGTTCCTCATTTTCATAGTAGTTGAATTTATTTTTGCTGAGTTGTTATGTTTATCTTTGTTTTTATTTTGAAGTATGGAATTGTTAGACCTCTTTGTGGTTACCTTAATATTTACCCCTATTTTTCTAAGTAAAACCTACTTGCATCATCCTATATCGTCTTGTTTTCCTCTCCATATGGAAGATCTATGTCTCCTGCATTTAGTCCCTCTTTTTTTGATTATTGTAATCTTTTACATAATGACTTCAATGATTCCCTGTTTGGGGCATTTTTTTCTTTTTTAAATTAATCTTATTTTGTTTTTGTGATTTCCCTATTTGAGTTGATATCAGGATGTTCTGTTCAGTGACCTTGTGTTGTGTTGGTATCTGATATTATTGATTTTCTGACCAAAGAATTTCCTTTAGTAATTCTTGTAGCTTTGGTTTGGTTTTTACAAATTCTCTAAGCTTGTGTTTATCTGTAAATGTCTTAATTTCACCTTCATATTTGAGAGAGAGTTTTGCTGGACATATGATTCTTGGCTGGCAGTTTTTCTCCTTCATTGCTCTATATATGTCGTCCCATTGCCTTCTTGCCTGCATGGTTTCTGCCAAGTAGTTTGAATTTCTTATTGATTCTCCTTTGTTTGTGACTTTTCGTTTATCCCTGGCTGCTTTTAAAATTTTCTCTTTATCTTTGTTTTTGGCAAGTTTGATGATAACATGCCTTTGTTATTTTCTTTTGGGATCTATCTGTATGGTGTTCAGTGAGCATCTTGGATAGATATCCATTCATCTTTCATGATGTCAGGGAAGTTTTCTGCCAGGAGATCTTCAACTATTCTCTCTGCATTTTCTGTTATCCCTCCCTGTTCTGAAACTCCAATCACACGCAAGTTATTCTTCTTGACAGAGTCCCACGTGATTCTTAGGGTTTCTTCATTTTTTTTTAATTCTTTTATCTGATTTTTCTTCAACTATATTGGTGTCAATTGTCTTATCCTCTAACTCTGCATTCCAATTGCTCAAGTCTGCTCCTTCGACTTTCTATTGAGTTGTCTAATTCTGTCATTTTACTGTTAATCTTTTGGATTTCTGAATGCTGTCTCTCTATGGATTCTTGCAGCTTACGAATTTTTCCACTATGTTCTTGAATAATCTTTTTGATTTCTTTAACTGCTTTATCAGTGTGTTCCTTGGCTTTTTCTGTAGATTGCCTTATTTCATTTCTGAGGTCATCCCTGATGTCTTGAAGCATTCTGTAAATTAGTTTTTTATATTCTACATCTGGCAATTCCAGGATTGTATCTTCATTTGGGAAAGATTTTAATTCTTTAATTTGGGGATTTGTAGAAGCAATCATGGTCTGTTTCTTTATGTGATTTGATATCAACTGCTGTCTCCAAGCCATCTATAAGATATTGTATGATTTATTTTATATTTGCTCTTTGAGTCTTCTTGTTTTCATTTTTTCTATATACCCAGATGGGCTACTAGATTGCTCTATCTTGATTGTTGTGGCCTTTGAATCACTTATGTCCTATTACAAGCTGGTTTGAGCTGTTACCAGATATATGAGCTTATGAGTCTATCCCCTATTCTTGAATAGAATCAGCTTAGGTGTGCTGATTGTGTGTTGCCTAGTGTGTGGTGTAGGCTGTCACCTATTAACTTAAAGGAGGAGTGGTGATGGTTGTATGCACCAGATTCTAGTAGTGGCAGGGAGTCACACTCCAAGGAGGGCAGGATGCTGACAGCCTTCCCCCATGTGCCAATGAGGTAGCAGTGTCTCTATTCCCAGAGCACTTTGGTGGGTGGCCTCTGCTGCTGTATCTTAAGCACCCAATGCTTGTACCTCTAAAGATTTGTAGGTGTCACTATCCTCAGACCCCTTTAGCAGGTGGTTAGGTGGAGCTTTAGCCCTCAGTTCCCTGCTGTGGATCCGTGAGGGCTCTGTTTAATAGGTAGAGAGGTATAGACCTCCAAAACTTGTCTTTCCACTGCTTTGCTAAAACAATTACAGTCAGATCTCTGTCAGAATTGCCTTTGCATTATAATAGCCACCTGGTTCCTTGTAGGGATGAAAACCAGAGACTTTGTGGATTTCTTTTGCTTGGCTGGAGCTGGTTGTGTATTATTATTTCAGTTTAGGGAAGTCAGGGAAGGATTTTTCTCTCCCGCATTGTTAATTGCTGCTTCTCTTAGGCCAGGAGAATGGCTTAGGAAAAAAAAAAACCCTGCAGAGCACTTCACTCCTTGGCCCAGGAAATTCAAATGTTAATGAAGCCGCCTGGGGCAGGGAGGGGCGGGATCAGATAGACAGGAGAGAGTAGCACTGCAATATAGGCAAAGTTACTTATCTTGTTTGGTGAAGACTGTTTTATCTGAGATTCCAGAGGGGTGTGTAGCCTGTGTGCGCTGGCTGGGTTGAGATTGGTCAGGCCTGCCTCCCATGCTTGCACCATCTCAGAAAGCCGTGATCAGCTCTTCTGCTCCTAGTCCAAAGCCCAGCACCAAGGTTTTCTCACTGGGACACTGCCTCCCAGGCTCCAAAAACAGTCACTGCTTCTCCGTGGGTTCTCGTTCTCCTGTCAGCTGTGTTAGTGTGCAGCCAGGTTGTGCTGGGTGAATCTCTGCTGAGGTTACTCCAGGGGGTTAGGGGATAGGGCTGCATCCCACGCTTGCCCCATCTCAGTAACCCGCAATCAGCCCAACCACTCTGGCACCAGGGAACCACGAGGGCTCAAGGCTGTGGCGGGGGGACGCCCGTTCCAGAAGCAGTCGCTGCTTCACCATGCAGCTTTTTGCTCCCCTGTCACTCAGGTCAACTCCTTAGTTCTGTGTTTGATGGTCAGGATTTGTAGATTGTCATGTATGTGATCAATTCACTTGTTTTTTCTGAGTCTTTGTTGCAAGAAGGATCTGCGGTAGCTTCTACCTAGTCAGCCATCTTGGCCCCACCTTCTCATCCTATCATGATTAAGGTGGAAAATTATGGGCATTTTAACTGTTGGCCTGAGTGCCTTTCATGTGAGGCCAGTGTGCTCAACAGGTGGTTGTAACAGCTAAGAAGTACCAGAGGGTGGGAAGAGTGGGGAGAGTTACCAGGAGTTGCTGTATCTGCTGATGGACTGCAGGGTGGGAAGAGTGGGGACAGTGACCAGGAGTTGCTGTGACAGCTGATGGACAGGAGGGTGGGAAGAGTGGGGACAGTGACCGGCAGTTGCTTTAACAGGTGAGAGAGTACAGAATGGGAAGACTGGGGACAGTGACCAGGAGCTGCTGTAACTGCTGATGGACTGCTGGGTGGGAAGAGTGGGGACAGGGACCAGGAGTTGCTGTGACAGCTGAGAAGTACAGTAGGGTGGGAAGAATGGGGACAGGGACCAGGAGTTGCTATGACAGCTGAGAGGTACAAGAGGGTGGGAAGATTGGGGACAGGGACCAGGAGTTGCTGTAACCAGGAGGGTGGGAAGGGTAGAGACAGTGACCAGGAGCTGCTGTGACCGCTGATGGACTGCAGAGTGGGAAGAGCGGGGAGAGTGACCAGGAGTTGCTGTAACAGCTGATGGACAAGAGGGTGGGAAGAGTTGAGACAGTGACCAGGAGTTGCAGAGAGGTCACTGCACTGAGCTCCAAAAGAAAGGAGCAATGTGGAAAACAATCACTGCCAAAAAGTAGACTTAACACCCAGAAACAAGTCAAAACATATTGTTTAGTAACTATTTTTGTGGGCGTCTAGAGGAGAACATGGCAAAAACTATGAGTGGTCCAATCCTGTGCTCATGGATTGGAAGATTTAATATAGTGAAAATGGCAATTCTATCTAAAGTGATCTACAGATAAAATGCAATCCCAAAGCAAATCCCAACAACATTCTTTACTGAAATGGAAAACTAATGACCAACTTCATATGGAAAAGAAAGAAACCCAGAATAGCCAAAGCAATATGGAAGAAATACAACAAAGTAGGAGGCCTCACACTCCCCAGTAGTGAAACATACTATACAGCCACTGTAATTAAAGCAGCCTGATATTGGTTCAATGATAGACAACATAGACCAGTGGAACAGAATTGAGAACTCAGAATTAAACCCAGCTGTCTATGGACAACTGATTGTTGACAAGGGGTCAAAGTCCAGCCAGTGGGGGCAGACAGTCTTTTTAATAAGTGGTGCTGGCAAAACTTGATATCCACGTGCAGAAAACTGAAACAACACCCATACCTTACACCATACACAAAAACTAACTCAAAATGGATCAAGGACCTAAATGTTAAACCTAAAACCATAAAATTCCTATAAGAACACATAGGGAGAAAACTATGGGAACTAATCCTTTGTAAAAATAGGATAACAAACATAACAAATACATAAATGTTGTTCGTAGGTGCCATCAAGTACGTTCTAACTCATAGCAACACTATGTACAACAGAACAAAATATCGCCTGGTCCTGCACCACCCTCACAATTGTTGTTATGTTTGAGCCCATTGTTGCAGCCACTGCATCAATCCATCTCCTCAAGGGTCTTCCTCTTTTTTGTTAGCCCTCTACTTTACCAAGCATGATGCCCTTCTCTGGGGACGGATCTCTCATAATAACATGTTCAAAGTATATGAGATGTAGTCTTGCCATCCTCCCTTCTAAGGAGAGTTCTGGTTGTACATCTTCCAAGACAGATTTATTCGTTCTTTTGGCAGTCCATGGTATATTCAATATTCTTCACCAATGCCACAATTCAAAGGCGTCAATTCTTCTTCAATCTTCCTTATTCATTGTCCAGCTTTCGCATGCATATGATGCAATTGAAAATACCATGGCTTGGATCAGGTGAACTTTAGTCCACAAACTGACATCTTTGCTTTTCAACACTTTAAAGAGGTCTTTTGCAGCAGATTTGCCCAATGCAATGCATCTTTTGATTTCTTGACTGCTGCTTCCATGGGTGTTGATTGTGGATCCAAGTAAAATGAAATCCTTGACAATCTCAATCTTTTTTCTGTTTATCATAACCTTGCTTGTTGGTTCAGTTGTGAGGATTTTTATTTTCTTTATGTTGAGGAGTAATCCATACCGAAGGCTGTGGTCTTTGATCTTCATTAGTAAGTGCTTCAAGTCCTCTGCACTTTCAGCAAGCAAGGCTGTGTCATCTGCATCATACAGGTTGTTAATGAGTCTTCCTCCAATCCTGATGCCCCATTCTTCTTCATATAGTCCAGTTGCTCAGATTATTTGCTCAGCATACAGATTGAATAGGTATGGTGAAAGAATACAACCCCGATGCACACCTTCCATGACTTCAAACCACACAGTATCTTCTTGTTCTGTTCAAATGACTATGTGTAGGTTCCTCATAAGCACAATTAAGCATTCTGGAATTCCCATTCTTTGCAATGTTATCCATAATTTATTATGATCCACACAGTTGAATGCCTTAGCATAGTCAATAAAACACAGGTAAACATTTTTCTGGCATTTTCTGCTTTCGGTCAGGATCCATCAGACATCAGCAATGATATCCCATGTTCCAAGTCCTTTTCAGAATCCGGCTTGAATTTTTGGCAGCTCCCTGTCAATATACTGCTCCAGTCACTTTTGAATGATCTTCAGCAAAATTTTACTTGCATGTGACAATAATGATATTGTTCAATAATTTCTGCATTCGGTTGGACCACCATTCTCGGAAGTAGACATAAATATGGACTTTTTTATGGACCTCTTCCAATCTGTTGGCCCAGAAGCTGTCTTCCAAATTTCTTGGCACAGATGAATGAGCACTTCCATTTCTGCATCCATTTGTTGAAACATTCCAATTGGTATTCTATCAAGTTCTGGAGCCTTGTTTTTTGCCAGTGCCTTCAGTATATCTTGGACTTCTTCCTTCATTACCATCGGTTCCTGATCATATGATACAAATAGAAAATACACAAATAGAAGAATACAAAATAGATGAATAGGACCTCATAAAAAATGAAAAACTTATGCTCATTAAAACGTTTTATCAAAAGCGTAAAAAGAGAATCTTTAGACTGGGAGAAAAATATTCAGAAACAACTTATCCGATAAGGGACTAATCTCTAAAATTTATAGAAAACTGCAACAACTCAACAAGAAAAAGACCAACAACACAATCACAAAATGGGCAAAAGACATGAACAGAACTTTCTCCAAAGAAGACATCCATACAGCCAACAAGTGTGAAAAGATGTTCACAATCATTAGCCGTTGTTTTGTTATTGTGTGCCATTGAGCCAATTCTGACTCATAGCGACCCTACAGGACAGAGTAAAAACTGCCTCATCTGGTTTCCAAGGAGCGGTTGGTGGATTTGAACTGCAGATCTTTTGGTTAGTAGTCTGAGCTCTTAACCACTTTGCTACCAAGTCTCCATTGGCCATTGTTGTTGTTGTTGTTAGGTGCCGTGGAGTCGGTTCCGACTCATAGCGACCCTATGCACAACAGACTGAATCACTGCCCGGTCCTGAGCCATCCTTACAACTGTTGTTATGCTTGAGCTCATTTTTGCATTGGCCGTTAGAGAGATGCAAATCAAAACTACAGTGAGATACCATCTTACCCCAGGTAAAATCGCACTGATTAAAAAAAAAAAAAAGCAGATAACAACAAGTGTTGGAAAGGATGTGGGGAGATTGGAACCTGTATCCATTCCTGATGAGACTGTAAAATAGTACAACCACTATGGAAAACAGTATGGCACTTTCCCGAAAAACTAGAAATAGAGCTACCCTATGATCCACCAATTCCACTTCTAGGTATATACCCTAAAACAAAACCAAACCCACTGCCATCAAGTTGATTTCTACTCACACTGACCCTATAGGACAGAGTAGAACTGCCCACAGGGTTTCCAAGGAGCACCTGGTGGATTTGGACTACTGACCTTTTGGTTAGCAACTGTAGCTCTTAACCACTATGCCACCAGGTTTTCCAGTATATACTCTAGAGACCTAAAAACAATGACATGAACAGACATACGCACAGTTACATTCATTGCTGCTTTATTCACAATAGCAATGAAATGGAAACAACTGAAGTGCCCGTAAATGAACGCATGGATAACCAAATTATGGTACACACATACAATGGAATATCATACAACCATAAAGAACAATGATGAGGACACAAAACATATTATAACATGGATGGACCTGATGGGCATAATGCTAAGTGAAATAAGTCAAGCATATAAGGACAAATATTGTATGATCCCTCTTTTATAAAAAGACAAGAATAGATATAGAGATAGAGACCAATGTTCATTGGTGGTTACCTGGAAAAGGAGGGGAGGGAAAAGTACACTTCAGATCATAGAGACTAGTTATTTTTGGTGATGGGAAAAGTGACCCTGAACATGAATGCAGTGACCATAGCACAACCAAAGTAAAAACAAGTGTTTGAGCACATATGGATGGATACAGGCATACCGGCATATGGGTAGGTATAGATATGTACGTAGGTGAGAACAGATGGAAGTATCTGTAAAAAAAAAAAAAAAAAAGTGTAAATACATATATGTGGGTGCAGGCATATATATTCACGGAAGACACAAATAAGGATACTCGGCAGACATATTCAAACACCTCCCAGTATTGATTTTCTGGGTTTGAAGGCTTAGGACCGTAGTCTCATGGGACAACTCAGTCAGCTGGCAGAATAACACAGCTCACAAAACTCATGATCTGCATCCTAGTGAGCTGAATAGCCTCTGGGATCTTAAAAGCTTGTGAGTGGCCATCTAAGACACAACTACTGGTTTCTACTTGCCAGGAGCAAAATAATAAGGAGGTATCTAAAAACTCAGAGAAGAAACAAGTCTACATGAGCCTTGATCTCATCTACCCTGAGATCAGAAGAACTAGATGGTGCCTGGCTACCACCACTGACCATTCTGACCTGGGTCACAATAGATGGTCCTGGATAGAAAAGAAGAAAAATACAGAACAGAACTCAAATTCTTATTTTTTTTAAAAAAAATCCAGACAAACTGGAACCGTAGAGAACAGAGGACTCCCCGAGACTATCACCCCTAGACAGTCTTTAAACCTAGAACCGAGCCTATCCCCTGAGATCACTCTTTAGCAAAATAGCAGAGTGGCATACAAAATAAAAGACATCACCCGTAAGCTCGGTGTTCTACTTAAAAACTATCAGTATGAGACCAAAAGGTCAACAATTACTCAAAAGCAAAGATGAGAAGATAAGGGGGCAGGGAAACTAGAATACTGGAAATGGAACAAACAGAACGCAATTAAAGAGAATGTTGACACATTATGATAACTCTTACTAATACCACTGAACAATCTGCGCAGGAATTGTCAAATGGGAACCTATCTTGCTGTGTTAACTTTCGCCAAAAACTCAATTAAAAAAAAAGAAGAAAAAAATACTCTGAGTCATCCCCGATCAACCCCACTTCCTCTCCTGACACAATCTGTAAGCCCCTATACCAGACACCAGGAGGTTCCCAAACACATCTTGATTTTAGCAAAGCACCTCACAAAGTTTCCTTTTATATCCTGATGGATAAAATGGTGAACTGTGGGCCGAATAACACCACTCTTGGGCAGGCCCTTAGCTGATTGAATTACTCCGTCCAGCCAGGACCAATAAACATATTTATTAGCGTGAAAGGAGTTGATTACCAAAATGTCAATGAGTTCTGCTACTGGTTTTGAGCTGGTCAGAACTAATTTAAACCAATGGAAACATGCTTATCAAAGTCGCTGAATTATGCTATCTTCTACGGATAACTATTATTACAGATAATGATTGTGTTAGCCTCCTGGGGCCCCTATAACAAAACGCCACAAACTAGGTGGCTTATAAAAACCAAAAACCAAATCCACTGCCATCGAGTCAATTCCAACTCATAGCAACCCTATAGGACAGAGTAGAACTGCCCCCACAGAGTTTCCAAGGAGCACCCAGCAGGTTTGAACTGCTGACCTCTTGGTTAGCAGCCATAGTACTTAACCACTACGCCACCAGGGTTTCCAGGTGGCTTATAAGAACAGAAATTTATTCTCTCACAGTTCTGGAGGCCAGAAGTCTGAATCCAGTGTCGGCAGGGCTGTGCTCCCTCTGAAGGCTCTAGCTTCTTACCTCTTCTGGCTTCTGGAGGCCCAGACATTCCTTGGCTTGTGGAAGCATCACTCAAGTCTTTGCCTTTGTCTTCATATGGCTATCTTCCCTGTACATTTGGCTGTCTTTCTATCTTTCTCTCTTCTTATGAGAACACCATTCACTGGGTTAGTGTTATCAGGAGGGACCAGTCCCTGGAGAAGGACATCATGCTTGGTAAAGTAGAGGGTCAGTGAAAAACAGGGAGACCCTCAAGGAGATGGTTTGACATGGTGGCTGCAACAATGGGCTCAAACATAGTTGCTGGACTGTGAGGTTGGCGCTGGACTGGGCAGTGTTTTTGTTCTGTTGTACATAGGGTCTCTGTGAGTCGGAACCAACTCAATGGCACCTAACAACAACAACAATTACTCCTGTATGACCTCATGCTAACCGAATACATCTGCAAAGACTATTTCCAAACAAGCTCATGTTCACTGGGGGTCGGGTCTTGAACATATCTTTAGGGCGGGGCACAATTCAAACCACAGTGGTGACCAAGATTCCATATGATTTCATGTGGTTGACAGTCTGAGCTGAAAGCAATAAGATACAGAGATTTAAAAAAAATCATAAACATGTAGAATGAAAATACACGGTCCACACCAGCACTATCCAACAAGGATATAATTCAAGCCACATATGTTATTTTAAATTCTCTAAGTAGCCACATTTTTTAAAAAGTTAAAAAGGAACTTCGAAAATTAATTTCCAAAATAATTTTTATTTTAACTCAATATATCTAAAATATATAATCATTTCAACATGTAATCAATGTGTTGTTGTGCTGTTAGGTGTCGTGGAGTCGATTTCGACTCATAGTGACCCCACGTACAACAGAACGAAACATTGCCCAGTCCTGCGCCATCCTCACAATCATTGTTATGCTTGAGCCCACATTGTTTCAGCCACTGTGTAAATCTATCCAGTAGAGGGTCTTCTTCTTTTTCTCTGACCCTCCACCTTACCAAGCATGATGTCCTTTTCCAAGGACTGATCCCTCCTGATAACATGTCCAAAGCATTTGAGATGTAGTCTCACTATCCTTGTTCCTAAGAAGCATTCTGGTTGTACTTCTGAGATAAATTTGTTCACTCTTCAATGTAAGAAGTTATTCATAAGATATTTTACATTCTCTCTCTCTCTTTTTTGTTTTTCTACTAATGTGAGTATCTTACACTTACAGCATACCTCAGTTTAGACTAACCACTTATCATGTGCTCAATAGCCACACGTGGCTAGTGGCTACCATGTTGGGTGGCCCAAGTCTAGAAAATAGTATATGTAAAAATTAACATACGAACGTAATTGATCACAACCTTGATGTAAGCCACTATAAAAAAATAATCCAATCTCAGGCTGCACAGATGGGGTAATGTATCACCTATCTATTGCTAAAATAACACTGCATAAGAATCAACCCCCAAGCCTCATCGGCATGCCGGTAAACCAGTCACGGTCAAGCTGATTACAAGTCATGATTACCTCACACGCGTCAGGGTAGAACTGCTCCACAGGGTTTTCAAGTGTTAATTTTTCGGAAGTAGATCACCAGGTCTCTCTTCTGAGGCACCTCTGGGTGGACCTGGCCCTCCAATCATTCAGTTAGTAGCAGACATGTTAACCGTTTGCACCACCACGACTCACAAGTCCACAGGGTAACTAAGAACTGCTCTTACTGAAAGGGCTGGACTCAGCTAGGCTCGACTGGGCTAGCTCAGGCATCAGGGCCTGGCCAAAGGGTCAGCTGGTACAGGCTGGTCTGGGATGGCCTCCCTGTGACAAAGCGCCTCTCCTCACTGTGCTCTGTCCTCCTCCAGTCGGCAGCCTGGGCCTGGCCTCACGATGAGGGTGGATTGTCCACAGAGCAAGCAGAAGCCCACAGACCTCGAGAGCGGTTGACCAGAACTGGCACAGCCTCACTGTTGGCACATTCCACGACCACAGCGAGTCTCCAGACCAGATCCACGAGGTGGGGACAAAGACTGTGCCTGTGGATGGACAGAGCTGAGAAACTGCACTGCGAAGGAGGGAGACAGAGAGGATGTTGACCGGGTCTGCAGTGCAATCAGTATGGCATGGGAAACAATAGTCTCAGGACTTTTATGCTGATCCAAACACAGATGGATCGGCATTTCTAGAGACAGGCACCATTTTAGACTGCTCTGGGTCGAACATCGCCTCCCCAAAAGTAATGTCCACCCAATCTCTCAGTGTTGTTTTTATTGTTAGGTTCCATTGATTGTGGATCCAAGTAAAATGAAGCCCTTGACAACTTCAATCTTTTCTCCATTTATCATGATGCTGTTTATTGGTCCAGTTGTGAGGATTTTTGTTGTCTTTATGTTAAGTTGCAATCCATACTGAAGGATGTGGTCTTTGATCTTCATCAATAAGTGCCTCAAGTCCTCTTTACTTTGAGCAAGCAAAATTTTGTCATCTGCATAATGCAGGTTGTTAATGAGTCTTCCTCCAATCCTGATGCCCCGTTCTTCTTCATATAGTCCAACTTCCCAGATTATTTGCTCAGCATGCAGACTGAATAGGTATGGTGAAAGGATACAACCCTGATGCACGCCTTTCTTGACTTTAAACCCCGCAGAATCCCCTTGTTCTGTTCAAACGAATGCCTCTTTTTTTTTTTTATGTACAGGCTCCTCATGAGCACAATTAAGTGTTCTGGAATTCCCATTCTTTGCAATGTTATCCATGATGTATTATGATCCACACAGTCGAATGCCTTTGCATAGTCAATAAAACACAGGTAAACATCTTTCTGGTATTCTCTGCTTTCAGCCAAGATCTCTCAGAATGTGACCTTATTTGGAAACAGGGTTTTTGCAGATGTAATTAGTGAAGATGAGGTCATACTGGAGTAGGGTGGGTCCTCACTCAATAAGACTGTTGTCTTTGTAAGCAGAAAACACAGAGACACAGGAACTCAGGGAGAAGTCCGTGTGGATGTGGAAGCAGAGTCTGGCATGATGCCGTCACAAGCCAAGGCACCCAAGGATCACCAGCTTCCCCAGAAGTTAAAAAGGGCAAGGAAGGATCGTCCTCAGATAAGCAGGGCCCTGACAACACTCTGATTTCAGACTTCTGGCCTCCAGATATTTCTGTGAGAGAATGAATTTCTGTGGCCTTGTGCCACCCACTTGTTACAGCTGCCCTAGGGATCACTGCTGAAGGATTAAGTGGAGTGGTGCATCTGAGAGGTCAGGCATTGGGGGCCATGCTCCATTAGCAAGCGCAGGAGGGACTGAGCGTGTTTCGTCCCATAATGAGAACGTTAGGGGATGGCATGAAGACTAGCTTCAAATTTATGATGAGCCAACACGTATTATAATGACATGTACAAACACCTGGAATTAGAATGCCAAAAGGGAAGAACATGCTCGGCTTTTCTCAAGCTGAAAGAACTAAGGAAAAAATTCAAGACTCGAGTTCAATATTGAAGGATTCTACAGAGGAAATATTAAATGATGCAGGAAGCATCAAAAGAAGTTGGAAAGAATACACACAGTCACTATACCAAAAAGAATTGGTGTGTTTAACCATTTCAGGAGCATATCATCAGGAACCAGTGGTACTAAAGAAAGAAATCCAAGCTGCACTGAAGTCACTGGTGAAAAACAAGGCTTCAGGAATTGACAGAACACCAACTGAGATGTTTCAACAAACAGATGCAGGGCTGGAAGTGTTCGCTCGTCTGTGCCAAGAAATTTGGAAGACAGCTACCTGGCCAACTGACTGGAAGAGATCCATATGTACACCTATTCCCAAGAAAGGTGATCCAACAGAATGTGGAAATTATAGAATATCATTAACATCATATGCAAGTAAAATTTTGCTGAAGATCATTCAAAAGTGGCTGCAGCAAGTACATCAACGGGGAACTGCCAGAAATTCAAGCCGAATTTCGAGGAGGACGTGGAACATGGGAAATCTTTGCTGATGTCAGATGGGTCCTATGCAAAGGCATTTAACTGTGTGGATCATAACAAATTTTGGATAACATTGGGAAGAATGGGAGTTTCAGGACACTTAATTGTGCTCATCAGGAAGCTGTACTTAGACTAAGATGCAGTCATTCGAAAAGAACACGGGGACACTGCGTGGTTGAAAGTCAGGAAAGGTGTGCATCAGGGTTGCATCCTTTCACCATACTTATTCAATCTGTACGCTGAGCAAATAATCCGAGAAGCTGGACTATATGAAGAAGAACGGGGCATCAGGACTGGAGGAAGGCTCATTAACAACCTGCGTTATGCAGATAACACAACCTTGCTTGCTGACAGTGAAGAGGACTTGAAGCACTTACTGATGAAGATCAAAGACCACAGCCTTCAGTACGGATTACACCTCAACATAAAGAAAACAAAAATCCTCACAACTGGACCAATGAGCAACATCATGATAAACGCAGAAAAGACTGAAGTTGTCAAGGATTTCATTTTACTTGGGTCCACAATCAATAGTCATGGAAGCAGCAGTCAAGAAATCAAACGACGTATTGCACTAGACAAATCTGCTTCAAAAGACCTCTTTAAAGTGTTGAAAAGCAAAGATGTCAGTTTGTGGACTAAAGTTCACCTGATCCAAGCCATGGTATTTTCAGTCGCATCATATGCATGTGAAAGGTGGACAGTGAATAAAGAAGACCAAAAAAGAATTGATGCCTTTGAATTGTGGTATTGGCAAAGAATATTGAATATACCATGGACTGCCAAAAAAATGGACAAATCTGTCTCGGAAGAATACTCGGAAGAATACTAATTAGAAGCAAGGGTGGCAAGACTTCATTTCTCTACTTTGGACATGCTATCAGGAGGGACTGGTCCCTGGAGAAGGACATCATGCTTTGTTAAGTAGAGTGTCATCAAAAGACAGGACAACCCTCAATGAGATGGACTGACACAGTGGCTGCAACAGCCGGCTCAAGCATAACAATGATTGTGAGGATGGCGCAGGACTGGGTAGTGTTTTGTTCCGTCGTACAAAGTGTCGCTATGAGTCGGAACAGACTGGACAGCACCTAACAACAAAACATGGAAGAAACAACAGTCTTGTTTTCAGTTCCCCTAACATTTTCTGAGGTTTTGATGTATAACAGGAACTGTGCTAGATGACAAAAGTAGAATGAGGCAAGTTTCAGTAGACAGCTGCTTTTCCAAAGGAAAAGTTTTGTAACAAATGAATGTCGTTGTTCTTGTTAGGTGCTGGTGAGTTGGTTCTGTTGAGTTGGCTCAACAGAACGAAATATGGTCTGGTCCTGCGCCATCCTCAGAATCATCGCTGCGTTCGAGCCTGTTGTTGCAGCCACTGTGTCAACTCCTCTCATTGAGGGCCTTCTTTTTCACTGATCCTCTACCAGGTGTAATGGATTTAATTGTGTCCCCCCAAAATATGTGTCAATTTGGTTAGGCTGTGATTCTCAGTATTGTGTAATTCCAATTTTGTGATCTGATGTAATTTTTCCTATGTTTTGTAAATCCTAATTGCCATATTGCAATGGGAAAATCTGTTGCAAATGATACCTTTAAAGTGTTAAAAAGCAAAGATGTCACTTTAAGGACTAAGGTGCACCTGATTCGAGCCATGGTGTTTTCAATTGCCTCATATGTATGCAAAAGCTGGACAATGAATAAGGAAGGTAGAAGAAGAATTGGCACCTTTGACTTGTGGTGTTGGTGAAGAATATTGACTACACCACGGACTGCCAGAAGAACAAACAAGTCTGTCTTGGAAGAAGTACAGCCAGAATGTTCCTCAGAGGCAAGGATGGCAAGATTTTGTCTCATGTATTTTGGACATGTTATCAGAAGGGACAAGTCTCTGGAGAAGGACATCATGCTTGATAAAGCAGAGGGTCACTGAAAGAGAGGAAGACCCTCAATGCAATGGTTTGACACAGTGGCTCCAACAATGGGCTCAAGCATCACAGTGATTGTCAAGATGGCGCAGGACCAGGCCATGTTTCATCTTGCTGTACGTAGGGTCACTATGAGTCAGAACTGACTAGAGGGTACCCAAAAACAACAACAATCTCGGTCTTTGGTTCATGAGGCAAGGTTATGTTATGTTAAAGAGGATTAGGGTGGGATTCAACACCCTTACTCAGATCATAGCTCTGATCATACATAAGGGGGGTTCCTCTGGGGTGTGACCTGTATCACCTTTTATCTTAAACCAAAAAAAACCCACTGCCGTCGAGCCAATTCTGACTCATAGTGGCCCTATAGGACACAGTGAAACTGTCCCATAGGATTTCCAAGGAGCCCCTGGTGGATTCGAACTGCCAACCTCTTGGTTAGCAGCCATAGCTTTTAACCACTACGCCACCAGGGTTTCCACCTTTAATCTTACAAGGGATAAAAGGAGAAAGCAGTAAGCAGAGAGATAGGGAACTTCATGCCACTAAGAAAGAAGCACCAGGAGTGGAGCATGTCCTTTGAACCCAGGTTCCCTTTGCTGAGAAGCTCCTAAACCAGAGGAAGATTGATAACAAGGACCTTCTCCTGGAGCCGACAGAGAGCGAGGTCCTTCCCCTGGGGCTGGCGCCCTGAATTTGAACTTCTAGCCCCTAAGCTGTGAGAGAATAAATTTCTCTTTGTTAGAGCCATACACTTGGGATATTTCTGTTATAGCAGCACTAGATAACTAAGACACCAAGCATGACGTACTTCTCCACAGACTGGTTCTTCCTGATAACATGTCCAAAGTATGTGAGACGAAGTCTCTCCATCTGCACTTCTAAGTAGCATTCTAGTTGTATTTCTTCTAAGACAGTTTTGTTCACTCTTTTGGCAGTCCATGGCATATTCAATATTCTCCCCCCAAACCATAATTCAAATGGGTCAATTCTTTGGTCTTCCTTATTCATTTTCCAGCTTTCACATGCATGTGAGGCAACTGAAAATACCATGGCTTGGGTCAGGTGCACCTTAGTCCTCAAAGTGACATCTTTGCTTTTTAACACTTTATAAAGGTCTTTTACAGCAGATTTATCCAATGGAATATGTCATATGATTTCCTGACTACTGCTTCCATGGGTGTTGATTATGGATACAAGTAAAACATAATCCTTGAAATGAATACTATCAAATAATGATGCTATTCAGTGCCGTTGAGTCAATTCTGGCTCACGGCAATCCCATATGACAGAGTAGAAACGTCCCATAGGGTTTCCTAGGTTGTAATTTTGCCGGGCGGTAACTATATAAGTTGCTAGATCTCTCATAAGAAGTATAATAACCACATTCTAATACATTTAAAGACAAACAAACAAATCTGTCTTGGAAGAAGCACAGCCAGAATGCTCCTTAAAAGCAAGGATGAAGAATCTATGTCTCACATACTTTGGACTTGTTATGAGAAGGGATCAGTTCCTGGAGAAGGACATCATGCTTGGTAAAGTGAAAAAAAAAAAAGTAAAGTGAAGGGTCAGCGAAACAGAGGAAGACTCTCAACGAGGTGGAGTGACACGGTGGCTACAACTATGGGTTCAAGCAGAGCAACGATCGTGGGGATGGCGCAGGACTGGGCAGCGTTTTGTTTTGTTGTACATGGGGTCACTATGACTTGGAACAGTCAACAGCACCTAACAACAACAGTCTACTGGAGCCAATCACCAGCTCTTTTTCCTGCAGAGCCGCTAGCGGGTTTGAACTGCTAACCTCTCTGTCAGCAGCCAAGTGCTTAACCATTGCACCAATAGTTCATCCGCCATAGGTGGGTTCAGAAACTGAAATTATTTAAGCAGAGTTGTTACAAAAGGCATTCACTCCCCAGTTGGAGGCACAAGAGCTAACTTCCAAATGATTTTCCGACCCTCAGCTCTCAACTCTACGGAGCTGGTCCTGCAGCTGTGACGGGTTCTTGGGGACCTATCATACCATGCTTCACACTCACAGACATATTTAGACTTCCTAAGTGCCTTCGTCAGAGACATAACACTCTGTTTCAGCATCAACCCTAAATTGCTAAGTGCTTGCTCACCTGTTTTGTCAAACTGAAGGGTGAGAAAGCACAGCGCAGCTGGGCGCCTTAGGGTCACGTGACCCCTGCGTCGTGTGGCAGTGAAGTTAGAGAGGGCTGGTGTCTCCAACAGGTCAGGTGGTCCACAGGGCCAGTCTGACCACAAACCCAAGACAGAAGGCCCAGTACGTCTTGAATTCACAGTAGATCATTGTTCTCCTGCGGCTGACTACGTTTTTCCCCTTTACATAGAGAAGTAACTTGAGTTAATCTTTGGCGAACTAACACAAGCCAAATTGTTACCAGAACCAGACTTAGAATTCAAAATGACTAGGCATAGAGGTTCTGTGTAAAGGGTAAGGACGTTACACTGGGTTGTTTCTATTTCCTTACGAATACAAGATAGTGGAGAAACTTGAGGACTTCACGTGGAAGCTGCCGTGGAGGAAAGAGATAATCATGAAAAACACTGCCCCAGTCACACTCAGCTGAAAAGCTGTCACTGTCAGTTGGCTTGCTTTCTGTCTCAGTAGAAACAGTAAGAAGCCTGAGTCAGATCTTTGTGGTTCTTAGAAGTTACGTAAATATAGGGCAAATAGGCCATGGTGGAAATTTGCAACAAGACCTTTTGTTGCTGGCTTACTAGAGCTTGACTCTGAGTTTTCAAAATCTCAAAGCTCTGGGAAGAAAGTGGATAAACCTTTCTTCTCAGATAAATCTGTGCCAGGGCCAGGGGGATTCCCTAGAAAAAAAGAAACACCTTTTCTTTTTAGGTCCAACATTACTAAAGCCTCTCTGATGATGAGGGTGGTCTCAACTGAAGCCCAAGGTATTGGTGGTTCAGTGGTAGAATTCTCATCTTCCACACAGGAGACCCGGGTTCATTTCCCGGCCAGTGCACCCCACACACAGCCACCACCCGTCTGTCTGTGGAGGCCTGCGTACTGCCATGGTGCTGACCAGGCTTCAGCAGAGCTTCCAGACTAAGATGGACAAGGAAGAAAGGCCTGGCGATCTGCTCCTGAAAATCAGCCAGTGAGAACCCTGGGGGTCACAACGGTCCAGTCCACAGCCAACCACGGGGATGGAGCAGGAACAGGTGGAGTTTCACTCCACTGCACGTGAGTAGCCATGAATCCGGGGACTCGATGGCAGCCAACCGCAACACCACCTGAAGTCCACTGGGGAAAGAACACCCACAGTCCAAGGGGAAATATGCCGTGAAGAAAGGAGAGTTTGGCAAGTGACCAGGGCTCAAGGCTCTGGGGCATCAGGCTGGTCTCAGCATGCCCGAGATTGACGAGGCAGCTCCTCAGTCCCTCCACGCGATGCTGAGAGCCCTGGGGAACAGCGCTGAGAATGTGCAGGCAGAGAGAACCCCTGAGCTCAGTGGAGCCCTCAGCTTCCTTAGAACACCCCTCCCGCCTGGTCTAGACTAATGTCAGTGGCACGTTCACAGACAACACCTGTGACAGGTGACAGCAGTGTCAGCGGGAAACAGGCAGCCTGTGCTCGTGCCAGGGGCAGACCAGGGCCTCCACTCTCCACCCTGGATGCCAGGACGCGGGACTAGCCCCTCACGGCCCAGCTCCCAGGACTCCGGGGGAAATGTGAGGAGCAGCATCTGGAGTCTCGGGTGGTGCAAACGGTTAGCACGCTCGGCCACTAAACAAAAGGCTGGAAGTCCAAGTCCACCCAGAGGCACCTCGGAAGACAGGCCTGGTGATCTACTTCCAAAAGATCAGCCAAGGACAACCTCGTGGAGCACACTTCTACCCTGACACACATGGGGTCGCCATGAATCAGCGTCCACTCGGTAACAACTGGCACAGCAGTGTTCTACATCTTGACTGTGGTTGTGGTTACACTGGTATAAACTTGTCACAACTCATTGAAATAACCCCGAAAACGGAGACATTTTATTGTATTTAATTATATCTCAATAAATTGATTTTTAAAAAGATGTGACCCCGCCCCTCAAGTTAGTAAAGATATTATGAGGTGGATTTTTAGTACTTGATATAGAGTATAAATGAGACTTAATGACGCTCAGTTTGGCACAGAGCTTTTGCCAAGAAGGCCTTGAAGAGGATGCTAGGCAGAGTTGCTTTGGAAACTTACTCTGGCCTCCTTCCTTGTTGCTTTCCACAGATTACCACTGTTGAATTCCATTGGAATGATGAGAGAAGAGACTTCTAAAGCTGCTCTGGGGGCCCTCCTCACCATCTCTCGTCTGAGCATCTGTGCACCCCCAGGGCTCAGGCTGTGGGCCACTGTCACACTCAGCCTTGCGTGACCTCGCCCATTCCAAGGCTGCAAACACATGTCTGGAAGTGGAGCCCTGCATTAAGCTCTACGAGTCCCTTGTGGCTGCCATAACAAAGAATCGCAAACTGCATGCCTTAAAAGAACAGAAACATATTCTTGGACAGTTCTGGAGGTTGGAAGTCCAGAATCAAGGTGTCGGCAGGGTTTCTTCCTTCAGGAGGCCCTAGGGAAGAGACTGCCTGG
Organism: Loxodonta africana; assembly: GCF_030014295.1. Taxonomy (NCBI): domain Eukaryota; kingdom Metazoa; phylum Chordata; class Mammalia; order Proboscidea; family Elephantidae; genus Loxodonta; species Loxodonta africana. The sequence goes on along the minus strand of NC_087342.1, from coordinate 237,753,011 downwards.
TGCCTCTCTCCTAGCATCTGGTGGCTGCCAGCAATCCTTGGCTTGTGGCTGCGTCACTCCACTCTCTGCCTTCATCTTCACATCTCCTTCCCTGTGTCTCTCAGCGTCTTCTCCTCTCAGAAGGGCACCAGTCATTGGATTTAGGGCCAGCCCTAAACTCGAGATGATTTCATCTAGACATCCTTAACCAATTACATCTAACCAAAAACCAAACCAAATTAGTTGCTGTCAAGTTGATTTTGACTCATGAGGACCCCTGAGTGTCAGAAGAGAATTGTGGTCCATAGGGTTTTGCATCTCTTGGAAGCAGATCGCCAGGCTTTTCTTCCAAGGTGCCTCTGGGTGGGTTCGAACCAACTTCCTTTCAGTTAGTACTCAAGTGCTTAACTGTTCATGATATCCAGGGACTCCAGTTACATCTACAAAGACCCTATTCCCAAAGAAGGCTACAGTTGGAAGTTCCAGGTGGATGTAAGTTTTGGGGGGAGACCATTTAACACACTACAGCCCCCAAATTGTATCTCCAGGCCAGACCCCTCTCTGGAACTCCAGACTTCAGTATTCCCACTTGGAACTTTCCGAAAAATCTCCAACATCTCATGTCCAAAGCTGAACTCAACTTTCCTGACTCCAGTCCTGCTCTTCCACAGCCTTCTCATCTCAGCAGCAAACCAGGGAGTCATCTTTGAGTCCTTATCCTCCACATCGAATTAATCAGCCACTCCTGTCAATTCTCTCAGCAAAATAGACACCAAATCCAGTGACTTACTCTGTTCACGCCAACAGCCTGGACTCTTGCGTTCACATTCCACATAGGCTCCTGGAGGTACTACAGTCTGCTCTCTGCTCGGCAGAGAAAGCAAGACTTTGAAAATAATTCAAACCACGCCTGTGTTCTGTTTGGAATTCTCCCGGGGCCTCCCAAGTGCATCAGAATAAAAACTCAAGTCCCAGCTATGACCTATGGGCATGTAGAGGACTTGCCAAGCCAAGCTCTCACCACCTCCATGACATCATCTCTTGAACCTCTATGGTTTACACCTGTCACCCCAAAATCTTGCCATTCTGTAAGTTTGCTGAGCACATTCCTGCATCTGGGCCTTTGTCCTTGCAGTGTCCTTAGCCAGGAGTGCCTTTCTGCCAGACAAGCATGAGAAGAGGCTCCTAGATGTCCACTCTTACACCGAGGTTTCCCTGACCACCCCCATTTCTGCTCTCACACTGCTTTAGTTTTCTACCTGGCATTTATCACAGTCTGGCATATTTGACTGCTTGCTATCACCAGTTGGTGAGACCCAGGAGAAGGAGCTTTGCCTGTTTTGCCCCCTGGGAGCCCCCCACAAATTGGAATTGACTTCATGGCAATTGGTAGATGGTCATGAGGACATGCTGGCTCAGTGGTAGACTGATAGGATAGCCACAACAATGGACTCAAACACACCAATGATGGTGAGATGGCACAGGACCAGGAGACACTTCGTTCTGTTGTGCATGAGGTTGTCACGAGCCAAGGGCAAGTACCAACAACCTCACCCTGGTGTCTGAAGCAGAACCTAGCAGATGGCAGGAAGTACCTGCTGAGTGAATGAATGCATGAGCTAATGATTGGCATGAAAAATTAAAGCCTGTGGGTTTTTTTTTTTTTTTAAGTTTATCTCGTTTTTGCAATAATCTTCAGACCTGATCCTGTATCGGCTTTAGTTGATGCCTAGATAGGGCAGGATAGCAGCAGTGTAGGCCAAACCAATTTAATGATTTGTCATCTAAAAAGAGGAAGAGGTTTTAAGTTGAAAGAGAAAAAGAAGTGGACGGCCTGTACAGGGAACACTTAGGCGGAACTTCATTCTGGCCAGAAGCTTCCTTCCCAACTTCTCCTTCCTCCGGACACTGCCCATGCACCCATTCCACTGAAGGCCACAGAGCACTGCAGACAGCCGGGAAGGTGAGGTGTCTTCATCTGACTCACACAACTGGGTACAGAGACAAGCTCTGCCAGTGGATGCCTCTGTGTCAGGAAAATGAACGTAATCCCAAACTGGGTGATGTTCCTCCCCCTTGGTCACATGACTAAAGTGTACACTCCTAGGAAACTGGAATATATGGGAAATGAGGCCCCCAAGAACGGGGGAAGACTGTGGGGGTGCCACCTGGATAGAGATACACAGAGACAGCCTCTTCACTGAAATAGGAGGTCATACAGCTTGACGGTTAACTACACAGACTTTGCAATTAGGTCGTCATTTGAATCTTGACTCTACCACTTATGAACTGGGTGTCTTGTGTGTAAGTTTCTTAATCTCTCTGAGCCTCAGTTTCCTTATGTGTGAAATATGGGGACAGCCAGCTCATAGGTACGCATTTGACACATTCGTTGTTGTTGTTAGGTGCTGTTGAGTCAGTTCCTACTCATAGAGACCCTATGGACAGTGTAGAACTGCCCCTTAGGGTTTCCAAGGAGCAGCTGGTGGATTCCAACTGCCAACCTTTTGGTTAGCAGCTGAGCTCTTAACCACTGTGCCACCAGGGCTCCCATTTGACACATTAAAAAAAAAAAAAAAAAACCCATTGCCATCAAGTTGATTCCGACTCATAGCGACCCTATAGGATAAAGTGGAACTGCCCCATATGGTTTCCAAGGAGCACCTGGTGGATTCGAATTGCCAACCTTTTGGTCAGCAGCTGTATCTCTTGACCACTAAGCCACCAGGGTTTCCATTTGACACACAGCAGATGTTAAATCTTAACACAAAGGGTCTCCATGAATCAGAATTGACTTCACAGCAACTGATAAATGTGAAATGGGGCAGAGGCGGCTCAGTGGTAGAACTCTCGTCTTCCATGTTGGGGGACCTGGGTTTGATTTCCAGCCAAGGCACCTCGCATGCAGCCATCAGTTGTTTTTCAGTGGTGGGTTGCATGTTGCTGTGATGCTGAACGGAGCCCTCGTGGCGCAGTGGTTAATAAGAACTCGGTTGCTAACCTAAAGGTCGGCAGTTCAAATCCATGAGCAGCTCCTTGGAAACCCTATGGGGCAATTCTACCCTGCCCTATAGGGTCACTATGTATCAGAATCAACTCGCCAGCAATGGGATGGTGATGAACATGTTCCAACAGAGCTTCCAGACTAAGATGGACCAGGAAGAAAGCCCTGGCAATGTACTTCTGAAAATCAGCAAATGAAAACCCTATGGATCACAACATTCTGTTGTTTAGTTGCATGGGGTCAACATGAGTCAGGGGCCGACTCAGCAGCAGCCAACAAGAACAGATGTTAAATAACTGGGGAGCTAAGAGGAGGAGAAGCATCTAAGTCATGCCTAAGTTACCCTAAGCTACTGATGACACAGATCTAATTTATATTAATTCAATTCATTAGAAGGTTGCTAAAAGCTTTCATTAAACAACTAAACTACAGTCCAGATGCTTACTCCTTACTTCAGGCTAAGAACGCCTTTTGGGAACCATTTCTTCAGATACTCAGCAGGAAAATTACCCTTTCTGATATAGCACTTCTGGGAGATCAGATGATAGAATTTTGCAAGACCAATGACTTACACATTGGAAATACTTTTTTTCAACATAAATGGCAAAATACACAAGGACCTCGCCGGATGGAACACACAGGAATCAAATCAACTACATCTTCGGAAAGAGATGATAGAAAAGTTCAATATCATCAGTCACAACAAGGCCAGGGGCTGACTGTGGAACAGACCATCAACTGCTCCTGTGCAAGTTTAAGTTGAAGCTAAAAATGTTAAAACAAGTCTACGAGAGCCAAAGTATAACCCTGAGTATGTCCTACCTGAATTTGAAGCCCGCCTCAAGAATAGATTTGATACATTGAACACTAATGTCCAAAGACAAGAGACACTGTGGGATGACATCAAGGATATCATACACGAAGAAAGCAAAAGTCATTAAAAAGAAAAGGAAAAAAAGGCCAAAATGAATGTCAAAAGAAACTCTAAAATTTGCTCTCGAACGTAGAGTAGCTAAAGCAAAAGGAAGAAATGACAAAGTAAAAGTGCTAAACAGAAGATTTCCAAGGGCAGCTTCAGAGACAAAAAATAAGTAAAGTGTTATAATGACGTGTGCAAAGACCTAGAGTTAGAAAACCAAAAGAGAAGAACATGCTCAGTATTTCTCAAGCTGAAAGAACTGAAGAAAAAATTGAAGCCTAGAGTTGCAATATTTAAGGATTCTAAGGGGAAAATATTGAACGATGTAGGAAGCATCAAAAGAAGATGGAAGGAATACAGAGTCACTGTGCCAAAAAGAACTGGTCGACATCCAACCATTTCAGAAGGTGGCATGTGACCAAGACCTGATGGTGCTGAAGGAAAAGTCCAAGCTGCACCGAAGGCATTGGCCAAAAACAAGGCTCCAGGAATTGACAGAACGCAGCGCTGGAGGTGCTCACTCATCTATGCCAAGAAATTTGTAAGACAGCTACTTGGCCAACCGACTGGAAGAGATCCATATTTATGTCCATTTCAAAGAAAGGTGATCCAACAGAACGTGGAAATTATAGAACAATATTATTAATATCACACACAAGTGAAACTGTGCTGGAGGTAACGCAGAAGCAGTTTCAGCAGCACACTGACAGGGAACTGTCAGAAATTCAAGCCAGATTCAGAAGAGGACATGGAACCAGAGATGTCATTGCTGATGTCAGACGGATCTTGGCTGACAGCAGAGAATACCAGAAAGATGTTTACTTGTGTTTTATTGACTATGCAAAGACATTCGACTCTGTGGATCATAACAAATCGTTGATAACGTTGCGGAGAATGGGAATTCCAAAACACTTAATTGTGCTCATGAAGAACCTGTACATAGACCAAGAGGCAGTCATTCGAACAGAACAAGGGGACACTGGGTGGTTTAAAGTCAGGAAAGGTGTGCTTTAGGATTGTACCCTTTCATCATACTTGCTCAATCTGTATGCTGAGAATACAATCTGAGAACCTGTGCTACATGAAGCACAGAGCATCAGGATTGGAGGAAGACTCTAACAATCTGAGATATGCAGATGACACGATCTTGCTTGCTGAAAGCGAAGATTTGAAGCACTTACTAACGAAGATCAAAGACTACAGCCTTCAGTATGGATTATGCCTCAACATAAAGAAAGCAAAAGTCCTCACAACTGGACCAATAAGCAATATTGTGATAAACAGAGAAAAGATCGAGGTTGTCAAGGATTTTATTTTACTTGGATCCACAATCAACACTCATGGAGGCAGCAGTCAAGAAAACAAACAATGTATTGCATTGGGAAATCTGCTGCAAAAGACCTCTTTAAAGTGTTAAAAAGCAGTGATGTTATCTTGAGGACTAAGGTATTACTGACCTAAGCCATGGTATTTTCAATCTCCTTATATGCATATGAAAGCTGGACAAGAAATAAGGAAGGTCGAAGAAGAATTGACGCCTTTCAATTGTGGTGTTGGGGAAGAATATTGAATATACCATGGACTGCCACAAGTATGAACAAATCTGTCTTGGAAGAAGTATAGCCAGGATGCTCTTTAAGAGGGAGGGTCGTGAGATGTCACCTCATGTATTCTGGACATGTTATCAGGCAGGACCAATGTCTGCAGAAGGATAACATGGTACAGTACAGCGTCAGCAAAAAAGAGGAAAACCCTCAACGAAATAGATTGACACAGTGGCTGCAACAGCGGACTCAAATATAGCAACAATTGTGAAGATGGTGCAGGACCAGGCAGTGTTTCGAGTGTTTAGTTCTGTTGTACACAGGGTCGCTATGAGTTGGAACCAACTGGATGGCACCTAACAAAGCAGAACAGGTGCAACTAGTGTGTCGGTCAGTACTTTACATACAGGAACCCAAAATGGAGGAAGTGGGCTGTGGAGGAAACAGAAAAGAAGGAAAAAAACAAAGCAGCCACAAGAAGTGAGGTGACAGCTCCTTTTCCTGCCACCTGGAGGAAATACGAGGCTAATTAAGGAGACATCAGAGTTTCTATTATTTTGGCAGAATCTAGAAAGTTCCCCTCCTGAGTAGAAGGAAGAAAGTCCTTTATCTGCTGTCCCATGGAGAAAGGAGACAAATTCAATTATTTCTTCCATTGGAGACCCTCAAAGAAAGGAAATGCCCACTCTGGCTCTTTAAGCAGAGTTGTCTTGCCCATGCACAATTCCCCAAGGTGGTGGTGGTAGTGATTTTTAGTTGCTGTCAAGTCATCTCCGATTCATGGAAACCCCATGGTTCAACAGAAGGAAACGCTGCCTGGTCCTGGGCCATCTTCATATTTGTTGGTATGTTTGAGTCCATTGTTGGGGCTATTTTGTCAGTCTTTCTCATTGATGGTTTTCCTTATCTTCACTAACCCTCCACTTTACCAACCATAATATCCTTTTCTAGCAATTGGTCTTTTCCTATGATGTGTCCATAGCAAGCAAGCCAAAGTCTCACCACCCTCACTTATAAGGAGCATTCTCATATTTCTTCTAAGACTGATTTGTACATTCTTCTGGAAGTCCACAGCATAAGCAATATACTTTGAAAACCTCATGGATATCAAGAGAATTCCCCAAGGAACCCAGCCTTAATCCATAGCTTCTTGCATTAGAATTCCTTCCTCTCACCTGTCCACCCCACTGGCTCCTTCCTATTCTTAGTGATTTGGCTCAACAGTAATGGCTACTTCTGCTCTCATATTCGCCTCAGACCAAAGCCATGGTTGACTTCGGAGCACTTGGCAACCTTGTATACCCAACCCTGGCCCCATGAGACATGGCACTGACATAACCCAAAGCAAACTTGGGTTCTGGAAAGGCCACTGCTGTTCTGTGGTCTCTTTCTGGAGGAAAGATGGCCATGGGATCTTACAGTGACCCAGGAGGACTTTCTATTCTAAACCACACCAAGAGGCTGCGGCTGTCCACCATCTTTGCCCCACAGCTTCCTTGGTTACCAAGTTCCTGGAATGGAAGACTGTTAGTTTATCGAGGATGTCTGTTTTTCCCCAGGGACTCCTATTTCTTCACATTGACCATGTCAATAATACAACTTCTTATTAAAAGGAAAGGGATCCTCTTGGGTTTAACCAAGACTGCAGTCTCTTAGCAGCTAAAAGCTCATTTACTTCTGCTCAATCTGGCCTACCCTGACTCAACTCAGCCACTCACCAATGAAATGGAGATCTTCTATACCAGTGGGAAGCCATCATACACTAGTGGAGGACCACATATTACCGTCTCCACCACTCTGTTTAATTCTCTAGGAAAGCCATTGCAGTTAAGGTCAACTTCCTCCCTGCAGGAGCAGGAACCATTTGATTACATAGGCTGCTTGTTAGGCAGAAAGTCAGAGATCTCCTGCATCAGACTTTCAGGGATAGTACCAAGAAACTTCCACGTCTTAACAAACTCCCACCAAGCACTTCTGATGTTAGCTAAATTTGGAAACCACTAAAGTAAATGATAACAAAAGACTTAAAAAAAAAAGTTTTTTTTTTCCCTAAAATTTAAGTCTAGGATTGACTCTTGTATTATTTCTACTGTTGTTGTTATGGTGCCGTCAAATCAGTTCCTAGTCACAGCAACCCTATGCACTAGCGAACAAAACACTGCCAGGTCCTATGCCATGCTCACAATCATTGTTACGCTTGAGCCCATTGTTGCAGCCACTGCATCAATCCATTTCATTGAGGGTCTTCATCATTTTGGCTGACTCTCTACTTTACCAAGCATGATGCCCTTCTCCAGGGACTGATCGCTCCTGATAACACATCCAAAGTACGTGTGATGTAGTCTCGCCTCCTTGCTTCTCAGGAGCATTCTGGCTGTACTTCTTCCAAGACAGGTTTGTTCATTCTTTTGGCAGTCAACCATATACTCAATATTCTTACCCAACACCACAATTCAAAGGTATCAATTCTTCTTTGCCCTTATTTGTTGTCCAGCTTTCACATGCATATGATATGATTGAAAATATCATGTCTTGGGTCAGGCGCACCTTAATCTTCAAGGTGACATCTTTGCTTTTCAACACTTCAAAGAAGTCTTTCATAGCAGATTTGCCCAGTGCAACGCGTCTTTTGATTTCTTGACTGCCGCTTCCATGGGAGTAGTTTATGGATCCAAGCAAAATGAAATCCTTGACAACTTCAATCTTTTCTCCATTTATCATGATGTTGCTTATTGGTCCAGTTATGAGGATTTTTGTTTTCTTTATAGCATAAAGTAATCCATACTGAAGGCTGTGGTCTTTGATCTTCATCAGTAAGTGCTTCAAGTCCTCTTCACTTTCAGCAAGCAAGGTTGTGTCATCTGCATAACGCAGGTTGTTAATGAGTCTTCCTCCAATCCTGAAGCCTTTTCTTCTTCGTATAGTCCAGCTTTTTAGATTATTTGCTCAGCATATAGATTGAATAGGTATGGTGAAAAGATACAACCCTGACACTCACCTTTCCTGACTTTAAACCATACAGTATGCCCTTGTTCTATTCAAACAACTGCCTCTCGATCTATGTACAGGTTCCTCATGAGCACAATTAAGTGTTCTGAGATTCCCATTCCTCACAATGTTATCCATAATTTGTTATGATCCATACAATTGAACGCCTTTGCATAGTCAATAAAACATAGGTAAACATCTTTTTGGTATTCTTTGCTTTCAACCAGGATCCATCTGACATCAGCAATGATATCCCTGATTCCAAATCTTCTGAATTGGGCCTGAATTTCTGGCAGTTTCCTGTCGATACACTGCTGCAGCCGCTTTTAAAGGATCTTCAGCAAAACTTTACAGGCATGTGATATTAATGATATTGTTCAATAATTTCTGCATTTGGGTGGATCACCTTTCTTGGGAATAGGCATAAATATGGATCTCTTCCAGTTGCTGGCCAGGCAGCAGTCTTCCAAATTTCTTGGCATAGACAAGTGAGCCCTTCCAGCACTGCATCTGTTTGTTAAAACATCTCATTGGTATTCCAACAATTCCTGTAGCCCCGTTTTTTGCCAGTGCCTTCGGCACAGCTTAGACTTCTTCCTCCAGTACCATCAGTTCCTGATCATATTCTACCTCTTGAAATATCTGAACGTCAACCAATTCTTTTTGGAACAGTGACTCACTGCATTCCTTCCATCTTCTTTTGAAGCTTCCTGCATCGTTTAGTATTTTCCCCATGCAATTCTTCACTCTTTGAACTTGAGGCTTGAATTTTTTTTTTTTTTTCAGCTCTTTCAGCTTGAGAAATGCCAAGTGTGTACCTTGCTTTTGGTTTTCTATCTCCAGCTCTTTGCACATGTCATTATAATATTTCACTTTGTCTTCTAGAGCTACCCTTTGAAATCGTGTGTTCAGTTCTTTTACTTTATCATTTCTTCCTTTTGCTTTAGCTGCTCGAAGTTCAAGAGCAAGTTTCAGAGTCTCTTATGACATCAATTTTGGTCTTTTCTTTCTTTGCTGTCTTTTTAATGACCTCTTCCTTTCTTCATGTATGATGTCCTTGATGTCATTCTACAACTTGTCTGGTCTTTGGTCATTAGTGTTCAATGCATCAAATCTGTTCTTGAGATGGTCTCTTAATTCAGGTGGGACCTACTCAAGGTCGTATTTTGGTTCTCATGGACTTGTTCTAATTTTCTCCAGTTTCAACTTGAACTTGCATATGAGCAATTGATGGTCTGTTCGACAGTCGGCCCCTGGCTTTGTTCTGACTGATGATATTGAGCTTTTTCATCATCTCTTTCCACAGGTGTAGTTGATTTGATTCTTGCGTATTCCCTCTGGCAAGGTCCATGTATATAGTCGCCATTTATGTTGGTAAAAAAAAAGGTATTTGCAATGAAGAAGTCATTGGTCTTGCAAAATTCTGTTATTCAATCTCTGGTGTCATTTCTAATATATACTAATGTTTCAAACATTGATATGAACTTGATGCTAGCAAGCGATTTGAAATTACTTCTTTGAGATTAAAAGAAAAACTTTGAAAATTTCAAAATACTATCCTACCTCAGTGGCTTGCATTTACAGCATTATTCTTTGGGTTCCTCCCACCCATCCCTGGTGCCATTTTTTCATAATTTTACTTAGTTGCTGTTGATTTCAATTCATGGCAACCCCATATATGTCAGAGCAGACTGTGCTTCATAGGGTTTTCTGTTTGTTTTTTAAAGTTTAGTCATTTTGTTATTGTTCAGAATATATACAGAAAAACATAAACCAATTAAACAGTTTGTACATGTGCCATTTGGAGACACTGATTGCATCCTTCGAGCTATATAACCATTCTTACCCTTCTTTTCTGAATTGTTCTTCCTCCATTAACATAAACTTACCACCCCCTAAGGTCTTCATCTAATCTTTCGAGTTGCTGTTGTCACTTTGATCCCCTATAGATATGCCTCTAAAAGAGCACAATGCTCAAGGCAGACCTTTTTTTTTACTAGTTAACTATTGTTCAGTTTTAAAAACGATTTCAGGGAATAATTTTCGGTTTAAAGGTTATCTCAGGGCTCAGAATCAACTCAATGGCAATGGGTTTGGTTTGGTTTTGGTTATAGTTTCAGGGGTCTCCATAGGGTTTTCAATAGCTGATTTTTTCGAAGTAAATCAGCAGGGATTTCTTCTGAGGTAAGCCCTGGTGGTGCTGTGGTTAAGAACTCAGCTGTTAACTGAACAGTCGGTAGTTCGAATCCACCAGCTGCTCCTTGGAAACCCTGTAGGGCAGTTCTACTCTGTCCTACAGGGTTGCTATGAGTCAGAATCAACTCGAGGGCAATAGGTTTGGTTTTTGATTTTTTTTCGTCTGAGGAGTTTTTGGGTGGACTCAAACCTCCAACCTTTCATCTAGTAGTCGAGTGCTTAATCGTTTGTGCCACACATGAATTCTTCTGTTTTACTTACACATATGTTACACACCTACTTCCTATTTTTGCTTTAGTCAATTACCTTTGAAAGCAGTTAATTATAATAAAAGCCTATTTAAACCACTGGGCAGGGCCAAGATGGCGGAATAGCCAGGTGCTTCCAGCGATCCCTCTTACAACAAAGACCCAAAAAATCAAGTAAAATGATTATATTTATGACAAGCTAGGAGCCCTGAACTTCAAAGGCAAAGTTAGAAAACAGACTGAGAGGCAGGGGGAGGAAGAGATGGTTCAGAAGCAGGGAGGAGTTGCTGGACCTGAACTGCCGAGATGCCTCAGGCACCACCTCCGGGAGTAGCTGCGGCAGGCTGTAGTAGCGTTTGGCTGCAGTTTCCTCAGGGAGAAGCAGCCAGCTGTGCAGCCTACTCACACCTCCAGAGCCAGAGAAGAACGGAGCTCTAGGCAAAAGCTACATACTTGCCTATATTTTACTGCACCTGAACCCCCAAGCCAGCTTCGGTAGCTATTGATTTCCCCACTAACCAGGGGAGCTCAGGACAGAAGCGGCTCCTGTCCAGGTATAAACGGCCCGCAGATTTTGAATACTTTTCCCTGCTACATGGACCACGCAGGCCTATTTCAGGAGAATAGGCCCTTGCTGGCAGACTGCAACTGTTTAAGCTGTGCAGTGGAGAGGTGGGTGTTTGATATTCGACACCGCTTTGCCCACTAAACAGGGTCCTCACCTACCCACATCAGGGGCCAAATGGCTGGTGGCTCCATTCAGGTCACCCAGCCACCAATGACAGTGGTCCAAGGATAAGTGGTACCCCCCACCCTTTACAACCAAAAGCATTGGGTGCCCATGATCCGTCTGCAGAACCCATCCACCTGTACACTCTATGGAATAGAGAAGCGCTTTCCTCAGAGACACTAGGGTGACAGCGCTTAGCTCCATGCCTTGTTCAGGGCATGACCCCCTGCTGCAATCAGATACCGGTACCTACACCAAACACCTGTGCTCCTCAAAGATTCTATGACAGAGATTGTATGACGTACTTGATGATCAGCTACCTGGACACCTGAGCTGAATCCACACAAGAAAAGTGAATGAATTCATAAGCTCATATACCTGATAACAGCTCTAGCCATCTGGTGACAGGACGTCAGAGCTCCAAAGGTGAAAATAATCAAGCTAGCTCACTCAAGCAACCCATCTGGGCAAATCAAAACAAAACAAAGCAAGAAACTGGGATACAAAAGCAAACATAAAATAAACTAATAACTTACAGATGGCTCGGAGACAACAGTCAATATCAAACCATATAAAGAAACAGGCCATCGTCGCTTCAACGAGCTCTCAGCACAGAGCATCAAAGGATCTTCTGGATGAAGGTGCCTTCCTGGAATTACCAGATACAGAATACAAAAGATTAATGTACTGAACTCTTCAAGACATCCGAAAGGAGATCAGGCAATACACAGAACAAGCCAAGGAACACAAAGATAAAACAGTTGAAGAAAGTAAAAAGGTTCTTCAAGAACATAAGCTGCAAGAATCCATAGAGAGACAGCAAACAGAAATCCAGAAGATTAACAATAAAATTACAGAATTAGACAACTCAGTGGAAAGTCAGAGGAGCAGAATTGAGCAAGTGGAAGGCAGAATTGGTGACCTTGGAGATAAAGCACTTGGCACCAATATATTTGAAGAAAAACCAGAAAAAAAGAATTAAAAAAAATGAACAAACCTTAAGAATCATGTGGGACTCTATCAAGAGAAATAACCTATGAGTGATTGGAGCTCCAGAACACGGAGGGATAACAGAAAATACAGAGAGAATTGCTGAATATCTGTTGGCAGAAAACTTCCCTGATATCATGAAAGATGAGAAGATATCAATCCAAGATGCTCATCAAACTCCACATAAGGTAGATTTTAAAAGAAAGTCACCAAGACATATTGTAATCAAACTTGCCAAAACCAAAGATAAAGAGAGAATTTTAAGAGCAGCAAGGGATAAACGAAAAGTCACCTACAAAGGACAGTCAATAAGAACAAGCTTGGGTTCCTCGGCAGAAACCATGCAGGCAAGAAGGCAATGGGATGACTTATACAAAGCATTGAAGGAAAAAATTGCCAGCCAAGAATCACATATCCAGCAAAACTGTCTCTCAAATATGAAGGTGAAATTAAGACATTTCCAGATAAACAGAAGTTTAAGGATTTCGTAAAAACCAAATCAAAACTACAAGAAACACTAAAGGGAGCTCTTCAGTTAGAAAATCAATAATATCAGGTATAGATCTAAGACTAGAACACTGCAGGGCAATCATATGTCAATCCAGGCCCGGAAATCACAGAAATAAATCAAGATAAAAAACGCTCAAAACCGGGAAACAATGACGTCATTATGTAAAAGAAGACAACATTAAAACAGTAAAGAGGGACCAAGAAACGTAGTCACAGATCTTTCACGTGGAGAGGAAGACTAGGTGCTATAAAGAAATAAAAGTTAGGTTTAAACTTAGAAAAATGGGGTAAATTTAGGGTAACCACAAAGGAGACTAATTATCCTATTCATCAAAACAAAATACAAGGAAAAAATAGAGACAAAATCAACAACAACGAATAAGAGGAAAAGATAATATATAAAGATATACTACTCAGCACAAAAATTAAATTGGAAAAAGAAACTGTCAACAACACACAAAAAAAAGACATCAAAATTACAGCACTAAGCTCATACCTATCCGTAATCGCAATGAACGTCAATGGACTGAATGCACCAATAAAGAGACAGAGTGGCAGAATGAATAAAGAAACATGATCCGTCTACATGCTGCCTACAAGAGACACACCCTAGACTTAGAGACATAAACAAACTAAAACTCAAAGGATAGAAAAAAATATATCAAGCAAACAACAATCAAAAAAGAGCAAGGGGGGAAATATTAATTTCTGACAAAATAGACGTTAAAGTTAAATCTACCACAAAGGATAAGGAAGGACACTATATATTGATTAAAGGGACAATCTACCAGAAGGATATAACCATATCAAATATTTATGCACCCAATGACAGGGCTGCAAGATACATAAAACAAACTCTAACAGCATTGAAAAGTGAGATAGACAACTCCACAATTCTAGCAGGACACTTCAACACATCACTTTTGGTGAAAGACAGGACTTCCAGTAAGAAGCTCAATAAAGACACGTAAGATCTAAATGCCACAATCAACCAACTTGACCTTATATACAGAATACTCCACCCAACAGCAGTCAAGTATACTTTCTTTTCTAGTGCACATGGAACATTCTCTAGAATAGACCACATATTAGGTCATAAAGCAAGCCTCAGCAGAATCCGAAACACTGAAATATTACAAAGCATCTTCTCTGACCATAAGGCCATAAAAGTGGAAATCAATAACAGGAAAAGCAGGGAAAAGAAATCAAATACTTGGAAACTGAACAGTACCCTGCTCAGAAAAGACTGGATTATAGAAGACATTAAGGACGGAATAAAGAAATTCATAGAATCCAATGAGAATGAAAATACTTCCTGTCAGAACCTTTGGGACACAGCAAAAGCAGTGCTCAGAGGTCAATTTATTTCAATAAATGCACACTTACAAAAAGAAGGGCCAAAATCAAAGAATTATCCCTACAACTTGAACAAATAGAGAGCAACAAAAGAAACCCTCAGACACTAGAAGAAAGGAAATAATAAAAATTAGAGCAGAACTAAATGAAATAGAAAACAGAAAAACAAATGAAAGAGTTAACAAGACGAAAAGCTGGTTCTTTGAAAAAATTAATAAAATTGATAAACCACTGGCCAAGTTGACAAAAGAAAAACAGGAGAGGAAGCAAATAACCCAAATAACAAATGAGATGGGCGATTATTACAACAGACCCAACTGAAATTAAAAAAATCATATCAGATTACTGTGAAAAATTGTACTCTAACAAACTTGAAAACCTAGACGACATGGGTGAATTCCTAGAAACACACTACCTACCTAAACTAACACAAACAGAGGTAGAACAACTAAATAGACCCATAACAAAAAAAGAGACTGAAAAGGTAATCAAAAAAGGCCCAAGAACAAAAAAAAAGCCCAGGCCCAGACACCTTCACTGCAGAGTTCTACCAAACTTTCAGAAAAGAGGTAACACCACTACTACTAAAGGTATTTCAGAACATAGAAAAGGGCGGAATACTCCTAAACTCATTCTATGAAGCAGTATATCCCTGGTACCAAAACCAGGTAAAGACTCCACAAAAAAAGAAAATTACAGAACTATATCTCTCATGAACTTAGATGCAAAAATCCTCAACAAAATTCTAGCCAATAGAATTCAACAACATATTAAAAAAATAATTCACCATGACCAAGTGGGATTCATACCAGATATGCAGGAATGGTTCAACATTAGAAAAACAATTAATGTAACCCATCATATAAATAAAACAAAAGACAAGAACCACATGATTTTATCAATTGATGCAGAAAAGGCATTTGACAAAGTCCAACACCCACTCATGATAAAGACTCTCAGCAATATAGGAATAGAAGGAAAATTTCTCAACATAATAAAGGGCATTTATACAAAGCCAACAGCCAACATCATCCTAAATAGAGAGAGCCTGAAAACACTCCCCTTGAGATCGGTAACCAGACAAGGATGCCCTTTACCACCACTCTTATTCAACATTGTGCTGGAGGTTCTAGCCAGAGCATTTAGGCTAGATAAAGAAATAAAGGGCATCCAGATTGGCAAGGAAGAAGTAAAAGTATCTCTATTCGCAGATGACATGATCTTATACACAGAAAACCCTAAGGAATCCTCAAGAAAACTACTGAAACTAATAGAAGAGTTTAGCAGAGTATCAGGATACAAGATAAACATAATCCAATCAGTTGGATTCCTCCACACCAACAAAAAGAATATCGAAGAGGAAATCACCAAATCAATACCATTTACAGTAGCCCCCAAGAAGATAAAATGCTTAGGAATAAATCTTACCAAAGATGTAAAAGACCTATACATAGAAGACTACAAGACACTACTGCAAGAAACCAAGAGACCTACATAAATGGAAAAATATATCTTGCTCATGGATAGGAAGACTTAACATTATAAAAATGTCTATTCTACCAAACGCAACCTATAGATACAATGCAATTCCGATCCAAATTCCACTGACATTTTTTCATGAGATGGAGAAACAAATCACCAACTTCATATGGAAGGGAAAGAGGCCCCGGATTAGAAAAGCATTACAGAATAAGAAGAACAAAGTGGGAGGCCTCACTCTACCTGATTTTAGAACCTATTATACCGCCACAGTACTTAAAACAGCCTGGTATTGGTAGAACAACAGATACATAGACCAATGGAACAGAATTGAGAATCCAGACATAAATCCATCCACATATGAGCAGCTGATTTTTGACAAAGGCCCAAAGTCAGTTAAATGGGGAAAAGACAGTCTTTTTAACAAATGGTGCTGGCATAACTGGATACCCATCTGCAAAAAAAATCAAACAAGACCCATACCTCACACCATGTACAAAAACTAACTCAAAATGGATCAAAGACCTAAATATAAAATCTAAAACGATAAAGATCATGGAAGAAAAATTAGGGACAACACTAGGAGCCCTAATACATGGCATGAACAGTATACAAAACATTATTAACAATGCAGAAGAGAAATCAGATAACTGAGAGCTCCTAAAAATCTATGCTCATCCAAAGACTTCACCAAAGGAGTAAAAAGATTACCTACAGACTGGGAAAAAGTTTTTAGCTATGACATTTCTGATCAGCATCTGATCTCTAAAATCTACATGATACTGCAAAAACTCAGCCACAAAAAGACAAATAACCCATTTAAAAAATGGGCAAAGGATATGAACAGACACTTCACTAAAGAAGACATTTAAGTAGTTAACAGATACATGAGGAAATGCTCACGATCATGAGCCATTAGAGAAATGCAAATCAAAACTACAATGAAATTCCATCTCACTCCAACAAGGCTGGCATTAATCCAAAAAACACAAAATAAGAAATGTTGGAGAGGTTGTGGAAAGACTGGAACACTTATACACTGCTGGTGGGAATGTAAAATGGTACAACCACTTTGGAAATCAATTTGTTGCTTCCTTAAAAAACTTGAAATAGAACTACCATATTATCCAGCAATACCACTCCCTGGAATATATCCTAGAGAAATAAGAGCCTTTGCACAAACAGATATACGCACACCCATATTTATTGCAGCACTGTTTACAATAGCAAAAAGATGGAAGCAACCAAGGTGCCCATCAACGGATGAGTGGATAAATTATGGTGTATTCATACAATGGGATTTTACTCATTGATAAAGAACAATGATGAATCCATGAAACATTTCATAACATGGAGGAATCTGGAAGGCATTATGCTGAGTGAAATTAGTTGCCAAAGGACAAATATTGTATGAGACCACTATTATAAGAACTTGAGAAACTGTTTAAACAGAGAAGAGAATATTCTTTCATGGTTATGAGAGGGGGTAGGGAGGGAGGGTGGGGGAGGGTTTTCACGAATTAGATAGTAGATAAGAACTATTTTAGGTGAAGGGAAAGACAACGCACAATACAGGAGAGGTCAGCACAACCGGACTAAACCAAAAGCAAAGAAGTTTCCTGAATAAACTGAATGCTTCAAAGATCAGCGTAGCAGGGGCAGGGGTTTGGGGACCATGGTTTCAGGAGACATCTAAGTCAATTGGCATAATAAAATCTATTAAGAAAACATTCCGCATCCCACTATTAAGAGTGGCGTCTGGGGTCTTAAACGCTAGCAAGCAGCCATCTAAGATGCATCAGTGGGTCTCAACCCATCTGGAGCAAAGGAGAATGAAGAATACCAAAGACACGAGGTAATTATGAACGCAAGAGGCAGAAAGGGCCACATAAAGCAGAGACTACATTAGACTGAGACCAGAAGAACTAGATGGCACCTGGCTACAACCAGTAACTGCCCTGACAGGGAACAAAACAGAGAACCTCCAAGTGAGCAGGAAAGCAGTGGGATGCAGACCCAAAATTCTTATAAAAAGACCAGAATTAATGGTCTGACTGACACTAGAAGGACCCCGAGGTCATGGCCCCCAGACCTTCTGTTAGCCCAAGACAGGAATCATTCCCAAAGCCAACTCTTCAGACAGGGATTGGACTGGACCATGGGATAGAAAATGATACTGGGGAAGAATAAGCTTCTCGGATCAAGTAGACACAGGAGACTATGTTGGCATCTCCCGTCTGAAGGAGAGATGAGAGGGTAGAGGGGGTCAGAAGCTGGTGGAATAGACACGAAAAGAAAGAGCAGAGGGAAGGGGTGTGCTGTCTCATTAGGGGGAGAGCAATTAGGAGTATACAGCAAGGTGTTTATAAATTTTTATATGAGAGTCTGACTTGATTTGTAAACTTTCACTTAAAGCACAAAAATTTTTTTAAAAAAAGCATACTTAGTATTTATTTCTGCTATTACTGTGCTCTCCATTTGTGTGGATCCAAATTTCCTCCTGGTATCATTTTCCTGCACCTTGAAGGACTTCTTTTAACATTTCTTATAGCACATGTTTGCTGTCAATGAATTAGATAAGCTTTTGTTTATCTAAAAAAAAAAAAAAATTTTTTGCCTTCAGTTTCGAAAACTATTTGTGCTGGGTATGGAATTCTGGGTTGACAGGTTTTAATTTTTTTTTTTCTTTCAGTCACTCCATTCTCTTCTAGCTTGCACAGTATCTGACAAGAAATTTAGGCACCAGAGACAAGAGAACATTCAGAGAAGGACTGGGCCTTCAAGTCATCAATGTGCCCTGTGAGAGGCTCCAGATGTGGCCACTAGGGAACAAAGTATGGGAGAAAGACCGCTCTTGCTCCTCCTGCCAGAGGTTTAAAATTCAGGGCTTGTAAAGGGACCCTCATTGAGTAACTGTGCAACTGCCCTTGTTTTTTATGACCACACCAGAGCAGCACCATTTCTAGCTCTGAAAGGAATGCTGAGTTGTTCTCCAGGCCAGTGTTGCTCAAATTTTAATATGTGCGTGGGCAACCTAAAATCTTATTACATTCCAGGCTCTGACACAACACCTCAGGCCTTGGTGTGAATATCTGCTCTTCTTCCCACTCCAGGGGGTCAAGGTGCTGCTGGACCCCCTAGGGAGCAGGCTTGGGGCAGCAATGCTGAGGACACAGACCAAGGCCCGATCCACCGGGTCCTTCCCAGGACTTGTGACTCTAGTGGCTCTCATGTTCAATGGTCTGTGAGAGGCCCCGACGGCTCTCACCGCTTTCGTGTTCAATTGTATGAGAGAGGCCCCGACAGCCCTCACTGCTCTTGTGTTCTGTCAAAAGGCCCCGACAGCTCTCACTGATTTTGTGTTCAAGTTTATGAGATGGACTCCGACAGCCCTCACTGCTCTTGTGTTCTATCGTATGTGAGGGGCCCCAACAGCCCTCACTGCTTTCATGTGAGAGGCCCTGACACAGAAAAGAGCACCCACAGCTAGAAACTCCCACATTGACTGAGAGGATGTCTCGAATGGAGGACCTGAAACTGAGGCTTTTATAGAGGGCCTCACTGGAAGTGTGGGGACTTCCCCAACTTCTGAGACAGGCCTAGAGCCAAAAAGACACAGTGGCAGCTCCCTCAAAATGCTGTGATCACATGCAGGCCCATACTGAGCACCCACTCTGAGCTGACACTAAGCGGAGCACTTGTAGATACGGCATCATTCCAGTTTTCACTATTTAATGATTTTTCCAAAGGAATGCCCCCAACTACACATCAACATGTTACTATAGGTCTGGGGAATATTATAAAGTTGTTATTCACAAATTCCAGTTTCTTTTGTCTGCATATTCCCAATCCCCCTCCTACCCTGAGATTTCACTCTGCCAGCTGTAAGACTTACCTTCTCACTCTCATTATTCAAACCTCCCCCCACCCAGAAGACAGGCATCTTACCCAAGGTTGCCAGTGCTGCATGCCATTGAGTCAATTCCAACTGACAGTGACCCTACAGGACAGAGTAGAACCGCCCCATAGGGTTTCCAAGTCTGTGCCCCCACATATCTGAAAAGCAGTGGAACATTGCCTGATAACAGTGCTGGAAGATGAACCACTCAGGTTGGAAGGCACTCAAAAGATGACTGGGGAAGAGCTGCCTCCTCAAAGGAGAGTCAACCTTAATGACATGGATGGAGTCAAGCTTTCAGAACATTTCGTTTGCTGATGTAGAACCATTCAAAATGAGAAGAAACAGCTGTAAACATCCATTAATAATCAGAACCTGGAATGTACAAAGTATGAATCTAGGAAAATTAGAAATCATCAAAAATGAAATGGAATGCATAAACATTGATATCCTAGGCATTAGTGAGCTGAAATGGATTGGTACTGGCCATTTTGAATCAGACAATCATATAGTTTGCTATGCCGGAATGACAACATGAAGAGGAACCTTGGGTAAGCCACCTCTCCTCTTGAAATTTCACTTTCTTCATCTGCAATTTTTCCACCTCACAGACTTGTTGGGAGAACTCTTAGCTAATCCATGCAAAGTGGTTAGCACATTGCTGGGTACAGAGCAAGGCCTCAGTAATTTTACCCAGAATTGTACTTTCTAGATCTATCCTGAAGTACAATGCTGTCAGTGACAGGATAATATCCATACGTCTACAAAGACCAGTTAATACAAGTATTATTCAAGTTTATGAACCAACCACTAAGGCCAAAGACGAAAAAATTGAAGATTTTTACAAACTTCTGCAGTTTGAAACTGATCAAAAACGCATTGATAATTACTGGCAAATGGAATTCGAAAGTTGGAAACAAAGGAGGAGGATTGGTAGATGGAAAACATGGCCTTGGTGATAGAAATGATGCTGGAGATCGCATGATAGAATTTTGTAAGACCAATGACTTCTTCATTGCAAATATCTACTTTCACATAAACGGCGACTATACACATGGACCTCATGAGATGGAACACACAGGAGTCAAATTGACTATGTCTGTGGAAACACATGACGGAAAAGCTCAATATCATCAGTCAGAACAAGGCCAGGGGCCGACTGTGGCACAGACCATCAATTGCTCATACGCAAGTTCAAGTTGAAGCTGAAGAAAATTAGAACAAGTCTACAAGAGCCAAAGTACGACCTTTAGTATATCCTACCTGAATTTAGAGACCATCTCAAGAATACATTTGTCTTTTGTTTCCATTTCATTCTGTTCAAAATATTTTCTAACTTCCTTTAAGTTTTTCTATTTTACCCATGGCTTATAGAAATGTACCGTTTAATTTTCAAGCGTTTAGAGATTTTCTTGTTATCTTTCCTTTATTGGTTTCTAGTTTAATTCCATTATAGAAACATACTTTGTATCATTTCATTTGTTTTTGACTTGTTAAGGTTTTTTAATGACTTTAGATGTAGTCTATTTATGTGTGTCTTAGTTACCTAGTACTGCTATAATAGAATACCACAAGTGAACAGCTTTAACAAAGAGAAATTTATTCTTTCACAGTCTAGGGGGCTAGAAGCTTGAATTCAGGGCATCAGCTCCAGGGGATGGCTTTCTCTCTCTGTCAGCTGTGGAGGAAGGTCCTTGTCATCAGTCTCTTCCTGGGGGAGGAGCTTCTCAGAGCAGGGATCCCAGGTCCAAAGGACACGCTATTCTCCTGGCTCTTGTTTCTTGGTGGTATGAGGTCCCCATGTCTCTCTGCTCGCTCCTCTCTTTTATATCTCAAAAGACACAACCTAATCTTGTAGATTGAGTCCTGCCTCATTAACATAACTGCCTCTAATTCCACCTCATTAACATCATAGACGTAGTATTTACAACACACAGGAAAATAACAGCAGATGACAAAATTGTGGACAATCACACAATACTGGGAATCATGGACTATCCAAATTGACATGCATTTTTGGGGGACACAATTCGATTAACGACAATGTGCATATTTCATACGCTCTTGAAAAGAACATATATCCTGCTGTTGTTGGGCGGAGGGTTCTATAGACCTAGTGACTGATATTTTTGTTAATTTTCTGTGTATGTGTTCTATCGCTTACTAAGACGGGAGTGTTCAAATCTTCAACTACAATGGCAAATTTACCTTTTCCTCTTTTCAGTTTGTCAGCTTTTGCTTCATGAATTTTGAAGCTCTCTTTTTAGGTATCTTCTTTGTAAATTGACCTTTTGTCATTATGCAATATCCCTCTTTATCCTTGGTAATTATATTTGCTCTGAATTTTATTTTGTCTCATATTAATAGCGACATTCCAGCTTTCTTTTTATTGGTATTTGTATGGTGTATCTTTTTTTCATCCTTTTGGTTTTAACTAATCCATATAGTTTTATTTGAAATGAGTTTCTTCTGGAGAGCACAGAGTTGGGTTCTTTTATTATTATTCTATCTTTAATTGATATGTTTAGACCATTTATATTTAACGTACTTATTGATGTTTATATTTATGTCTACCATTTTATTTTTGTTTTCTGCTTCTGTCTTCTTTTTCATTCCTGTTTCTTCTTTTCTGCTTTCTTTTGCATTGTTTGAACATTTAATAGTATTCTATCTGTTGTGTTTACTATATCTCTTTTTATAATTTTTAAGTGATTGTTCAATAGATTACCTATATAAAATTCACTTTTCATGATATACTTGTTGTTGTTGTTCTTAGGTGCCGTTGAGTCTGTTCCGACTCATAGCGACCCTATGCGCAACAGAACAAAACATTGCCTGGTCCTGAGCCACACTCACAATCATTGCATGTTTGTTGGAACATCTCAGTTGGTATTCCGTCAATTCCCAGAGCCTTGTTTTTCGCCAATGCTAAGGAGCCCTGGTGGTGCAGTAGTTAAGCTCGCGGCTGCTCAGAAGTTGATGGTTCAAGCCCACCAGCTGCTCCACAGTAGAGCGACGTGGCAGTCTGCTTCCGTAAGGAAACCCTACGGGGCGGTCCCACTCTGTTCTGGAGGGTCACTAGGAATTGGAATCGACTTGACCGCAACAGGTTTCTTTTATGTTGTTTTTTCCTGTGTGAGTTGAGATTTTCCTGGTTCTTTGTAAGCAGTGTTGTTTTGGGTTTTATTTGAATATTATAAAAGCCTGGATCTTGTTTTAACTTGCATGAATTTTTTGTTTCTTTTGGCGAGTAATCAACCAAATTGGGTTCATGCCACAAGTTCCTCCCAGCCTCCTGTGGGTTGTGATTCCAATGTTAGTTCATTGTCTATGCCTTCACAGTGGTACTCCTATCTGCCTCAGGTATGTGTCATCCAGTGGCCAGTCTTGGACCTGAGTGGCAGTCTATCCCATAGTTCAGTACTCAAGGTCTATGGCATGTTGTTTAGGGTTGGAGTCATGCGTGCACAGCCTAGGAGTGTGCCAAAGCATTCATAAACAACATTGTGAGGTCTTCCCTCTGCAATCTCCCTGGTGCTCTCTGGTTCCTTGTTGTTAGGTTGCTGTTAGGGGCCATCGAGTTGGTTCCGAGTCATAGTGACCATATGCACAACAGAACGAAACACTGCCAGGGCCTGTGCCATCCTTATGATCATTGTTATGCTTGAGCCCATTGTTGCAGACACCGTGTCAATCCATCTCGTTGAGGGTCTTCCTCTTTTTCACTGACCCTCTACTTTACCAAGCATGATGCCCTTCTCCAGGGGCTGATCCCTTCTGATAACATGTCCAAAGTACGTGAGGTGAAGTCTCGCCATCCTTGCTTCCAAGAGCATTCTGGCTGTACTTCCTCCAAGACAGATTTGTTTGCTGTTTTGGCAGTCCATGGTATATTTAATATTATTCACCAGCACCACAATTCAAAGGCTTCGATTCTTCTTCAGTCTTCCTTATTCATTCTCCAGCTTTCCCATGCACACGGGAAACACCATGGCTTGGGTCAGGTGCACTCTAGCCCCCAAGGTGACATCTTTGCTTTTTAACACTTGAAAGAGATCTCTTGCAGCCGATTTGCCCAATGCAATGCATCTTTTGATTTCTCGACTGCTATTTCCATGGCTGTTGATTGTGGATCTAAGTAAAATGAAATCCTTGACAACTTTAATCTTTTCTCCGTTTATCTTGATGTTGCCCATTGGTCCAGTTGTGAGGATTTTTATTTTCTTTATGTTGAGGTGTAATCCATACTGAAGGCTGTAGTCTTTGTAAGTGCTTCAAGTCCTCTTTACTTTCAGCAAGCAAGGCTGTGTCATCTGCACAACGCAGGTTGTCAATGAATCTTCCTCCAATCCTGATGCCCAATTCTTCTCCATAGAGTCCAGCTGATTCCTTAGGATTCCCTGTCTAGTTCTCCTGTCAGGAAGATCTAGCTTCAACTACTCCACACTGCTGCCATTTCTCATGACTGCACCTGCATCAGGGCGAAGCTTCTGGAGGAGAGACAGAAATGATATAACAGGGGCTTGCCCCACCCTCTTGGGACTTCGGTTCCTTCTGTCAGAGAGGAGGTATCTCCTCCATCAGTGTTTTAGCACCTGTGGCCTCTGCTGGACCACTGCTATTGCAGGACTGCCCGGGGACCACAGAACAGATGGAGAAAGAAGAGTGAGGCATTTCCCCCGCTCTTGCTGAATGTTAGGAATCCCATTTCCCAGTCAGAGCCCAAAGGCTTCTCCTGGAGCTGTTTCTATCCATATCCACTAACCCACTCCTCTCCTCACATACGATGACAATTGCATACTTAACATGGCAGCAGTCTCAACCACCATCTCTTTTTTTTTTTTTAAGTAAAAGATGTTGTTCCTTAACCGAGAACTGAAGCCACTCGCAAAGTGGGCCTTTCAGCCAAAGATTAGACAGACCTTTAAAACAAACAATAACACATGTGAGGAACGTGCTTCTTAGTTGAATCAAGTATACGAGACCGAGTGGGCAACACTGGTGGTTGGAACCACCAACCTTTCAGTTTTGCGGCTAAGCTCTTAACCACTGCGCCACTAGGGCTCCTTCATATTTGTTAATAAGCACTCAGAAAATTGCTTTTCAAATTAATCTTGGTTTTTCTTTCATACAAAAGTATTTATTGGGTGCCCATTTATGACAAGGTGCAGTCCTGGTGGTGCAGTGGCTAAGAGCTTGGCTGCTAACCAAAAGGTCAGCAGTTCGAATCCAACAGCCACTCCTTGGAAACCCTATGGGGCAGTTCTACGCTGTCCTGTAGGGTCGCTATGAGTCGGAATGGACTCGATTGCAACAGGTTTGTGTTTGTTTGTTTGTTTTTTACGACAAGGCAGGTACTGGACAATGTCGGAGATACAAAGATCAAAACGATAGCTCTCCCTCACCCCTGCTACTCTGGAGTTTACTGTCTAGTGAGGGAAACAAAGATTCCCAATAATTTTAAACGCAAGGTTTACAAAGGAGATAAGAAGGTTGTTAAAACATAAATTAGTGGTTGAGTGGATGAGATCATTTTTTACATATTTTCTACCATATAAATTCATTAGGTTTCACAGGAAAAGAAAATCAACAATCCCACATGCTGAGATGACACAGCCCTTGGAATTATCAGACGAAAGACTTCAGTTATTATAATAATGATCCTTGAAATGGACGGAAAGAGAAATTATCAGAAAAGAAGACATTCAAATAGCTAGAACTGAGCTAAGAGATTATTCTCAATTAATGAAAAGATCTTGAGTCTGTAAAGAAAGAAGTTGAAATATGGGCATTCATTAAGGCTACTGATTAATGGGTGTGCATTTTAAATATGTTTCTAATGTTAAAGTTTCCAGATTTCTCATTTAGAGAGAGAATCCTGTTAATGAGAACACGCTGTCTCTGAGTAGTCTTATTTACCTGGGTTTTACCCGGGTACGGCCTGGACAAAGGCTGATGGACAAGCACACCTACAGTATGGTTGTTATTACTTAACAGCACACACTCTGAGGATACACGTTATTTCTAAAACCACCGCGGTCAGACCACAGGGGAAAACTCAGCTACTCTGGAGAGAAAAAGCAAGATAACCTTCTGCAAGGTTTCCTATTCCGGCAGGCATTCTAAGGTGCCCTATATTTCTAAAGCTTTTAAAAGCCCACACAATTAAGGAGAAAATATTTTCTAAGCAAAAAGACACATACATATCCTATCATTATGGTAAAACTGGAAACAGGTGCCACACTACATGGTGCCTGCACACGTCCTGTGCTGTGAAAGGGTATTGGGAAACCTGACAGATTTTAGGACTAGGAGTCTGTCTCCTTTGCTTTGTATTCAATCTCACTGGTAGCCTTTAAATATTAATGAGATATTTTAAACATTTCAAAGGATTTTACTCCTTTTTATTAGACAAATAGACTTCTCAGAAACCTGAAATTTTTCAACTCATTCTTTGAGAATTACTTAGGTTGGGTGAGTAGAAATCACCTATAAAAATTCATTTGTGTGTAAGTGTGTGGAGGGGTCTGCGTGTGTGCATGTAGATGTGTGTAGTGTGAATGTGTGCATGTGGGTATGTGTGTACCTGTATGTTTGTATGCATGTGTACACGTGTGTGCGTGTAGATGTGTGTAGTGTGAATGTGTGCATGTGAGAATGTGTGCACCTGCATGTTTGTATGCATGTGTGCATGTGTGTGCATGTGGATGTGTGTAGTATGAATGTGTGTGTGTGCACACGTGGATGTGTGTAGTGTGAATGTGGGTATGTGTGCACGGTTGTGTGCATGTGTGTGTCCATGTATGCATGTATATGTGTGTGTATGTGTGTACATGTGTACTGTGTGTGCATGTGTGTATGTGTGTATGTGTGTGTGTGTCAGTTTCAAGTATTCTCAAAACCAGGCTGAAGGTAGTCTGTGGGTTTTATGCAGCTCTGAAGCAAATATCTGATGAAATGAAATTACTTTCTTCACACCACTGTAGTTGGGAATATTTCTTCTCAGGAGGCATCTAGTACCAACAGATCCAGAAAAGTTAATAATTGGTTGCCGTGATAGGAGAGTTGTGTGGGATGGTTCATGACTGATGCATGAATTATGTGGTAGCTCTATCAGTAGACTCCCACTCTGATAAGGTCTACCCCAAAACCCAGGTTAGCATAACGTATAAAAAACTGTGTGAACTTTATTTCATCTCAGAAAACATTGATTCATATGTGTGCTGTTGATTTTACCTTCCCCCTCCTTC
This sequence comes from Loxodonta africana, assembly GCF_030014295.1. Lineage (NCBI taxonomy): Eukaryota > Metazoa > Chordata > Mammalia > Proboscidea > Elephantidae > Loxodonta > Loxodonta africana. Next base: position 237,725,920 of record NC_087342.1, on the reverse strand, counting down.
CGCCCAGCTCTCCCTCTAATGCCCTTTCTCCTCCTTTCTCAATTCCTCCCTCCCTTCCTTATCACTCTCTCCTCCTGACCCTGGTTTCTATTTCTCACTTTCTCCTCTGTTGTCTCTTCTACTCTCCCTCATACAATCCTTACCTGACCATAACAAATCAACTGAAAATTATTAATTTTATTCTGTTCTTATACTATTGGTCAGCTAAACACTTTCTCTCTAAAAATCTGTAATTTTTTCCCTAGTTTCCTGAGTCTTCAATTTCTCAGTGGAAAAATGTTGAAGGTTCTCTGCTGTTTCTTAGGAGACACATTGCCAAATATTTTTATAAACCCACGGCAATGCTTTGTTTTTTCAAGTGGAAATCGCTGCGGGTAAAGCGCCCTCACCACTCATGTGGTCTGAGTCAAAAATGTGAACTGGTTAAACGACCTATTTTCATTTGTTGTTATTACTGAGCATACTACGTAGATGTTCTCTAAATACCTCAGTTCACACAGAGAAACATTAAATAGTTCTAAGGGGGTTTTTTGAAGACGGGGTTACTTTTAAAACATTAAATAATTCTAATAATTACTTTCACTAAACAAACTAAACCTAAAGCAAGCAGAAGGAAAACATTAAAGATTAGAGCAGAAATCAGTGAAACAGGGAAAAGAAAAACAATAGAGAAAATCAATAAAACCCCAAAGTTAGTTCTTTGAAAAGAATAACAAAATTGATAAAGCTTTATCTAGACTGACCAAGAAAAAAAGAGAGAAGACTCAAATGACTGATACCAGGAATGAAAGACGACACATCACTACAAAGCTTGTAAAAATAAAAAAACATTATAAGGGAACACTATGAACAATTGTATGTCAAACAATTACTTAACTTGAGTGAAATGGACACATTTCTAGAAAGACAAACTATCAAAACTGACTTAAAAAGAAATAGAAACTCTGAATAGGACTATAACAAGATTGAATTATTAATTTAAAAAAAATTCCCCCCCCCCAAAAAGTCCAGGCCCAGATAGTAAATTCTACCAAATAGTTAAAGAAAAATTAATATCAATTCTTTACAAACTCTCCCAAAACACAGAAGAGGAGGGAACACTTTTCAACTTATTCTGTAAGTATTACCCTGATGCTAAATCCAGACAAAGGCATCACAAGAAACGAAACTATCGACCAATAACTCTTGAATATAGATATGGAAATTCTCAACAAACTGAATATAGCAACAGATAAAAGGGGATTACATACCATGCCAAGAGGGATTCATCCCAAATATTTGTAATGTAAAAACCACAAGATCATTTCGTGGACACAGAAAAAGCATTTGACAAAGTCAAAAAGACAAAGTCAAAAGCTTTATGATAAAAACACTCTACCAACTAGGAATGGAAGGAGTCTTCGTCAGCCTGATAAAGACTGAATGTTTCTCCCTAAGATCAGGAACACGAGAAGGATGCCCGTCTCACCACTTCCATCAACACTGCACTGGAGATTCTAGTCTGGAAAATTAGGCAAGAAAGAGAGAGAAGAGAGAAAAAAAAACAGCATCAAGATTGGAAAGAAAGAAGTAAAACTATATTTGCAGATGACATGATATTCCCAGAAAAAAAAGTATGCAGAAAATTCTAAAGAATCCACACACACACACACAAAAAAAACTGTTGGAACTAATAAATCAGTTCAGCAAAGTTACAGGGTAAAGATCAATATAGAAAAATCAATTATATTTCTACACACTAGAAATTAACAAACCAAAAATGAAATTAAGAAAACAATTTCATCTATAATAGCATCAAAAAGAATAAAATACTTAGAAATAAATGTAACAAAAAGGTACAAGTAAACTGACACCTATAGAATATTGCTAAAAGAAATTCAAGAATGTCTAAAATAATGGAGAGACACCCCTTGTTTGTGGACTAGAAAAGTTGCTAAGTTTGTTAAGATAGCAATATTCCCTAAATTGATGTACAAATTCAATTCAATCCCCATCAAAATCCTAGCAAGATGGGTTTTTTTGTTTGTTTTGTTTTTTTCTCCAGAAATTGGTAAGCTTATCCTAAAATTCACATGGAAACTCAAGAGACTCAGAATAGCCAAAACAATCTTGGAAAAGAACAAGGTTGGAAGACTAACTTCCTGGTTTCAAAGCGTAGTACAAAGCTGCAGTCATGAAGAGAGTGTGGTACCAGGATATGGACAGAAACTGAGCATCTAGAGACAAACCCTCACGTGGATTTTTCCACGACTGCCCAGACAACTCAAGGGGAAAGGAGAATTTTTCAACCAACAGTGCTGGGAGAACTGGACACCCACATGCACAAGAATGAAGTTGGGCCCAGGCCTCCTTCCTCATGTCAGAGACAAAAATTACCTCCATGTGGATCAGAGGCCTAAACGGAGGAGCTAAACCTATGAAACTCTTAAAAGAAAACGTAGAAGTCAATCTTTATGATTTTGGGTTAGGTAAAGAATTCTTAGATATGATATCAAAAGCACAACAACAACAACAACAACAAAAAAAAACCAGATAAATCGCACTGCATTAAAATTAAAAACTTTTGTGTTTCAAAGACCACCACCAGGAAAATGAAAAGACAACCCACAGAATGGGGGAAAAAAAAAATCATATATTTGATAAGTGGCTTGTATCCGGAAATCACCAAAACACTCTTACAACTCAAGCCCAGATAAACCAGTTAGAACTGGACAAAGTACCTGAATAGACATCTCTCCAAAGAAGATACGCAAACGGCCAGTAGGCACAGGGAAAGTTGCTCAGTGTCATTAGCCATTAGGGAAATGAGTATCTAAACCACAGCGAGATACCACTTCATACCCACTAGGACGGTTATAATAAAGAAGACAGATAACAGCAAGTCTTCATGGCGATTTGTAGACGCTGCATCGTGCCAGGTTGTGCTCTGCGCTATGCAGCCCGGCCTCTGCTTGCCCCATACGTTACCTCGCTCAGCCAGCTCCGTCTGCCCGCCTTTCTCCTTGGTGAGCCATGACCAGTAGCGGGGCGTGGGTTGTGGGGCTGGAGAGACAGGTTTCTATGTTTCTGGATGGTCAGGGCTTTCTGAACAACTTTTACTGGTACCTAGATCAAAACAAAAGGCCATGGAAGTGACTGACTAGATAGAAATGCACCTCTCTGAGGTGTCTGCTTACATCCTGGGGGCGGGGGAGGTAGGGGGTGAGACCTGGAGCAGAATCCCTAAGGAGACTTTGTTTACATTCAGAGGACTAAATTTCTGTCCCTCTCTGGGGAGGTGAGGGAGGCTCCCAGACTCACGTTTTTCAGGTTCCCCATCTACAGTACAGACCTCAGGCCCTATAGGGGTATCTGCCTGGTTCTCATCACATCCCCGCAGAAAGGGGCAGACATTGCTGTCGGTAACGCTCCATCTGCCCCGGCTGCAGAAACTCCTGTTGACTTTCAGGACGTGAATAATTACCAAGAGTAAACACTGATGAGGGTTGTGTCCATTTCTCCCCCTGCCACTCTCAGAATCCGTTCTAGCTACCCAGACATGCATGCTGCCCTACAGATGGGTATGAGGGGGTGGCCCTGAACAAAGTGGGTGTCCCGACTAAACCCCAGCCCTGCTAAAACACACGTGTTCACGGCCTGCTCGTCCTGTCTGAAAAGGCGCTGGTTCTGACTCCGCAGCTTTACACGGTCTTCTCTGTAAAACTGGGTAGCGGGGCAGGTTACCCAACCCAATGCCGTCCAGTCAATTCCGTTAGGTGACATTTATCATTGAAATAAGCATACAGCAGGGACTGGAGCAGCACACCTATCTTCACAGAAAACACTCTGTAAGCTGTAACAGTTCTAAAAATAAGCCTAAACCCACTGCCATGGAGTCAATTCTGACTCACAGCGACACTACAGGACAGAATAGAACTGGCCCACGGGGTTTCCAAGGCTGCAATCTCTACCGAAGCTGACGACCATATCTTTCTCCCTTGGAGAGGCTGGTGGGTTTGAATTGACAACCATCTTGTTAATAGCCAAACGCTAAACCATTGCACCACCAGGGCTCCTTATGTCTTGTCTTGGATACAAGCTCTTTATCAGATATATATTTTACAAATATTTTCTCCCAGTCTACGGTTTGTCTTTTTTCATGTTATTAATAGTATCTTTTGTAAAGCAGAACTTCTTAAATTTTAATAAAGTCCAACTTACCCATTTTTTCTCTCAGGGATCATGGTTTTGATGTTGTATCTAAAAACTCATCAACAAGGTCATGTAGATTTTCTATGTTTACTTCTAGACATTTCATAGTTCTGTTTTACATTTAGGTCTATAACCCATTTAATTTCTGTGAGAGGTGTAAGGTCCATGTCTCAACTCATTTTTAAATTTGCACACAGATGTCTAATTGCTCCAGCACCAAAGGCTGCCCCTTCTCCACTGAATTGCCTTTACCCCTTCGCCAGAGATCAGTCGACTCCTAAGTTTGGCATTTATAAAGGCCCCTCCCAAAGACCCTCTTTGCCAGCAAGACTGCTCACTGTACACCAGAGACGTTCAGCGGACTACAGACCTCTCCACATTTGTTTTTATCTTATTTCTTTTTAAAAAGTGATTTGCATTAGCGGCTGCTATTAAAATAACCACCATGCATGATAGCAGCTGAAAATAACTCGGAGCTGAAACTGTTACGAGTTCGAACCACAAACAGCTTCGCAGGAGAAAGGCTTGTTGATCTGCTCCCATAAGGAAGACAGCCTGGGAAACCCTATGGGCCAGTTCTACTCTGTCACATGGGGTCACTGTGAGTCGGGACCGACTCAGTGCCACACAACAACATCCAAAATATAAACGTCAAATTTGGTCACCCAAGAGCTATTTTTGTAAGGATTCAAGGTGATTTCTTGTATTTGAGGCACTTGCCTGTGGTAAATATTACTAGTTCTCAGCAGTATTTCTGGTCCTCTCCCGCCTCCTGGGTACACAGGAGTCAGTGTTTCCGACACCCCTTGCAGCTGGACAGGGCCATAGGAGGAGCTCGGTCCAACGGGCAGTGCCAGGGGTGACATGAAGCTTTCAAGAGTGGGTACGTGAAACTCTAAACTCTATCCTCCACTGTCACCAACCTATGGTCCTGTGTGAGACAAAGTTACCACCCACTGGGAGCAGCCTGCAGCGCTGAACCACCACAGGCCTGCAGTGGACGGGCATGAGCAAAAACGTGCATCTCTGTTGTGGTAAACCATGCAATTCTGAAGCACAGTCTGGCTTATTCAGACCTGCTTCCTCATCAAGTTGTGAACATGAAGAATCCACACAGAGTGCTTAGCACGACTTCAGGCACACAGTAGTCACTCAATAAAGGGTGACTGCTATGCTTATCCCCCACTGCATGAACTCTAAGAAATTCCAACAGAGGAATGGCAGCAATGACCACCTGCCGTGGTTCTTCTCACCTCCTCCATCTTACTTGGGGAGTATTCCCCAGGTGACGTGAGTCTTGCTGGGAGGCAGCCGCCCACTGCTGAAACCAAAGGGAACTTGAGGCTCCTTCCTCCCTGCCCCTTTGGGGCGAAGGCATGGACGCATAACTTGGGCTGGCCGATCACAAGCCGTGAGTTTTGCATTCTGAGGGAGCAATGGACCGTCTCACAACAGTAGTGTTGGTGGCACCAGTTCCGAGGCCTATGCTCTGCTCACTGTCCTGGCCAGACTGTTCCTGTTGCCTAACCTTCCTTGGTTCCAGCCTGCTTTCTAAACCTGTTTCTCCACCCTGTCTTTCCAATAAGTTCCATTTCCACTTGTTAAGGGCAGAGTGATTCTGTTGCTTGCAACTAGGAACTTGGGCTGCTAAGCACAATGACGGAGCTGCAGTATAAGCGGCCGACTTCATTCGATGTTGACTGCATTTGTGAAATTTAAATCCCTGAAGGGTGAATGATCCTGGAGAGGGGCTGATCTTCAGTAACGTCATGAGATAATCGAACATATTAATCTCGGGTACAGCTCAGCATATGGTATTCTCGTTGGATAAATTTGCGTGAGTGATGGAGGAGATGACGGTGCAGCGTTTAGGTCCTTCTCTGGAAGGTTCTCAGTGTGAGTTTCAGGAGGCACGATGTCACCAAGTCTTAACAAAATTCCTCAAAGTTATCTGAGGTACAGGGTCTGCTCAGATTTCAGACTACGACATATTTTCAATAATCAATTCTACTGAGAACAGAGTTAAACTGTTTTTCACCTCCTCTACTTCCTTTTCAATTCTATTCTATACACATACCAGGGTAGATCCTTGTTTTATGGAACCCGAAGCTTATACAGTTTGCAGGCAGTCTCTTTAAGAAAAAGGATACAAAATTACTTATAAAAGTTAGCTATAAATGTAAACACTTTGAATGAGGAAAAAAGACAATAAACTTAAATTTTCAAAAATCTGACAAATACCACAAACATCACAAAATCTAATAACAAATTTTTTTATTAACTGCCTGACAGATCTTTGTTTTTTTTCCTACACGGCTTTACTACATACTTCTTTATGTTGCCTTTTCATATGACAATGATTTTGTAATATCTCACCATAGATATGAAATAAAGATTACTCTAGAATGATCAAAAATTATTCTTACAGAGCTCCATTCATTTTCGCAATTCCTTTTTAGAAATGTCACGTAAGTTTAGAATTGTCAAATTTGGGAAACATTTTTCAGGTTCTTTTTTCACACAAGAGTTTAGGATTTTAGAACGTTTCAAATTTTCTTATGCAGTGACTAATAACCTTAGTAGTAGTATACTCTTTTACTTACTGAATCCCTGGGTGGCGCTAATGGTTAAGCACTCAACTACTAGCCAAAGGCTGGCGGTTCAAACTCGCCCAGAGGTGACTCGGAAGAAAGGGCTGGTAATCTATTTCTGAAAGGTCCCGGCCGTGACTATCCCACGGAGCGCAGTTCTACTCTGCAACTAACAACGACGACCCTCATTAGCTAGTTTTTATCAGTGTCCTCATGGTAGCGGCATATTATAGCTTCATATTATCATCATCAGTGTTGTGTCCAATCAGTGACAAATTTAAATATTTTTCAATGTGTCTGTATGATGTGCCCCTCTTCACTAACTGGATTATCAACTAATACAAGGGCCTACTCACTGTTTCTATTCAAAATTAACCCTTGTACGACTCTTTTTGGTATGCTCGGAAACATTTTTGTTACAATTACCTTTGATTGGGGACTATCTCTAATGATGTCACCACTCATCCTTGTCACCCAGATTTCACATAACTCAGGCAGCCTCAAGCAGCTTTGCATCGGAATCCAATTTCCTTTGCTTGGCTTCCTCCCCCACGGCACTACAGTAAAATCTGGCTTTCTTTGCTTGGAAGCTACATGTAAACCCCACTTCTCCTGCGTAGCACGATTACCAACGTTGCAACATAACTTGTATGAACTCTCTACTTGTAAAACCCTTAGAAGTAACTTATCCTGTCGCCCTCCGGGAACAGTCTCGGCAGCAGCAGCTCGAATTCCTTTCTTTGTGAAACAAAATAAAGGTGTCTTTCCTGCTCTCCCACCTGGGTCTCGGTCTCCTTCACCGGCCAATTACAGTCACGTCCAGCAGAGCCTGGGGTTTCCACAGGTAACAGAACAGCAGGAGTGACTAATGATGCCCATCACACAAGTTCCAGTCTGAACCTTACTTCTGGATGGCAGTCTGTCATGTACTAAGAATGGCGATATAATCCCACGCCTCGCCCGTGATGAAAATTAAAATGCATTTCTCGGTGTTAAAAACCGTTTTCAGTGTAAACTTTACCGCAAGCTGTGACTTTCATTTCCTGAATATGCTGGAGGGCTCCTCTGCCCACGTTATGGTGGAGCCGAGTGCAGATGTCGGGAGCCGTGCGGGATGCCGCAGGATTGCACACACATGCAGTGCCCAGGGGCTCGGGCCGTGACAGGGGCTTTACAGGGAAGTGCCAGCTGAGCCAGGCCTGGGAAGGGGAACAGAGTCGAGGGAAACACGGCAGGCATCCCAGGTACTCTTTCTCCATACCCTCAACATCCAAGACAACACCCAGTCTCATGGATTTTACCTTCTTAATAATTAATGTTCACATTCTGAGTACTTACTACTTGCCAAGAACAAAGTCTAAACGCTCCACCAGTGTGCTCTCATTTCACCCAGCAGCAGCCCTATAAGGGGGTATTTTATCCCCTTTTACAGATGAGGAAACTGACTACTGATAAACAACCTGCTCAGGGCCACTCAGCCCGCAAGTTACTCGTCCAGGATTCCCATCCATGTGGCAGGATTTCAAAACCTATACTCAGCCACTCTGCCTTCCTGCCTCTCTCTGCTGTCTCCCAACACTGTGCCCACCTGTCCTTGCTTGCATGGCCCTGTGCCCCTGAGGATGGCCCCCTGCCGCAGGGCCCTGGGAGGACTGCCAGTCACATTGAGCCCATGGTCCACCAGTTAAGGAGACAAGCAGAGGCCAGCACAGCTGGAGCTGGGACTACTCAGAGCCTGCCTTCCTTTTCTTTTGCTTTGGGGGGGGGTGGGGGGGCGGGTATTACTTAGTGTGGCTGTCTACTCTTCTTTTGGAAGAGCAGACCTGGAGAGAGTAACTCTACCTTTGCGCCATATTCCACACCATCACTCTCCCTAAAGACAGCCAGGTGTAATTCTAAAGGCAAAACATTTCTGCAAATTTTGGGAGCTCACCTGCTCTCTCCTCCACCATGCCACCACACCAGCACCAAAAGCCAGGACTGGACAACTGCTTCCGGGGGGGGGCTGCTTTGGAACAGGTGTGGGCTATGTCCCCTTGCCATTTGCTGCCGTTGTTGGCTCAAGGCCAATGCCTGGTGGCCGCTGGGGCATGCAGGGAGCTAAAAGGGAACAGATGAGGGTGCCCGGCTCAGAGGGGGCAGAGAAAATCTCCTTCCTCCAACGTGGGGGCTGAAACATGGAAAAACGGCAAGGCCTTGCCCACATGTATATGGAAGAAAAAGGCAAAATGCTAAGTGCTTTAAAAGGGAACTTACCAAGAACCTGCCTTTCAGAAAAGCTGCCATTCAGGTTCAGAAACAACAGATGATTTAAAAGAAAACATTTAAATATAACTGAGATCTATAGCCAACAGCCTGGCAACTTACAAACATAACAGAATTGGCATTTTTTGAAACTATAAACAGCCTTGGAAAAAGCAGTGTCATCAGAACATCTGAAGATCCCATAAATTGTCAATAACAAAGGCCTCGAGTTAAAAGGTCAGAACAATGGTCGTTTTACAGCCACTGTCTGTCCTTCTCTCTGCCGGTATCTACAGCCCCCACTAGTCCCTCTGCCCCACGTGCACTGAGACCAGGGCTCCAGGAAAGACCCTCTCCATTCCAGGGCCACATCCTGTCCTCTCTTCAGAAGGCAAGTTGTAGCAAGGTGAAAAGGACATCAGGCTGGCTGGCAAGGCCACAGAAGGCAGGCAGGAAGCAGCCAGGAGCAGGTACTCCTGGTGGTGCCACCTGTCGGGTCCTCTCTCCCAGCTGGTGGCAGCAGTGTGCTCGGCTCCACAGGACCACCACCCAGAGCCCGAGGACTCCTGGGACACATGGTCAACCTGCCCTTGCTTCTTGATTTGTTTTCTATAGGCAGGAAGGTATCTTTTTATCAGGGAATCATTTCTAGATTCAAAACTCCGTCTTCCTTATAGCTTTGTAGTCACCGGTCTGCTGTCTCCCAGCACCTCATAGCTTTGTGTTGCCGGTCTGCTGTCTCCCAGCACCTCATAGCTTTGTAGTCACCGGTCTGCTGCCTCCCAGCACCTCATAGCTTTGTAGTCACCGGTCTGCTGCCTCCCAGCACCTCATAGCTTTGTAGTCACCGGTCTGCTGTCTCCCAGCACCTCATAGCTTTGTAGTCACCGGTCTGTTGTCTCCCAGCACCTCATAGCTTTGTAGTCACCGGTCTGCTGTCTCCCAGCACCTCATAGCTTTGTAGTCACCGGTCTGCTGTCTCCCAGCACCTCATAGCTTTGTAGTCACCGGTCTGTTGTCTCCCAGGACCTCATAGCTTTGTAGTCACCGGTCTGCTGTCTCCCAGCACCTCATAGCTTTGTAGTCACCAGTCTGCTGCCTCCCAGCACCTCATAGCTTTGTAGTCACCGGTCTGCTGTCTCCCAGCACCTCATAGCTTTGTAGTCACCGGTCTGCTGTCTCCCAGCACCTCATAGCTTTGTAGTCACCGGTCTGCTGTCTCCCAGCACCTCATAGCTTTGTAGTCACCGGTCTGTTGTCTCCCAGGACCTCATAGCTTTGTAGTCACCGGTCTGCTGTCTCCCAGCACCTCATAGCTTTGTAGTCACCAGTCTGCTGTCTCCCAGCACCTCATAGCTTTGTAGTCACTGGTCTGTTGTCTCCCAGGACCTCATAGCTTTGTAGTCACCGGTCTGCTGTCTCCCAGCACCTCATAGCTTTGTAGTCACTGGTCTGTTGTCTCCCAGCACCTCATAGCTTTGTAGTCACCGGTCTGCTGTCTCCCAGCACCTCATAGCTTTGTAGTCACCGGTCTGCTGTCTCCCAGCACCTCATAGCTTTGTAGTCACCGGTCTGCTGTCTCCCAGCACCTCATAGCTTTGTAGTCACCGGTCTGCTGTCTCCCAGCACCTCATAGCTTTGTAGTCACCGGTCTGCTGTCTCCCAGCACCTCATAGCTTTGTAGTCACCGGTCTGCTGTCTCCCAGCACCTCATAGCTTTGTAGTCACCGGTCTGTTGTCTCCCAGCACCTCATAGCTTTGTAGTCACCGGTCTGTTGTCTCCCAGCACCTCATAGCTTTGTGTCGCCGGTCTGCTGTCTCCCAGCACCTCATAGCTTTGTAGTCACCGGTCTGCTGTCTCCCAGCACCTCATAGCTTTGTAGTCACCAGTCTGTTGTCTCCCAGGACCTCATAGCTTTGTAGTCACCGGTCTGCTGTCTCCCAGCACCTCATAGCTTTGTAGTCACTGGTCTGTTGTCTCCCAGCACCTCATAGCTTTGTGTCGCCGGTCTGCTGTCTCCCAGCACCTCATAGCTTTGTAGTCACTGGTCTGCTGTCTCCCAGCACCTCATAGCTTTGTAGTCACCGGTCTGTTGTCTCCCAGGACCTCATAGCTTTGTAGTCACCGGTCTGCTGTCTCCCAGCACCTCATAGCTTTGTAGTCACCGGTCTGCTGTCTCCCAGCACCTCATAGCTTTGTAGTCACCGGTCTGCTGTCTCCCAGCACCTCATAGCTTTGTAGTCACCGGTCTGCTGTCTCCCAGCACCTCATAGCTTTGTAGTCACTGGTCTGTTGTCTCCCAGCACCTCATAGCTTTGTGTCGCCGGTCTGCTGTCTCCCAGCACCTCATAGCTTTGTAGTCACCGGTCTGCTGTCTCCCAGCACCTCATAGCTTTGTAGTCACCGGTCTGCTGTCTCCCAGTATCAGGTGCAGGCCACAGTCTGACGCTGTTCTCCTCCTGGTTCCTTTCAATGAATCACCAAGGGCCCTATTTTTTCTTTTTTTAACAAAGAATTGTCCAGTTCTTCCAGGATGCACCCAAGGGCCTCCTTTGACTGAGGAAATTCTTTCCCTGTGCATGGCCTGCACAGTCCTAGCCTCCCAGAACTCCTATCACAGATGTCCTTAATGGTTCCCTGCCCACATCCCTCAGCTTCTCTTTTCCATCCTGGCCTTTTGCTCAACATGTAGAGAGTTCTTTGAATTTGAAATTACCAATTTTTTTGAGTCCCCCCATCACTAAGCCCTTCTACCAAATGTCTCAACCCAGCAACTTTAGTTACCAGGTTGTTTTGATACTTCTTTCATGTACCAAAAAATCATCTCCAATCTGAGTAGTTAGGCTTTTCACAATTATCTTGTCCTCAGAATTGTTTTCTCCAAGACCAGCTGTTCTTTGCCTCAGCCTCCTGGTACATGCTGTTTTTCTTGAGTCGGGAGACCCTTCGTAGGCCATGCCCTCACAACGGTGATACTAGGGTCTCATTTATGTAGCTGTCCTGCACTGACGTCAGATGGAGGGGCTGCTGGGTACGGGCCTAGGAGGGCAGGGGGTGGGATTCATTTCAGTGTGCCTGGGCAGAGAACGGATCTGGGGATCCCTACCAACTCATGCCCAAATTTCAGAGGATGTCACTCCAGGCAGGGATAAAAACAAAAATCTAAGCAGTTGCTGTCAAGTCAATTCTGACTTACGGTAACCCCAAGTGTGCAGAGTACAACTGCTGCATAGAGTTTTCAAGGCTGTGACCTTTTGGAAGCAGACACCAGGCCTTTCTTCCGAGGCACCTCCAGGCAGGTTCAAAACGCCAACTTTTTTATTTGTAGCTGAGTGCTTAATCATTTGTACCACCTAGGGACTCTGTGGGGACAAGGACTCTAATTTAGTGTCTTTTTCTCCAGGAAGAGCTGCCTTTCCTTTCGGGCCCACCTTCCATGGCTAGCAGGGCAGTCCTGCTCTGTTCCCTCTCCTGTGCCTGCATCCAAACCAGAGGCCACAGACAGAAGGCCGGTCACTTCCTCTGGATAGCAGTTACATGCCCAGCCTTGGTGGTGGGCTCAGCTGTCCAGGCCCACCCTGGTGCTTACAGGGCCTGTTCACAATCCCAGAGATGTTTAACGAGCATGCAGGACAGGCCAGATGCTGTGCTAGGTACCAAGTTAAAAACACCAGAAAAGGTGCCTGCTGAGAGTATGTGAGAAATAAACATGGAAGTGAAGACCTAAACAAGGTCATTGCAGACACTGACAAGAGGTGAGTAAAGTAAAATGGTGTCCTGTGACAGAGTGCCAGCAGGGGGGCACCCCAGGCATGGGAGGCACACATAGCATCCTGAGATGGGAACAGCCTGAGCAGGCCATGGTACAGACAGGAGCCCCAATGGCCATCTGACCAGAAAGAGGGAGAAGAGCCTAATAGATGGGGTTGGAAACCATAGCAGAGGAAGGCAGGAGCCAAGGACAACATCTATGCAAGTGGCTTCTGGTGATGAAAACATGCCGTAAAACACAAAAGGTGTGAGAAAATATAAACAAAGAAAGAATAAAAGATTTTTATTCATTTTTAGTTATCATCCATAAAATGAAAGACCTGGAGTTTGAAATACTCCACTTTAACACAGGTTTTACCAAAGAAATGCTTTTCACGGTTTAACATTTCAATAGACATTTTTTTTTAACAAAAAGAAAGTCCTAATCACAATCAAAACCTTCTGTCATTCCACATCTTCACATTTAACAGGTTACTAATGTCTCACCAAAGTATACAGGTAGAAACAAAACCTTCTCATGGTTGACTTTTAAGTTATTCAACATTATTCAATAAGATGGATGCAGCGCTGATGACAGAGAAATGTTCACATTTGGAATTCTCCCCCACCTTCCTAATTATTATTCAAAGGTCAGATTCTCTGGGGAACGGAAAAATGGAAGATTTCAGATGGTACTATTCAAAGGTTTCCCACAAAATTAAGGCCACATCCTGCTGTACGTTCCAATCCTTCTACTGAAATCTAACTTCAATCAGATAAAACTAAAAATAAAGCACACGTCTGACACAGACTGCAGAGGAGCAGAGAAGTCCAGTCCTTTACAGACAGTAACTCCGTTTCACACACTGCTCATAGGGATGACAAAGGACAAAATCATTTTATAACCAGCAAGCTGGGGGACTGCTGGCAACATGACATCCTTACACACAACACTGTTTACTCAACAGAGCACACACATAAAAATACAAAAACCCCTAATTCAATGAGATGATGCTTTACACATTGAGGGCAGCTCTTAACAGGGGCTTTCAAGCTACACTGGCCCGTTTTCTGTCCTACTTCCTCTTGATGTTTAAAGCTGTCTCACTTAAATTAAAAAAAGAAAAAAATCTGATTTAATGTCATACAGCCTTTAATCCTGAAACGTTTTTACTTCTCTTTACCTTTTGTTGTTGTTGATACGTGCCATCGAGTCAGTGTTGACTTATAGCAACCCTACGGGACAGAGCAGAGCTGCCCCCATAGGGTTTCCAAGGAATGGCGGGTTGATTTGAACTGCTGACCTTTTGGTTAGCAGCTGTGCTCTTAACCACTATGCCACCAGGGTTCCCTTTATATTTTAGGGCCCAACAAATATTTTTATAATATCTAGGGTAAGAAATGAGAAACTGATATTATGCAAACCATGGAGTCTGCTTACTTACTGAGATCAAAAATCTGGTCTAATTTTAATAAAAAGTCATAATTTAATTGAAATTTAAAAATATAAGAATTTAACACAATCACAGCTTCACTTCTGTGTATCTGAAAAAGGACACATCACTTCTCATTGTCGTTCTCCCCTGCACATTTTAAAATCCTGCAGCCTCATCAAGGTCAGGACCCACACATCAGCAGCGTGCTGTACACAGCACAATCGAGGCTTCCTGAAACCCTACCATTCACTCTGTTCCCAAAGGACTCTAAGGAAAGTATGTACAGTATATAAAGCTTCTGGCAAACCGAGTATGGTCTTAGGCCATTACTACTGTTACAGTCCAATTTGGATTTTAATATAATCAACTTACAGATCTGAAATTAAAGCACTGCTTAATGGTTTCAGATGTATTTTGGTATCTGTTTCGAGGCATCTTTACAAATAGTAAATTATAACCATAAAGAAGAGAACCTGTGACTAAAGTCTCCCACGTGGACACAGGGACGCCAACAGCCAAGCTAAGTCTACTGACAAAATTTATGAATTAAGAGTCATGACCGCTTCTAAGCTTCTTAAAAACAAGCAAAATTAAGTAGCATACAAAAGAGTACTGTAATATAACCTCAATGGTCTAACGAACCTTCCAAATGGAAATACACAATAAAGTTGATATGTCAAATTTAACTTATATCAATATGCTTCATTACCACAAAGTTACCAGGGTCTTTTGCCAACTAGGTGTAAAACTACCTAATATCAAAATATAATACAGTGGGTAGGCTTCAAGTCTAGAAAGCTAAAGCCCCCGTTTTCCAACGCCATCCTGTAACGTCAACCACACACACACAAACACACTCACACACAGTTCTGGAGACCTACCACTTTATCGGCACCTGTCGGTGTGCTCATAATACTGCTATTTTCCATGGGCTCGCTCCCGTAACGAACCTGAGCTCAGGCAGATAATCACCGTCCACAGAGAAATGTGCACCTAAATCAAATTAAGAATATTAAGTCTTCCACACATGGGCTCAAATAGCAAGTATTTTGTTTAGTAGTGAAAAGTTAACTTTCAAAATATCCGTAGTCTTTTCGAAACACAAGGCACCATCAACAGGGGGCAGACATTCCAGCCAAAAGTGATCGTCTGACAAAACGCAGCCAGAGTCCCTTGTCCTTTTCCGTGCGAACACTTCCTTCTTCTGTGTCTATGCCACATCTTCCAGGTAATCCGCCACATCGCTGAGCTGGGACACAGTCAGGTCCTGCGTCAGGTCGTCAAGCTGGGATGTTCAAGAGAAAGGGAAGAGGCAGTGTCAGAACGCAAGCAGTGTCCTGAGTGACAGTGAAAACACAGCTAAGATGTAAACGGGACTTTATACCGCGCTCATTGCTTCAGAGGTAAAGCTCAGGAGGTAAGGCAACGCAGAGGCCCTAAGAAGCCCATTGCCTGAGATCACACAGCTCGTTAACTAAGTTCAGTGTTTCGTACAGACTGCACTCTCAAATGTTTCACGTGGGACTTAACAAAACAGACAATACCCTAGGCATTATTCTAATTTAATCTAAAAGCTGAAATGAGCAGAAAACTGTAAAACGCCTTACCTGGATACAGTCTCAACGCTGATTCTGCACATAGTAAACATCACCCTATGAATTCCCGACCTCTAAAACTCGGACCTACATAGTACATTTTATTGAACTTCACTGAAATGTGTAATATTCTCGTTTGAAAAGTATTATTTGCTCTGTTTTTATAAGACGGTAGGTGAAGCATCAACTCAAAGTATGACATCAAACCAGCTGCCTCCATGGCGACTCCGGCTCATGGTGACCCCATGTGTGTCAGTATAGAACTGCTCCACAGGGCTCTCAGTGGCTGGTTTTTTGAAGGCCTGTCTTTCGAGGCTTCTCTGGGTAGACTCAAACCTCCAACCTTTTGGTTAGCAGCCGAGTGTGCTAACCGTTTGCACTCATGGACTCCCACGTTAGGTACCCCACCAAAACCCACTGCCGTCGAGTCAGTCCCGACTCATAGCAACCCACAGGGTTTCCAAGGCTGTAAATCTTTACGGAAGCAGACTGCTACATCTTTCTCCCACAGAGCCACATGTGGTTTCAAGGCGCCAATCTTTCATTTAGCAGTTGGTTGCTTTAACCACTGCACCACCAGGACCATATACGCATAGCACCCTCTCATACTGTGTCAACTGAAGCTAAAGCCATTCCCCCCTTTCGGAGGCTGTCACGAAACAGACAAACCAGACTGCCCAGCGAAGCAATCAAGTTCTGTGTTAACACTGTTTCTCAACTGCAGATGAGTGAAGAGAGAAGAACTGTGGGTAGAAAAGTACTTTCTTAACCTGGATAATTCTGTTATCAGGTTGTATTCAGTCCTGTTTCAAGGCAAAGAGAGACCATAGTAACAACTGAAAACATCCCGAGAAGAACCACATAACTGAAGATAGCCAGAAGCAAGGAAGCTGGAGGAATAGACACTAAGTAGGAACTGAGGGCTACTTAGTAAAGGCTTTCACGCCTCACCAGTTTCAGAATTAGGACTCAGTTCAAAATATAAAAATAGAGATTTTTCATGTCACGAGATAAAAATATCTCAAAGAAACGTTTTAAGCATTGAAAAGGAAATTATGGATCTCTGTGACAGCAAGTTAAATATCAATTAGCAACAAAGAACTTTTCAAAAGATTTCCAAAATCTTTATCAAGTGTAAATGCACCCCGGTCTGCTGAGTCAGCAGCAGCGTGCTGGCTACTGCTCCGTCCCTGGGGGAGGCCTGGCTCTTCCCCTACACACGTCTCGGCTCTTGCTGGCTGTCCCTCTGTTCCTCCTTCGTCACCTCTGATTCCTGGTCTTCAGAGAGCCCAGCAGCCCAGTCACGTCACCTCCTCCCCCGGCTCTGGGCTGAGCTGTGTCCATGAGCCCCAGACTGGTGGCCTCATGCCCCAGGGGTCTCACAGGCCCTATACCCTTCACTTGACAGCTGGTCCATGTGGCTCTCTCTACTCCAGACAAGGCTCCCACCTGAGCATGGCCATCTTTCGAATCCAGGTCAAAGATCAGTTCCCTTCCTGAATCATCACAGCTTTAAAGTGATGCATACCTGATGACACGCCCCTTTTCATTGGGACTGTCATGCATTTATGGATGTGGTTTTTCTCCTAATCCTATAGGACCCCTGGAGGGCAATGTCCATCTCTGTTTGAACTGTGACTGTAGCTACCACTTACTGCAAGCCAGCTCTGCTAGGGCCTAGCTGCAGACCACACAAGGCCTCTCACTTTCACACCCACCTCCCTGCATGAGAGATGTAATAACGCATGTGAGCAACCGAGGCACAAGACATTCTATGAGTGGTAAGGGGCAGACCCAGGATTCCCACCAGACCTGCAGGACTACAAAGCCAGCCTACTCTCCCAGCTGCCCTCTTTCTCACGACCCCCCACCCTTGCTATGCTTTCTAGACAGCAGGTACTTAATGGGGACTGCTTCAGTCCCTCAGCTAGCCACTCCACTAGGGCAAACCTCACAAACTCTGTGTGTTCCCAGATGCCTGCACAGAAGTCTTTAAAAAATGCCACTCACAAACCAGATGAAGGTTACAATGGTACAAAGTTAGGCTTTTAAGTGAAAATTCCAAAAGACATATGATGGGGCAAGGACAGGGAAGCAGGAGCCATGAGGGACAGCCCCCAGAGCCGTTGGGGCCACCTGCAAGGAGCCCAAGGTACCCAACGGCAGAGTCACGTGTCTATCTCCTCGGCTACCCACCCCTCAAATCCACAAATCACAGCTATGCAGCCATGTGTTCACAATCCTCCAACTCGTTTTTATCTCCATACTTTGAAAGCTGTGATAATATCAAGAGGCTGGGCCAACAGCTGAACTCTATCTTAACTCTACCAAAAAAACTGATGGTGCAAACAGTTCTATAGTATAACTTTGTATAACTTTAAAGTAACTTTTTAGGCCTCTTATGATGATATACATGAAATGCAAATTATTATAATCCTGTATCAGGAATTAGACAAGATACTTCAGATATTATCAAATTTAACCTTCAAAATAACCCTATTAGGCAGGTATTCATACTTCCACTTTACAAATAAACTGAGGCTTGAAAGTCAAAACTTACCTCAGAAAACACAGGGGATACAAGAGTCCGAATTCAAAGCTGGGCCTGCTGACTCAGGCTGGGGTTTTCATGTGAAACCAACGCTACCTCTCAGACCTGGCTGTACACACCACTGCACAGTGCAAGCTCTGGAGAGCCCTCTCATCCTGGACAGCACTGTCACGTCCCAGCCAGAACAGCCCACACATGACGGCAGACTCACCTCTGGATACAGCTCAGGACCCTCCACACGCTCTGTCCTCAGCCCATGTGATAAGGTCAAACCTGGGTCCTGAGTAAAGACGTCTAGTCTGACAGCCTGGCTCCATCTTGGCCTTTGCTGCCTGCTTGCACGGCCCATCTGCCTGCTGCTCTGCGTCTTACCTGGCTAGGGCATGAAGCTGCGTGCCCTGGGGGCATAGTGCTGACAGGTGTGGCAGCTCTCCCTGACCTGAGCAGGGCCTCCTGCACACTGACTGCAGCTCTGGCTCTGGCCCAGCCCACTGTGGCCGACCTCACCCCACAGCATCCGTGTCCCGGCAGAGCATCAAACACTTCAGAAGTGCTCACCCAGCAATGACAGCCCAGCCCAAAGTAATCCTGCATGCTCGGGGGAGGCCCCACTCAGGTGTGGGCCAGCTAACTTAGCAATGAACTCCACACGACTTTCAACCGGCTTTTCTCCTCCTCAATCCACACTTCTGAAGCTCTGCAGTAAATCAAGCAGCAAAGAGGCAAGACCATCAGTCTGCAGCAAAGACACGGCACGTACTTTATCACTGGTATTGATGTCATCGACTTCCACAGAAAGGTCTTCTTCCATCTCCTCACCAATGCTCATCTCACTTTTTTCTGAGCGATGGCTGGCACTCATTTCAGGAGAAAAAAAAAGGTAAATAAGAACTCTGAATGTCAACATTTAAGAGAGTAACTACCATTCTTTAACATTTGGGTATTTATTTTAATCCTTTAGATAAAACATTATAAACTGCAAAAAAAAACTAAACCCATTGCCATCGATATCATTCACTTCACATATACAATTCCACTTGGTCCCTAGAGTAACTCTGCAAGGGCAGCAACACAGACAATTTAACAGATGAGAAAACTCAGGTTTGTAATGGTGACTAGTCAGAATGGCAAGAAATACCGATTTTTAAAACTCCACCTACTACGCCACGCTCTCTCTCAAAAAACGATCAGTTGCTAAAAAATTATTACAAACTCTAAACAGAAAAAAAAAATGTCACATTTAAAATCCTCAGCCATCTGATTTCAATTTCTAACTATATCCACATTATACAGTGAGTTCCTGACTTACGACCAGGTTCTGTTCCAACAACTCCATCGTAAATAAGTTCTGATGTTAATACCTCCCCCCACTTTTATTTTTTTTTAGTTCCACTATCATTGGCCTTTATTATCAGTATCTTTATAACTTCAACCTTTACTTGTCCTTGGGGGTTGCCATGAAAATGATAACATCAGCAAATTACACACATGCAACATTGTATGTAGTACACAGTACTAATGATATCAGACGGTCATGAATGAGGTTCATGTAACTCAAATGTTTTAAGTTGGGCACGACATGTATCCAAATCTGCTGTTGTAAGATGCCATCGACTTGGTATCCTCTACCTTACGAAGCACGATGTCCTTCTCCAGGGACTGGACCCTGCTGGTAACATGTCCAAAGTACATGAGATGAAGTCTTGTCATCTTGCTTCCAAGGAGCACTCTGGTTATGCTTCTTCCAAGACATACTTGTTCATTCTTCTGGCAGTCCACGATGGTATATTCAACACTCTTCGGCAACATTGTAATTCAAATGCCTCAATTCTTTGGTCTTCCTTGTTCATTGTCCAGCTTTCGAATGCATGCAAGATAACTGAAAATATCATGGCTTGGGTCAGGTGCACCTTAGCCCTCAAAGTGACATCTTTGCTTTTTAACACTTATTGAAAGGGTCTTTTGCAGCAGATTTGCCCAGTGCAACATGTCGTTTGATTTCTTGACTGCTGCTTCCATGGGTGTTAATTATAAACCCAAGTAAAATGAAATCCTTGACAACTTCAATCTTTTCTCTGGTTATCATGAAGTTCAGTTGTGAGGATTTTTGTTTTGTTTATGTTGAGGTGTAATCCATACAGAAAGCTGTGGTCTTTGATCTTCAT
Source organism: Loxodonta africana (assembly GCF_030014295.1). Taxonomy (NCBI): domain Eukaryota; kingdom Metazoa; phylum Chordata; class Mammalia; order Proboscidea; family Elephantidae; genus Loxodonta; species Loxodonta africana. The sequence goes on along the minus strand of NC_087342.1, from coordinate 237,705,396 downwards.
TAGTAAATGCTTCAAGTCCTCTTCACTTTCAGCAAGTAAGACTATGTCATCTGGATATCACAAGTTGTTGATGAGTCTTCCTCCAGTCCAGATGCCATGTTCTTCTTCACGAAGTCCAGCTTCTTGGGTTATTTGCTCAGCATACAGACTGAATAGGTATGGTGAAAGGATACAACCCTGATGCACACCTTTCCTGACTTTAAACCAATCAGTATCCCCTTGTTCCGTCCAAACAACTGCCTCTTGATCTATGTAAAGGTTCCTCATGAGCACAATTAAATGTTCTAGAATTCCCATTCTTCACAACGTTATCCACAATTTGTTATGATCCACACAGTCAAATGCCTTTGCATAGTCAATAAAACACAGGTAAACATCTTTCTGGTATTCTCTGCTTTCAGCCAGGATCCATCTGACATCAGCAATGATATCCCTGGTTCTGTCCTCTTCTGAATTTGGCTTGAATTTCTGGCAGTTGAATCTATAGGTTGTTTTGGGTAGTACTAACATTTTCACAATATTACATCTTCCAATCTAGGAACACAGGGTGTCTTTCTATTCACTTAGGTCTATTTCAGCCTCTCATAGCAATGCTGTAGTTTTCATTATACAAGTCCTTTACACCTCTAGTTTGGTGTATTCCTAGGTTGTTTTTTTTTTTTTTTAGGTGCTATTGTAAATGATATACTTTTCTTGATTTCCTTTTTAGACTTCTCATTGTTGATGGATAGAAACCCCACTGATTTTTGCATGTTGGTTTTGCAGCCTGCAACCTTCCTAAATTCCTCAGTTAGCTGTAGTAATTTTCTTTCTTTTAGGTTTCCATTTGATAATTTGTACACAATTGTTCAGTGACATTATAGTTCCAGCTACTTTCTTGTGGACTTTTTGGGGTTTCTACATACAGGATCATGTCATCTGCAATAGTTTTACTTCTTCCTTCCTAATTTAACACACCCTTTATTTCTCTCTTTCTTCATTGGTCTGGCTAGGACTGGCAGAACAGAACTGAATGGGAGTGGGGACAGTGGGCACCCTGCCTCGTCCCCGTAGTCAAGGGGAAGGCTCTCAGAAAAAGACTCTGAGATGCGAGGTGGAGAAAGAGAGCTTATAACATGGCAGCATGACTGCTTCTAAATGGCCTGAGTCATTCCCCCGTATTATTTTTTCTTAACAAGCTTCCTGAATTTACTGCAGACATATATTAAAAAACATGCTCCCAAGTCAAATACGTAATTTTAGATTAACTATCTCTTATTTCCCGTCAATGGATACGAACAAGAGAATCCAGTGCAGGAATGTAAGCACGGATATAACTCTGTCTCACTTTCCTGGGTTCGGAAATTACTTAAAATTTATGCATTTGTTGCCCAACTCTTTTTCTTACCTATTAAAATCATCGACATAGTCATCTTCCTCTGCAGTCCCTGGTGAGTTTAAAAAAAGATACGTTATATTCATGTAAATACACTTCATGAAAACCTACCATTAAATACACACACAGAGAGACTTGCTTCAAAAAACGCACATTACGGAAGTACGTGGCATCATTAAATAATAAACTTCTAAACTTAAAACTCTAGTCTAAATACTAAAACGATCAGAAATATTTTTACTATGCATAATGAAGGCAAATGACATAATAAGCTACCTAGGAAATAGTAAACTTTTTTAAGAGAAGTGATTATACCATATCACAAAAATGTAGTTAATACCTAGTCTCTTATTCTAGGCGCTCAAGAGTGTAATTGTAACATGCTTACCATATATGTGGTCCTTTCACATTAAAAGCCAATCTGAAGTTATTAACAGGATACAGCACAGTAAATTATAATCAACGCCTTTAGTCACCTTTTTTAAATTACTGAGACATTTCAATCCAATCCTAGCTATAAAATAAAGCCATCGCACAGTAAGCAGAGCACAGCACAGAAGTGCTGTGACTGCGGGGACAGAGTAGGGTCACACTCAGGAACCCCGTTTGCAGCTATATGAACTTGGCAGTTACTGGACATCTTTTGGCTGTTTCCTCAGCTCTAACATGGGGTCAAACCACGCAATCCCACAGCTGGCCTGAGGAGCTATGTCTGTCAAGGGCTCAACACTGACCTCAGTGCACAGGACGCTCTTGATAAAAGGCTGCAGGATAAGGCCAGGGACCAGCGCTACCAGCTTCTACGAGTGGGCCGTGTGCACGTGAGGCTCTGCCAGTGGACGCCTTTACCACCTGCTTCAGGCTACAGAGGACAGGCTCATACTATGCTTCATCCCCCATGTCTTCTGAGGGCTGGCTGAGGGAAACAGGTTGTCAGCCTCAAGAGAAAGACTTAGAGGCACGTGACAGCCATCTTAAGCTGCAAGCAAACGACATGCAACAGACACACAATGCCTACGTCTGGGCACGAGGGGACGAATCCAGGTCGCCAAGAGAAATCTGGGCTCGGTAGCCAGCTGTTGGAGATGCCGCTGGCGCTGGCCCTCACATCCCTCAAAATGAAGACTGGCCTTACTCTCAGGTCAGGTACATTGTTGAAGGGATTCAAGTTCTGGACAGGCAGTTAGAGAAGGTGGTTCTCTTATGATAAAATGGCATCAGAATTACTGCATTCATTTATCAACATGAGACCACTAGGTGCCAGGCGCTGAGAGCAGTCCCTGGGGACAGAGCTATAAACCAGATGACCTTGCTGACCTCAGGGCCTGACACTAAACAAGCCAAGTGCTACAGGATGACTGCAAAGGACCTGCGGAGGTGACAGCACAGAAGTACAAACCACAGGGCAGTTGTGTTCCAAGCTGCGATACGCGCACCAAGGCCTGAGATGAGAGGGCTGGTTGTGTGGAGAATCACTGAATGATGAGCGGGGAGGGGCACCAAAAGGGCCTGCAGGCCAGCTCATTTAGGCTCTTGTAGGTCAAAGTAAGGATTTCAGCCCAAATCCTTAAAATGGTGACCGCTGGGACTCCTGACCACTCACTAGTAACTGCTGAGGACTCCTGACCACTCCCTGGTGAGTGGAAATAATGGTGGCGGGGGGGGCGGGGGATGTGTTAGGCGAGCAGTGAAAGAGAACGGGATGTGGTGTCTGGTTTCTGTTTTTCCACAGGCACTCTGATTGCTATAAGAACCATGTGTTCAGAGCCAAGATGCAAGTAAAGAACAGAGAAGGCTACTGCAGAAGTCCAGGCTAGAGAGGACAGGGCAAGGGCTAGGGTGGAGGCAGTGAGGCTGGACCAAGTGTCCTACAGATAAGACAATCATTCCATGGGGTGGGGAAGACAGGGTATCAGAATATGAAGAAGACAAAAGTCACAACTGTTGCTAGGCCCACACCCTCATGGACAGCTCATCAGGAGACCCTGACAGTCCCCTTGAGTGGTCAGGAGTCCACAACGGTCACCAGTGTGTGGTCAGGAGTCCCAGATGGTCACCAGTGAGTGGTCAGGAGTCCCCAAAGGTCACCAGTGAGTGGTCAGGGGTCCCCAAAGGTCACCAGTGAGTGGTCAGGAGTCCCCAGCAGTCAGCAGGGAGTGGTCAGGAGTCCCCAGGAGTCACCAGTGTGTGGTCAGGAGTCCCCAGGAGTCCCCAGCGAGTGGTCAGGAGTCCCCATCGGTCACCAGTGAGTGGTCATGAATCCCCAGCGGTCACCAGGGAGTGGTCAGGAGTGCCCAGCGGTCACCAGTAAGTGGTCAGGAGTCCCCAGCGGTCACCAGTGAGTGGTGAGGAGTCCCCAGCAGTCACCATGAGTGGTCAGGAGTCCCCAGCAGTCACCGGCGAGTGGTCACGGTGAGTAAGGCCCAGTTCCCAGATGGCTTTCTCCTCGTTTTCCTCCCAGCCAGGTACTGATGCTGTACCTGTTCGAGTAAGAGCCCACCTCCACTAGTAGCCAGGTGAGCCGTGGCCTCATAGGTTAAGGGGCTGCAGAACACTCTTGAAAAAGGAGGAACAGTCAGTCAGAGAACAAGAAGAGTGAGGTTAGCACTTTTCTGACTGAAGGAACCCCCACAGTAGGTTCCTTGCCAGTGCCATGGAAGACTTATAGGCGTAGCTGCCAAAGCTGAGACAGCCACCCGGGACCCACCCTTGGGCCCCCGTGCGAGACCCAATGCCGACAGGTGCACAGGACCAACCACTGGGCCCGTGTGAGACCCAATGCCGATAGGCGCCCGGGGCCCACCATCAGGCCCCGTGTAAGACCCATTGCAGACAGGCACCTGGGACCCACCATCAGGCCCCATGTGAGACCCAATGCAGATGGCAAAAGTGAGCATCCAGCCCAAGCAATGGAGCAGCTGTGGCTGGAGCTTAGATTTAGGGCAAGCTAAATGCATCTCTACCCTCCAGCACGTGCAGTCATACTCAAAGCACTAAGTATTTCCTGAAAAACATGCTAGAACCTAGGATTCGATTCTGACCTTCTGGTTATGGCACAGATAGCATTACCTCACCTTAACAAGTCAGTGGGTTTTAACAGACTATGTATCACTGTAAATCAGGGGTGGGCAAACTACAGCCCACGGCATGTTTTTGTATGGCCTGGGAGCTATGAATGGATTTTATATGTTTACAGGATTGTAAGAAAACCAAGAGTATGAGACAGAGGCCATCTGTGGCCCACAATGCCTAAAGTACCTACTGTTTGGCCCCTTATAGAAGGCCTGGTGCCCCTGCTTTACACACTTGATGATCTGTCCACAAGCATTTCATCTGGCTGCCTCTGACTAACGATAGAAACCATACCAAAACCAAAATCAGCCTCTTACAGTTTACAAAGCTTTGTTTGTAAACTGTTCCTTTGGAGCACCAAACTCATTTCCCAGTTTAACGATATTTAAATGTCTACATAATGTGTGGCCGTAAAACACAGTGGTTAACAGCATCAGCTTTGGTGACGTACCAGGATTCTCAAAGCTGACGGTCATAGGTACGCTGCTCAAGCTAGGCTCTTCATCTGTAGAAATGGAGATAATAATACCAGCTACCTCAGGATAAGAATGAAGTAAGTTCTCGGTACTGTGCAGGCATGTATCACTAGCATCATCCCAGGTTATCCACTGACATTTACACATTACCTAATACACCCGGTATTGGGTGCCATCGAGGAGATTCCGACCCATAGCCACCCGCTATATTACAGAGTAGAACTACCCTGTAGGGTTTTCTAGGCTGTAATCTTCACGGGAGCAGAGTGCCAGGTCTTTTTCCCACAGTGCCACTGGGTGGGCTTTCAGTTAGCATAACCGTTGCACCACCAGGGCTCAACTAACACACCTATGGTACTATATATTTATAATGGAAAAACAGAAAACGACACTGTTGTAATACCATCAGACAAAACTAAATAAAACTTTATTTCGCAAAATGATCAAATAGATTGGCTAGTGGATCGGTTAGTCTGAGCTGTTTAACTACTAAAACTCCCAACCCAGGCTTGCCCGGGCGGCCAGCAGGAGGGGCGTGACGCAGTACAGCACCTCTCCACTCTCACCGGAGCCAGCAGCCATCACATCCCCACCAGGGAGGAGGAGTCTTAGCAACAGGCTGGGGAGGCCCTTGCCCTGAGGCAGAACAGGGCACTCAGAGAGAAGCTAAACGGTGTGGCAACAGAGGGACACAAAACACAAACTGCTAAGGAACAAGGGCCGACCCCAGAACTCCGAGGTCTAAATGTCTCCCGGTGGCCCCTGGTGAGAACAAGAAGCAGGTTTACAGTGGGCTGTGGACAAGAACATCTCGCTGAGGTGTCGGTGAAAGTCACAGAGACAGGCACGGGGAGGGGGCAGGCCCACCTAACCCAGGCAGCCAGCAAGGTGCGCCAGCTGCACAGGCAGTCACCAGCCTGCGGCACCGCACCGCAGCGGCTGGGGTCCTGCAGCTCAGTAGAGCATCTCTTCTTCTGCAAATGCTGCAAACCGGAACAAAGCAACATAAACAGGAAACTAACGTTTACGGGCACCGATCACGCCAGGCACTGCACTTGTACGTTCAGGTGTGTATTTATTTAAATTCTACACAGTCTTTAAAACGAGGTAGGCATCATTAGCTCCACTTCACAGATGCGGACAGAGCTCAGGTCAGCTCCCCACCTTCCTCCTGGGTTAGTGCCACATCTGGAACTTGAGCTTCATCTGCCTAACGCCCAGGCCCATGTTCCCCACCCAGAACGCCCTCCAGCAGAGGGTGCAGGCACTGCTCTGGGCCGCCAGCCCGCACGCTCCACGCGCGTGCCTGCACTGAGACACTCCAGAGAATGGGGGTGCAGCCTCCTGCTGCCTCTGCTTGTGAGGTCCTGCTCGCTGCTGCTCTGAACACACCGAGATCAGGGAGAACCCACTGCTGCACCACAATACACTTCACGGCCCCCAGAGACGATGGTCAGCCTGGGCTGAGGAAGTGGGCCTGGATACAACTGTCACACGGGTCTGTGGTTTTGCACAGGACAGAAAATTAGACGAGAACTTTGTTCTCAACGTATGGCCCATGGTTCAATCATGTCTGCACCGAGACACCTGCTTCTGCAGGAATGTGCTCACTCACAGAGGGCTCTGAACACCCACCAACCGCATGCTCAGAACTGAACATGGATCTCATAACTTTTCTTTACACCGGTCTGCCTGCCAACAGGCTGCACTCCCTGCACCTAGAGAAGTGACCCACTATATCCGTGGCACGTGGTATAATCCTGGATACATAAAAACTATCCAAACATCTGCTGCAGAAGGACAGGAAAATGCTCCATGCAGACTGACCTAGTCACTTCATTTAAGATTTTATCCTAAAAAACAATCCACAGCAACCAATATCGAAAATTAGAAATCTAGTTACCTAATCCAAGTGATCCAATCTTATCACTGACCAATTTCAGCTCTTTCAAAACTGCATTTCCTCTTTTACCTGTGAACAAGAAAAAATATTAGCATTCAACGGACTTTTACAACACATTTTCTGAAGCATGTCAAACTTTTTTTTTTAGTATGAGGCTTCTTTATATGACAGCAAACTAATAACTAATGGTTGCTTAATTTACACAAACCAAAAAAAACCCCAAACTCATTACCATCAGAGTTGATTCCGACTCATAGGGCTCAGCAGGACAGAGCAGAACTGCTCCACAGGGTTTCCAAGGCTGTAATCTTTATGGAATCAGACTGCCCCATCTTTCTCCTGAAGAGTGGCTGGTGGATTCAAACTGCTGACCTTCTGGTTAGCAGCCGAGCGCTTAACCCCTGTGCCACCACAGCTCCTCTAACTTTTCCATTACACCCAAGTTTTTTTTAACCATAAGCAGTACTCCTCTTTCTTGGAAGACGACTCTCAAAACCCTTTCTGCCCAACAATAAGACGTCACCTTCTACGAGAAGGCCCATCAGTGTGAATTCATGGACTCTTAACTATTCTCATCCATTCTGTTTTTCCTTTGAGCTTCTAGATCCGGCTCCAGTTTAACTGTCTTTCATCTGCCAAACTGATACCCTCAGTGCTTTGATTTCTCTCGTCCCTCACTTTCATGTCTTCTTAAAATCACTGTTCCCTACCCAGTGTTAGCATGACCTCAGACCCGAGTGACCTGGATTCCCTTGTGGAAGGTGGCGATAACCACAAGAAAGGAAAAGAAGAGAAAAGGAAAGTGGCAGTATTCGTAGGTACATGCGGTATACTAGGTCTCACAGTGTCCCAGAAGCCCACAGCTGTACCACGTGCCCAGAAGGGGTGAGGAAGCACTGTAAAGTCATACCAGATGGCATTCCACATTTCAAGGAGAGATTTACTTCTTTAGGAAACTTTGTCAAAACAGACATTTTTATGTGCTAAACACTCTGCCCATGAAATCCCGTATGTTTTTGCACACACAGTATGCAAAGTTTATCTATGTACCTATGTAAGTACATTTAAGGCTACGCTCTTTGATTCTGTGTGGTGGAGGGATAGGAAGGTAAGCTGTACAATACCTTGGCTGTTCTATTTTCTAGATAGCAATCCCTATCTCTGCTACATATAAAAAGATATGTCAGACCCAAATCCCTGAAGGCATATTATTAACATTCCCATGAGAATTACTGGGATCACAGAATCTAGGAAGCAAATTTTTTTTAATTAATTATTTGAGCTACTAAGATCAATCTGAATGTCCAACATACAAGAGAAGGTCTGAAAATTTTATCTACAGATAATGTAAGGCAACTAAAAAATCCTACTTCCTAAAAATACAAAACGATAGAGACAATATGACAATTGCGTTTTAAAAGAAAATTAAAAAATATAACAAAATATTCACAGGAAATATTTCTATGTGATAAAACCGCAGGCTACTTTTACATGTGTTTTTCTGAAAAAATAAACCATGATCATAAGCTATTCAACTAGAGAAAGAACCGTCATCAGCGGATAAACCTCATGAGGCTGCCAGGGCACTTACTTTCCGAGTCTTTTAATGACGGGGCTCCTGCCAGGGAGCTGAGCCCACTCTTCAGGGGCGGCGCGTCTGAGAGTGACGCCAGACCTCCCCGCTGCTTGCTGGGTTCACTTCTCCTAACAGAAAAAAACATACAGTTAACGCTTTATGGCTTTCAGTCTACAACTCCTGTACTTCTGCCAAGTTCATTTCTAAGTATTGTATTTCTTTGATGTGTTGTAAATCAAGTTGTTTTCTTGATTTCATTTTTGGATTCTTCACCATTAGTAAATAGAAATGCAATTTTTACATAGGAATCTTGTATCCTGAAACCCCGTTGATCTAATTTATTAGTCCTAGCAGGGTTTTGCCTCTTTGGGATTTTTTTTTTTTATTCTTCAGGATTTTCTACATTCAGGATCAGTTTTTATCTGAGAATAAAGTCAGTTTTGTTCTTCTTTGCCATCTAGGGGAGATTGCCTTACTGTAGCTGTGCTGGCTGGGATCCGCACACACTAGTGACTAGAGGAGTAAGGACACTCTTTCTTGTTCTTAATCTGGGGGGAGGGGGAGTCAGCCTTTCACTAATAATTCTGACGTTAGTGATGGGTTTTTAGTCGAGGCCCTTTATCAGGCTCAGGAAGTTCCTATCTATTCCTGGCTAAAATTTTCTCATGAATATGTATTAGATTTTGAGAAATGCTTTTTCTGTGTCAATTAAGATGATCGTGGAATTTCTGTCCTTTATCTTACTAATACGGCGTATTACGTTAATTAATTCTGGGGTGTTAAGGAGATCTCAGTTCCTGGTTTAAATTCCACTTTGGTCGTGGTGTCTGATCTTTCCGTACGTTGGTGGTTTACCGATATTTTGCTGAGGGTACTGCACCTACGGTCACGATGGAAACTGCTCCATAGTTTTCTTGTGATGTCTCTGAACTCACAGAATGAATTGGGAAGTTTTCCTGGAAAAGTTATTTGGGGAAGTTTTAATTATTTTTTCTTTAGATATTTGGTAAAATTCGCCAGGGCTTGAGCTTTCCTTTGTGGGAAAATTTTAATTGCTAATTACCGGTAACAGGTTTATTCAGATTTTCTATTTCTTCTCTCACTGAGTCAGTTTTGGTTGTCTGTGTCTTATCTATAACCCGGCGACTCCTCAGTTTATATCTCAAGCCCACATCGTTCCCTTAAGCCCCAAACTCATACATCCGATAGCCTCCTTGATACTTCCACTATGAATCTTCTCACACTTAACACATCTGAAAGGGAACGCCGGAGGTGAACTCCAGATTGCCACATCACCCGCCTGTGCAACGCAGTCCTGCTCTGCCCAGTCTTCATCTCAGTCAACGGTGCTCCAACCTTCTGGTTATTTGGGCTATGAACTCTGGAGTTCTCCTCAACATTACTTTTTCCTCTAATACTTGTGAGCAAATGCTTTTGGATGTAACCTCAAAATACACCCAGAAACCACCTATTTCTCACCACTTGCATCACCTTATCTCATCTGCTTATTGCAATAGCCTCCCACCTGCACCCCTGCCCACAGCAGCCAGGGTGGTCCTCTCACAACATAAGCTGGATTATGTCTCCTCTGTTCACAACCTCACTCATTCCTCTACTTGGACAAGCCCTCTAGGCTCTCTGAACCCATCTCCTACAACTCCCCCTCCTACTCTCTCTGCTCCAACCACACTGTCTTCCCTGCTGCTCTGCACCTGCCAGACACCTTTGCGTTTTTCCTCTGCCTAGAGCTCTCTAAGCCCAGATGTCTGCGTGGTGCACTCTCTCAGCTGTTAGCTCTTTGTTCAAATGGCACCCACTAAGTGAGGCCCCTCCAACTGAGGCTCTCTCCAGGTGAGACCCCTCCAGGCGAGGCCTCCTCCGGGAGAGACCCCTCCAAATAAGTCCTCCTCCAGGTGAGACCCATCCAAGTGAGGACCCCGACGCCCAGTAGATGAGGCCCTCCTCCAGGTAAGGCCTTCTCTGACACCACTTAAAAATACATATCAATCACACACTCCCGCTCTCTTCCTATACTCTTTGTTCTCCATAGGCTTACTGCCATCCAACACGCTCTTCTTTAATTATTCATTGTCTAATTCCAGCCTCCTGAAATGGGTGACCTTGACCAATTTTTTTTTGGTACAGTGGCTCGGTTTATTCCTTACATGTTCTTTTGATATTTCCTGCATCATTCAACATTTTGCCTATAGAATCCTTCAATATTTCAGTTTGAGGCTTGAATTTTTTCTTCCGTTCTTTCACCTTAAGAAATGCCAAGCATATTTTTCCCTTCTGGTTTTCTAACTCCAGGTTTTTGCACATTTCATTATATTTTGTCTACTCAAGCCCTTTTGAAATTTTCTATGCACCTCTTTTACTTCAATATTTCTTTCATTCACTTTAGCTACTCTGCGTTCAAGAGTAAGTTTCAATCTGTATGCTGCGGAAACAATCTGATAAGCTGGACTATATGAGGAAGAACAGGGCATCAGGATTGGAGGAAGACTCATTAACAACCTGCATTATGCAGATGACACAACCTTGCTTGCTGAAAGTGAAAGGGAGTTGAAGCACTTACTGATGAAGATCAAAGACCGCAGCCTTCAGTATGGATTACACCTCAACATAAAGAAAACAAAAATCCTCACAACTGGACCAATGAGCAACATCATGATAAACGGAGAAGAGATTGGAGTTGTCAAGGATTTCATTTTACTTGGATCTACAATCACACCCATGGAAGCAGCAGTCAAGAAATCAGACATATTGCACCGGGCAGATATGCCGCGAAAGACCTCTTCAAAGTGTTAAAAAGCAAAGATGACACTTTGAGGATTAAGGTGCGCCTGATTCAAGTCATGGTATTTTCAATAACCTCATCAGCAGGCAAAGGCTGGACAACGAGTAACGAGGACCTGAGAAGAACCGACGGCCCTGAATCACGGTGCTGGTGAAGAGTATTGAATATGCCGTGGGTGCCAGGAAAATGAACACACCTGTCCGGAAGCAGCACAGCCAGAGTGCTCCTTAGGAGCGACGACGGCCCGACTTTGTCTCACATCCTTTGGACATGTTATCAGGAGGGACCAGTCCCTCGAGAAGGACATCATGATTAGTAAAGTAGAAGGTCACTGAAAAAGAGGGAGACTCTCAATGAGATGGACTGACACAGTGGCTGCAACGATGGGCTCAAGCGTAACGACTGTGAGGATGGTGCAGGGCCGGGCAGTGTTTCTTTCTGTTGTGACTGGACAGCACCAACACCACCACCACCCATCCCCTCCATCCTCAAGAGTGCAAACTCCGTGAGGGCGAGAAACAGTAACTGGCACACTGTCAGTGCACAGCTGGTAGACACTCCGTGTGCACTCAGACAGGCAGAGAGCTGCCACGGAGTCCACTCTGACTCACAGCAACGTCAGGCACACCGGAAGGCAAGGCCGTCGCCGCGTCACGCTGGAGACCGCTGGCGTGTCTGCGTCTGCGCACCGCGGCCGCTGTGCCGGCCCGTCTCACCAAGGGTCTTCCCCACTCTCGCTGCTGCTTCATCAAACAACGGATCCCTCCTGATTCCATGTTCAAAACAAGCGAGTCGGACAAGTCTGTTGTGATCCATGGACTTTTCCTGGGCTAAGCCTCTCTTCCTAATCTTAGTCTGGAAGCTCTGCTGAAACCTGTGCACCACAGGTGACCCCGCTTATATTTGAAGCATCGGTGGCAACACGCAAGCCACCACAGAACGACAAACTGAAAGACGGGTGCTGACAACATATACTTAATTACCGAAATATTTAATGTCTCTTTTTTTTAGACCTGGGGTTTTCTTACAACTTTTGACACAAAATCAGACCTATGGACTTAACAGTTTTGAATTTAAAATGAAAATACTTAGAAAATATATTTTTAAACTTCTAAGTAGTACGACAATTCAGGAACAGTTCACTCACCAACCGTAAGTTTTTTCTGGTTTAGGAATGGGATCATCAAAGAAAGAATCTCCTTCCACATCATCTTCATCTGGACGAAGGCCAGCTTTGTCTTTGCCATCTAAAGATTTGTTGCTTAAGAAAGATCCAGCTTTTGTCTCATGGGCCAGTAAGTGGAGACTGTTTTTGCTCTTTTGTTCTGATGAGGAGGTACTCGTGTCACTCTGACTAGTTTCACTGGACTTCTAGAAAAAGAGAAAAGGACAGAGAAGGGGTGGACTCACATATGTTTCACCTCGGTGAAATAAAACTCTGAATATCTTAAAACAATAAAAAGAAGCAATCTGTGCACACAAACCCTCACGTGTGTTAAGTAACGTCTACGTTGTCTCAGAACAACATACTCTGCAGTGTGCTGCCATGATTGATCAGCTCATTCCTGTGCTTCGTAACATGGATAATCACTGAAGGGACAAAACGCCCAGGAAGTATGTTTATACCGTTCCTTCTCTCCCGCCCTAAGTGGAAATGCCTTCATTCTCCCTAGCTGTCCCTCTTCCTCTTCATGTATGTCACTGCCTCAGAAATTAGTGTTTTCAACTTGCACACAGGAGATGACATTACTGCTAAAGAGGAGATGAAAATCATTTCAGATAAATGAACCAAGTGTTTAAACCAACTATTCTTAAGCGAAAAAAATTTCTCCATCCAGTGCCAAATACAATGTGCACCGAGATGAAAGATGCTGGGTTCAACTATTCACGTTTACGGTGTTAAGATTTTCTAGTTAAGATAATTACCTTAATTCAGACTTTCAGAGTAATGCCCTAACCCCCCCTGACTTAAATGTCCACAAGCATGTATGTTTCTCTGTCTTACACCAACTTAAAAAATTGTCCACTATTCTTACCCATGTCCTCCTGATGAGGTAATACTAGCACAAAACACCAGGCTGTATTTCCTTGTTTTCAGTTAAGTCCTAATCTTTACACCCTGATTTTCTTCTATCCTTGGCCAAACTGCTTTTTGCCCTTAGACATGTCTATGCCAACAATAGTAACAAAAAATGATAGCAATAACAAAAGCAGCTAACATTTACTGAAAGTATTCAAATGCTTCATGCATGTTATTTGATCCCCTAAACAGCCCTACAGTATGGGGTGAGGTATTACTGCCTCTAAAGATCTGAAACATGAGACAGGGAGATACAAGTCACTTGCCAACATCACCAGCTAGGTAAAGTGGTAGGGGCAATACCAGAATCAAAGTATGATTTCAGAGTTTTGCTCTTAATATTTACATCACATGATTAGGACGAATGGCATGACAGGGCTGTTTTTTATAGGTTAAAAATGATGATTTCCTAAGATTCGGACTTAGATACTAAAGAGAACAGTACTGTATAAAATATGTGTGGTGTACTAGAAAAGCACTGAACTTAAAACAAGGAATCTGGAATTTAGTCCATGCTTCACTACTAACTACAAAATCTAACTTTAATTTTCCTAGGTATGAGTTTCCACAAGAGTCAACTAGATTAGTTATTTTCCAAATAAAATAACTAGGTTAAGGAAGAAAGCATAGGTGGCTGGGGAAGGGACAAAAATAACTACTAAAGCAGGGTGGTAAAAATGTGGGTTAAAAACTATTGAGCAAGCTACTACCTAAGGTTTTTTTCACTTTTAATACAAGCAGACAGAATGTATTATGTATGTATGAAGTTAAAAGTTCACATGTTCTACACCAGTTAGATGCCATCAGTAAACTAATCAGTTGCCAGCAAGCAAGATAAACACTATAAATTTCAGGGCTTTGTGACTCAACAACATAGAGCTATACATTCCATGTATCTTCAAAGAAGCTAATTTTTCAAAAAATTTCCTAACAACTTTCTTAAGGTTTTCCTGCTGTTATCAAACATAAAGAATACTATCTACTTATGTATTTTAGATTCATGTCAGTTGTAATCTCTGAGTTATAAATATTATAACTACTCGTTGCCGTTGAGTCAACTCTGACTCATTGCAACCCTACAGGACAGAACAGAACAGCCCCATAGGGTTTCCAAAGAGCGGCCGGTGGATTTGAACTGCCAACCTTTTGGTTAGCACCGTAGATTGCTGGAGCTCTCAACCACTGCGCCACCAGGGCTCCAATGTTATAATAATCATCTGTATCTTTTCAAAGGTATATGAATTTGGAAAGAAATATTCTGACGTCTTGGGATATTTAAACACAATTTACAATTACGGATACTGGAATAATGGTAGATTCTGTCCTTCAAGACACTCCTGAAAAAGTTCAAGAGGACAAAGGCACGATATAAACTGAAATGGAAACTTAAAGCACATTACCAAAAACAAGAAATTATCCAATAATAGAATCTTTCCCCCATGAATTCACATTTCCCACATAATTTAAGTCCATGCAGTGAACTATCCACACTTAGTAACCATTACGAATCCATGGTTACTTTTGGACCAGTTTCCGTAATACTCCTGCCGTGAGCAGAAAAGCCAGCTTTAGGAAGACAAGTCTCATGTAGAAGTACATTTCTCTGTTCCACACAATACATAATAGTTTTGTAAATAATAGAATTATTTTCTCCTGAAAATAGAGGCAATAGAGTTCTACTTATCTATATTGTCAAATGAAATTTTCAAAATACTCCATCTCCTTTGGAAGTGCTCTCAAAATCAGTTTCTATGTCACACGGGAACGTTTCGTCACCATGTAACTACAGCTCATTTTAACTGAAATGAGCATTACCCAACTGGTTAATTAATCAGTTCACTAAATTCGATTCCAAAAACTTTCACTATTTAAAAAAAATACACAGTAAGAGGAGCAAGTTTTGTCATCAAAACATTTTACAGAGATTAAAACAAAAGTATTGCAGGTTTTTAGAACAATTTCCATGGGGGGAAATCAAATTTTTTGAGCAACAACCAATCAACCCATGACGTATAAGCTCTGGAATCTCTGTTTATAAAATCCTTACCATGGCGTACAACAAGTCTTTATGTTATATAACCTTCAAATTACTTGGATTTTCTACCACCCAGATTTGGGTAAATTGGAGTTAATGATTCAGGATGAATTTAAATAACTAAGGTTAAATATCTCTTAAAACCAAGAAGTGCTACTAAAAAAAACAAAAAACCTCTCATGATAATGTCTTAGAATTCACCCTCTGGATGACCTCAGAAATATTTGTAATAAATATATAAAACTTATAATGAAGTTCTGTTTTCATAACAACGAGGGACCCTGCACAACACTACAGCAGTCATTAAATTCCCTGGGATGGCCTACAAGACCAATAATCTTATGTAAATTATAGTAAATTTCTACATTATCGACAAATTAGAATCATAGATAAATTTCACAGTAAAATAACTAGCTAATTTTCCGGTCTTAAGAACATAGAAAAAACAATGTTTTTCCAAACTAAAGGCTTAATCTGCACTGTTCATAATGAGAAACATCAATGTCAAAGAAATACCCCAGTTCTGCAAAATTGTTTGAAAAATTCATGCAACATTTAACTCTCTTCCTTCTCCCATTCCAGCAGCCCCCTCCACCCGCCAACGGCAGTTTCTGGTCCCTGAGCTATCTGTGAGCAACTGAGAGAAGAGGGTTTACTACACCTGTAACAGGGACACGGAGTTCAAAAGTTTAACTCAGTCACCTAGGAGGTGATATGATGGATTTCTACACTACAAAACGAAGACTTAAGTCCTGCTTTCCAAAAATCAGCTTCTCTAGGGGAAGTCTATCCCACTCCCTATAAACAATATGTAATTGCTACCACGCTTTGTAATCAGAGGGGAAGATGACCACCTAGCCGCCATTTTGCTCCCTGTGTCCTCCCTGAGCCCAGCGCAGCCCACTCAGTCAGGCTCAGACGGTTGGGCTGACAAGCAGCGCTAAGATTTCAAGTCTAGAATTTGAAGTAGCTAGGATCATGGAAGCGAGGACATCAAGACTTCATCTCACACACTGTAGACATGTTATCAAGAGGGATCAGTCCCTAGAGGAGGACGTCATGCTTGGTAAAGTAGACGGTCAGCGGAAGAGAGGAAGACCCTCAACAAGATGGATTGACACAGTGGCTGCAACAATAGACTCAAACATAGCAACAACTGTGAGGATGGGGCAGGACTGGGCAGTGTTTCCTTGTGTTGTACACAGGGTCACTGTGAGTGAGAACTGACTCAACGGCACCTAACCACAACAGGGTCATAGGCAATGGAAAAGGGCTGTTTGGTAGGACTGTTCATTCACTCATGATGGTTGGGGGCGTGCATGTGTGTGTGCGTTAAGACGGTCATAATCCTCAGTTTGTCTGGAAAGCCCTGAGGTGACTGCAGAAGACAGAGGAACACATATGCTCCCCTGCCCCCCCAACAAAAAGAAAAGCCACAGGTACAGTATGACACCCTCACTGGCCGAAACCAACGCGAAGCCAGTCTTATACCGGAATACTGAAAACTAGGAATGATAAATTAAGAAGAGCGTTAGTTTTAAAAATCTAAAAATAAAAAGTACCTCAGCACACATTAGTTTTAAAACACCTGAAAACTGATTATAAAAAGAAAGGTCTTTCATGTTATATTTACTGTGATAACAGATGCACTTTATTCTAAGTATTAAAAAAAAAAATAAAAGTACCTACTGAGCACCTGGCTCAGTTTCTAACTGATGGTGAGGACCTAAGTTAGCGGAACCCAGCAAATGTCTGCTGTAATTATTGTGATGTCTATTTTTCTCCTAGACAACTAGGACAATGTTCCGTACAACAAAATGGTTTAAAATGAGACAAATTCTTATAGGTGACACTTTTAAGTCAGAAAGTATTAACAGAACTCACTAAAGAAATGCCCTCCTAATTAATATTTATCCACTTGTATTCCAATGCTTCTATCCATCCTATTTTGCCTCTCAACAACAAGAAAAATAAGAAACAAATATAACTTCCAGTTTACTCATTTACATTAGTTTAAAAAACCTTAACTTTGCTTTCGACACATCGGTCGTTACGCAAGTACGAATGATTTCCAAGTCTGTTTCTAACGCGAGCCCAGCTTCCCTGGATGAGGCCTCCGTGCTCAGTGCTCCAGGCTGCCGTCCCACTTCCTGGACAGAAGGGCAGGGCTGCACATGCAGCCACGCAGACGGGGCACTGCACAACCTGGGAGCGCCATCCACCAGGCGTCCGGGACTCTGGCCGTGTGCACCTTGCACAGCCAGATGCAGCAGCGCTGACAAACGCCCAGGATGCAGGAGCATCCTGCCAGCACACAGCAAAGCCAAAGGCAGCAGGTGAGAGCTCAGGTCCATGTGTAAGGTGGGAGGAAGGCAGCAGGTGAAATCTCAGGTCCATGTGTAGGGCGGGAGGAAGGCAGCAGGTGAGAGCTCAGGTCCATGCGTAAGGCGGGAGGCAGGCAGCAGGTGAGAGCTCAGGTCCATGCGTAAGGCGGGAGGCAGGCAGCAGGTGAGAGCTCAGGTCCATGCGTAAGGCGGGAGGCAGGCAGCAGGTGAGAGCTCAGGTCCATGCGTAAGGTGGGAGGAAGGCAGCAGGTGAGAGCTCAGGTCCATGTGTAAGGCGGGAGGCAGGCAGCAGGTGAGAGCTCAGGTCCATGTGTAGGGCGGGAGGAAGGCAGCAGGTGAGAGCTCAGGTCCATGTGTAGGGCGGGAGGAAGGCAGCAGGTGAGAGCTCAGGTCCATGTGTAAGGCGGGAGGCAGGCAGCAGGTGAGAGCTCAGGTCCATGTGTAGGGCGGGAGGCAGGCAGCAGGTGAGAGCTCAGGTCCATGTGTAAGGCGGGAGGCAGGCAGCAGGTGAGAGCTCAGGTCCATGTGTAAGGTGGGAGGAAGGCAGCAGGTGAGAGCTCAGGTCCATGTGTAAGGCGGGAGGCAGGCAGCAGGTGAGAGCTCAGGTCCATGTGTAGGGCGGGAGGCAGGCAGCAGGTGAGAGCTCAGGTCCATGTGTAAGGCGGGAGGCAGGCAGCAGGTGAGAGCTCAGGTCCATGAGTAAGGTGGGAGGAAGGCAGCAGGTGAGAGCTCAGGTCCATGTGTAAGGCGGGAGGCAGGCAGCAGGTGAGAGCTCAGGTCCATGTGTAGGGCGGGAGGAAGGCAGCAGGTGAGAGCTCAGGTCCATGTGTAAGGTGGGAGGCAGGCAGCAGGTGAGAGCTCAGGTCCATGTGTAGGGCGGGAGGCAGGCAGCAGGTGAGAGCTCAGGTCCATGCGTAAGGCGGGAGGCAGGCAGCAGGTGAGAGCTCAGGTCCATGCGTAAGGTGGGAGGAAGGCAGCAGGTGAGAGCTCAGGTCCATGTGTAAGGCGGGAGGCAGGCAGCAGGTGAGAGCTCAGGTCCATGTGTAGGGCGGGAGGAAGGCAGCAGGTGAGAGCTCAGGTCCATGTGTAGGGCAGGAGGAAGGCAGCAGGTGAGAGCTCAGGTCCATGTGTAAGGCGGGAGGCAGGCAGCAGGTGAGAGCTCAGGTCCATGTGTAGGGCGGGAGGCAGGCAGCAGGTGAGAGCTCAGGTCCATGTGTAAGGCGGGAGGCAGGCAGCAGGTGAGAGCTCAGGTCCATGTGTAAGGCGGGAGGCAGGCAGCAGGTGAGAGCTCAGGTCCATGTGTAGGGCGGAGGCAGGCAGCAGGTGAGAGCTCAGGTCCATGTGTAAGGCGGGAGGCAGGCAGCAGGTGAGAGCTGAGGTCCATGTGTAAGGCGGGAGGCAGGCAGCAGGTGAGAGCTCAGGTCCATGTGTAGGGCGGGAGGAAGGCAGCAGGTGAGAGCTCAGGTCCATGTGTAAGGCGGGAGGCAGGCAGCAGGTGAGAGCTCAGGTCCATGTGTAAGGCGGGAGGCAGGCAGCAGGTGAGAGCTCAGGTCCATGTGTAAGGCGGGAGGAAGGCAGCAGGTGAGAGCTCATGTCCATGTGTAAGGTGGGAGGAAGGCAGCAGGTGAGAGCTCAGGTCCATGCGTAAGACGGGAGGAAGGCAGCAGGTGAGAGCTCAGGTCCATGCGTAAGGCGGGAGGAAGGCAGCAGGTGAGAGCTCAGGTCCATGTGTAAGGCGGGAGGCAGGCAGCAGGTGAGAGCTCAGGTCCATGTGTAAGGCGGGAGGCAGGCAGCAGGTGAGAGCTCAGGTCCATCTGTAAGGTGGGAGGAAGGCAGCCCTGGGGAAGGCACACGTTCCTTTCTAAGGCAATTCAGGAACAGTATCCAGAAGTAAGAGGGAAAAAGCTTCAAAGTGATAAAGTATCCTGAGCTCAGGAACACAATAGCAAGATAGAAGAGGCCCAGGCCACCGCCCCAAACTCCAGGCCATGCGCCGGTGCGGACCCTCCAACCACTCAGGGGAGCAAGGGAGGCCCGGGCAGGGCTCTGTGGGGGGAGTGAGGGAGGCCCGAGAAGGGAGCTGTGGGTGGAAGTGAGGGAGGCCCGAGCAGGGCGCAGTGGGTAGGTGGGAGCGAGGGAGGACCCAGCAGGGTGCTGTGGGTGGGAGTGAGGGAAACCTGAGCAAGGCGCAGTGGGTGGGTGGGAGCCAGGGAGGCCCAAGCAGGGCACTGTGGGTGGGAGCGAGGGAGGCCTGAGCAGGGCTCTGTGGGTGGGTGGGAGCAAGGGAGGCCCAAGCAGGGTGCGGTGGGTGTGAGCGAGGGAGGCCCAAGCAAGGCGCTGTGGGGGGATACCGCGGAGGCCGGAGCAGGGCGCTGTGGGTAGGAGCCAGGGAGGCCCTAGCAAGGCGCAGTGGTTAGGTGGGAGTAAGGGAGGCCCGAGCAGGGCACAGTGGGTGGGAGCCGGGGAGGCCCCAGTAGGGCACAGGAGTAGGAAAGGCTGGCCACAGTAGTGCTCCTTTGCACAAGATCAGAAAACCTGCCTCTTAGGATGCTCTTGTTACATGTGCCAACTTCTGCAAAATGTATGAACTTCTTTAGAACCCCTGTCATCAATAAGATTGTAAAATTTAATACTGAGAAATATGGCTCTTTTAACCTTAATGGAAAAAAAAAAAGTCCAAGGAACTGATTACAAAGCCTCTATAAAGAGCAGGCTGTTTTATGTTCTTCTGTTTTATACTCTCTTCTTTTCCATGGTACGTCTCAGCTCTCCAATAAGACTGTCACAGCCCCTTAATAAGTTCAGTCTGTCTTGCCCACAGCATTGAACAGTGACTTCCACCAGGTAAATGTCTAAATAACATTTAGAACACCTTCTCATTTAATAACGAATAGGGAATACTGTGACCAAAGAGCATACAACAGGAATTTACTACTGAAAACACTGGAACTAATGTCAGCTCACACAGCAAATATAATTTTTAAAAACCCCTTCATTTTGGAGGTTTTTCAACTTAGTGAAAAAAAAAATCTACATGAAAACCAAGGTTCAACGAAGGACTAAGGACCCTCACAGAACTAAAAGTTAAACCATTTTGTCTTACTCTAAATATGTATAAAAATGGCACTGACATGCTTCTGAGAATTATCTCTAATATTTAAACTTTATCGGCAGCAAATGAGCCTACTGGCTTAGTCAACGTGTGATGTTTGGGGAGCAAACCAAGAAGCCAAGGCAGTGGCCACCTACAGGCCCCCGTTGGTGTCCACCACACAGGTCGCTAGCCCATAAGCACTCAGAGGCCAGGGGCTCCCAGGCCAGGTAATACGTGGGCAGTGATGGCATAAATTGCTCAACGTACATGAAAATGTCATTTCTCAGCTGGGACTTAATCTAGAAAGCTGTCTGATATTCTAGTTTTCTCAGATAAAAATCAAAATGTTTAAGAATATGTACACCATCATCCATTCAAAAGGAAAATAACCATTTAAAAATTTTTTTATTGCCAATAAAACAATTTTTAAAGTAAAAACTGCAACGTAGTTTTAAGATACATCAGTATGATTTTCACCTGGATAAAAACTGAAAGTCAAATTGCTTTTTACTCCAGGCCACCATTACTCTGTATTGTTCGGATTCTAAATAAATCAAAGTGGCCACTCAAGAGAACTTAAAAACCCAGGCCGATAAGCATTTAACACCAACTCAAGGTCCCATCAACCCCGCTGTTCTGCAGCAGCAGCTGCTTTCTCCCTACAAGAGATCTGACAGCGCTCGCCAGGCCTGTGCTCTCATGCACTTTACCTTTGCACCAGACTTCTCCTCGCTTTTCTTCTTTTTACCTTGTCCTTTATACCTTGGTATCTGAGCATGAGAATAAAATGACATTTTACCACAAAATATAACTCTTAAAAAAATAAACTCATAAGCAAATTAATAAAATTTCCTATTAAAATTTTTCTTTTAAAAATGGAAAATCTAATTAATACGTTCTCTGAGCCTAATTTTTTATCCTTCCTTAACGCTACTCCTCAAATGCTCCAAGTCATGTTTCATCATTGTTCCCAGCAGTGGTTTGGTCACATGTGGGTGTCATGACCTTAATACTGAGTGTCCAGTACGTGGAGAAGCTACTAGACAGCTGCAGCTAGCAGCTCTCTAAATAAATTATGCTTGAATCCCCAAGCAGCTTAGTTTAAGAACTGTCCCACCTTACCTTACCATCTTCAGGGGCACAGAAACTGATGCCTAAAGGTTTGGGATAGGCCCTGTTTCTGTCTACACCTTTCCTGAGAGCCCCTACTGCTCTCTGTTGACTCTCAAGACTGACAAGGGACCCGACTCTTAGAGCCCAAAACTATTCAAAGAAGACTGAGAGGTAGGAGAAATCTGGCAAGAAAAGGGTGGGAAAAGTACTGGAATCCCCAGTTGAGATCCTTCAGGACCAGGGAAACTGCATTTTAATTTGCAAAATAAGGCCTTAACTTCAAACAGAGTCCATCCCAGCCCCCACCAGAGATCATCTACGGTACTTCTCAAGTGGCCATTGGCCATCACAGATTCATAATTCTGTCTGAAACCAAGCACACTGCCATCGAGTCGATTCTGACTCACAGTGACCCTATAGGACAGAGTAGAACCTGTCCCATAGGGTTCCAAGGCTGTAATCTTTAAGGAAGCAGACTGCCACATCTTTCTCCTGAGAAGCTGCTGGTAGATTCGCACCGCTGACCTTTCAGTTAGCAGCCGAGCACTTAACCACTGTACCACCAGGGCTCGTAACACAGACTGGGGGCCCAAAAACGGAGACCAAACTGAACAAAATTAACATGTGGATTGGAGAGATTTGGTGCCACCTGGAGGACAGAGTGCTGTTTTCTAAATTAGCCTTAAATCATTGCCACTCCTCTGTAAGTATTTAAACATTTCCTAATTGGCTTAAAACACTTAAGATTCTCACAATAATCCTTAGATCTCAAAAAAATATACGTAGAGGGAGTAAGAATATGTAAAACAGACATTGATATTTTATCATAAAGAAACACCAGTGTGGAAGGCTAGCATTGCTAATTTGCTTAAGACATTTTTCCTAAAAAGAGAACTTTCAAACAGCTCCAATTGCTTCCCAATGTTCTACGTGCTCACAAGTATACTGGAATATGAGTTAATTTTAATCTCTCTAAAGGAGACAGTTTCACAAAAACAGCAAGGGAGTTTTACAAAGGCTCTTACATCTGGCAATAAATTAAAGGTTTTTTGTTTGCTTTTTTTTTTAACTTTACTCATGACCATGTTGTTACTGTGGTTACAGCCTCCCCTGGGCATCTTTTAAAAAGGGCCTTCCTGTCCAAAAAGGCTGGCCAGAGATCTCAGACAGATGGGACAACTATGAACAGCAAAATGGTCTCTTTCCTTGGTGAGACATAAAGTATAAAATTCCTCTGAATTTCTAAATCTAAAACCATTAAAAGGAGCAACATCAAACAAGCAACAAAAACGATGGTAACCATTCCTCAGTGTTCTGTGCCCAGACACCTGTAAAAGGAGGAGAAATCTCGCAGAGTGACTACTACCTTCTCCAAGTTCACCCAGCGTAAGAAGATGTAACGTTTACACCCGAGTCTACGGACGGACCGTCGTAAACCACTGTGAAGCCTAACCTTTTGGAATGGTCTCTACGGCAGGGCTTTCTTTTCACCGAGTGGACACCAGAGGAGCAGTCACACACCACAAACCTGACCACCCCATTCTGTGTGAGGCCGACAGGCTCTGTCACCTCAGGCTATACACTGTAACCAACCACAGAAGACACTACTCTTACCGGCATTTTTTTTTTTATCCATTCCAGTTACTATTATATACATCCTTGATTTTAAATTCAAGGGTTCAACTCAATTTTTTTCTCCATATGCCAAATCCCTAAAATCAATGCATAAATCAATTCATAAAAGAACATGAAAAAACAAAAAAAAGTAAGCAGAGTACACAGATTTTCTCACAAATTCCACCAAAAAATAGCCCATTAATATAAAAACCATCATGACATACAACTCCAAATCTGGTCATCTGTCTAAAATACAATATTCAACACAACAATTTCATATTCTGCAACTGGCCACCTGACAAGAGATGCCTATCCAAAGAAAGGTGGCTCAAAAGAATGCACAAATTATTGAACAATATCATTACTATCACATGCAAGTAAAATTTTACTAAAGATAATTCAAAACAACTGCAGCTGTACATCCACAGGGAACAGAGAGAAATTCAAGCCAGATTCAGAGGAGGACGTGGAACCAGGGATGTCACTGCTGCTGTCAGATGGACGCTGGCTGAAAGCAGAGAATACCAGAGAGATGTTCGCCTGTGTTTTACTGACTATGCAAAGGCACTCGACTGTGTGGATCATCACAAATGATAGATAACATTGTGAAGAACGGGAATTCCAGAACACTTAATTGTGCTCATGAAGAACCTGTACATAGACCAAGAGGCAGCTGTTCAAACAGAACAAGGGGACACTGCATGGATTAAAGTCAGGAAAGGTGTGCATCAGGGTTGCATCCTTTACCATACGTATTCAATCTGTATGCTGAGCAAATAATCTGACCAGCTGGACTATATGAAGAAGAACAGGACATAAGGATTGCAGGAAGACTCATTAACAACCTGTGTTATGCAGGTGACACGACCTTGCTTGCTCAAAGTGCAGAGGACTTGAAGAACTTACTGATGAAGATCAAAGACCACTGCCTTCAGTATGGATTACATCTCAACATAAAGAAAACAAAAAAATCTCACAATTGGATCAATAAGCAACATCAGGATAAACAGAGAAAAGATTGAAGTTGTCAAGGATTTAATTTTACTTGGATTCAAAATCACGCCCATGGAAGCAGCAGTCAAGAAACCAAACGACACATCGCACTGGGCAAATATGCTGCAAAGGACCTCTTTAAAGTGTTAAAAAGCAAAGATGTCACTTTCAGGACTAAGGTGCACCTGACCCAAGCCATGGCATTTTCAATCACCTCATATGTATGCAAAAGCTGGACAATGAATAAGGAAGACCTAAGAACTTAGGCCTTTGAATTATGTGTTGGGAAAGAATATTGAATTTACTATAGACTGGCAAAAGAATAACAAATCTGTCTTAGAAGAAGTACAACCAGCATGTTTCTTGGAAGCAAGGATGAAGAGACTACGCCTCACATACTTTCGACATGTTATCAGAAGGGACCAGTCTCTGGAGAAGGACATCATGCTTGGTAAACCAGAGGGTCAGCAAAAGAGAGGAAGACCTTCGACGAGACAGATTGACACAGTGGCTCCAACAATGGGCTCTAGCATAACAACGATTACGAGGATGGTGCAGGATCGGGCAGTGTTTTGTTCTGGTGTACACAGTGTTTTGTTCTGGGTCGCTACGAGTCAGAGCCGACTTAATGGCACCTAACAGCAACAATATTCTCAAGCTAAGAATTTATAAGTAAACTTCCTCGTGAATGGAAGAAAAGAAGTGTTCCATGTGTACCATATGAGCCAAATAATTCTACAAACCTGTTTTTTAACAGAATATTCATTTCAGTGATAGAAAATTCAAAATACTACCAACGAAGCAGAAGAATTAACTTCTTTGAGATACATAATTAAGGGGGGAAAAACACTTTCAAGAAACTAAAGAGCACCTGTGTTACAAAAACAAGACCAAACCTCATAACAAATGAAGACTAGAGAGAGAAAACCAGCTGTATGTATGGAGTCATAGACCACAGTTACCTCCATATCCCTGAGGCTGACTTACCTTACTTGGAATTGTATGGGAACTTGTTTTTCCTTCTGGCGATTTTGGTGGTGAATGTACATCAGATAGATCTAGTGCACCCTAAAATATTAAAATTAAAACATTAAAAAAAAAAAAGCACACATAAATGAATATAATATTTACACTTCAAGAGAGCTTTAGCACTTAAAAACTCTACACAATGTTAGATTTTTATTTGTTCCTATTATGAATATCTGTATTTTCCTCTACCAGAATAATAATCAAAAAACCAAAGAAAAAAAAAAAACCACTTAGATTCTAATTGCTTGCCAAGTATCCCACTGGCTCTCCCTGAAGAGGCAAGCAGTCCGCATTGGACACGCCCCAGCCTACTATCCCGTCTACGATTCCTGCATCCCTTTCTCCCTGTTCAGCAGACTATTCTATGATCCTCAAACTGCTACTGCCTACCCTCCTGGGATTGACTTCCTTACTTCACTTTACCTCAAGGAAAATAGCAAACAGCAACTCTCTCATGAAAAGGTTCACCCCTCCAAGCGGCAGTTCTGTCTCCTGCAGAGTGTTACCGCACACACTCTAGTCCCGCTGCTCTGCAGTTCCTCATATCTGCCTGATCACACCCCATCACCTCAGCATCACCCACTTCAGAGCAACAACTGCTGGGTCCTAGGTACTGTGGTAAAGGCAAAGGATGAAGGTTCTACAAACATTCCTTGAGTAAAAATCACTTCTTAAAATTCATCTACTGTGTGTATGTTAAACAGCAGCTATCTTGTTACAAAACTCCTTTCGACAACTCCAACTTTTTAAATAAGGTGTGCTGGTCTTTGTAACTCACACTCTCTCCCCATCCTAAGTCCCACTATTTCTGTCATCTGCAACGTCTCCTCCCAGGCTAAAATTCTAAAGCTCACCTTGGAAAGGTTTCCTTTTTCCCATTGCCCTCTAGGACCCTGCCCCTGTAACAAAATACTAGTTTACCAAGTCTTGTTGATCATTGCTTTATGAGGCAATCTTCATCTGTCTGTTGGAGTCCCTGGGTGATGCTATGGCTACTAACCAAAAGGCTGCTGATTTGAATTCACCAGGGGCACCTCAAAAGAAAGGCCTGGCAATCTACTTCCAAAAGCTCACAGCCATTGAAAACCCTATGAAGCACAGTTCTACTCTGAAACACATGGGTTGTCAGGAGTCTGGGCTGACTGGATGGTTGGTTTTTTGGTTTAGTATCCGACCTTTTATTACTATTCTTCCTGCTGCCATTCTTGTCTAGATTTGCCTCATGGGTTTCACTTTTTCTAGTTTTCTAACTTCTCCAAATTCCATGCAAATTATCTTTTAAGAAATCACTATGTGTTAGACTTACAAGGGATACAAGAGAAAGACACAGCCCTTGTCCTCAAAAAGCTCATAATTTAGTAGTAGGGCAAAGACGCGTGCAGGTAACCTTTACAACCAAGCAGAGTGCTGCAAACTCAGTAAGGAGAGAGGAGGAACAAGAGAAAACAGCACAGAAAGTCACAGCTGAGGAAAGAAATCAATGATGAAATTTCACAGATGGTCAAGGGGGAAGACGTATCATTTCAGGTGGAGAATAAGGTAAAAAAAAAAAGGGGGGGTGGAATTCCAAGAAAGTAAAAGCCACTTTCAAGGAATAAATTCAGTGTGGGCTAACTCCAAGGTTCCACATTAACAGGAAGGCAATCAGGCCAGAAAAGTCAGCTCGTGCCGACTGCGCAAGATCTTCAAAGCAAGGAGGAGCCATCGGGAGACCACCTGCAATCACACAGACACTGCAGTTTTTAAAGAAGAGAAGAACAGACTGAGAGCTGAGTTCTAAAATGAACTCAGTAACAGTGAAGCAGAACTGAAAAGGGAGAGGCCATATCATCTCAAAGACACACGGAGGCTAGGCCGCTGCAGACCAGAGGAGGACTGGCTGGTAACAGCCACTGGAGACGAACAGGTCTCACCAAGGTGCTCAGAAAACAACCATCTCCAGCCAGGGACATTCACTGCAATCATCCAAAGTCAGGATGGCGGCATGTGTGAGGCACAGCAAGCTCTTGAGGTGGCTTTAAAATGCAGTTGGGCAAGAGCATCAGAACTGAGTTCACTGCTCTCCATCCACAGCTCGTTTTCTTCAGCAGAAACAAAAGTCAAAGGAAGGTCAATAAAAACAATCTCCATACTTTTTATGTCATTGTTAGTGAGAGGGCCCCTCTCAAAGTTGTATAGTAAAGCCACAGCAACGATGGAAGGGCCAAAACAGAAACCTGTGTACTAAATTTGGGCGAATAAAACAATGACCATTAGAAGATAGAGAAAACCACAAGCTGGGTTCATGAAGACGGACTCACACCTGCAAAACTGGGCAAACTGACGGGGTGCTCAGGGTGCAGTCAGAGTGGGATACTGAACAATACATTTACCTAGTTTTGGTTTTTACACCAAACCACCCACGTAGGAAAGCTTTCACTGAGTCTAGCAGAGAACAGTAGTCAACGGTTCCCCTACAACCTGAAGCCAGAGCTCTCGGGCCCAGGAGAACATGAGTCCTTACCAACAGACTGGCTGACATGGTACAGTGAGAAGGCCACGCCTTGGGCTGAAACCAAGGAGTCACAGTAAGAGAGTCGGAACAAAGAAGTGAGGAAGAACCGGAACCGGGTCTCTGGGTGGGTTTATTTCTGTCTTGCGTGGCTTCACTTCACTAAAAGTAAAGAGCATACATAGCTCAGGTTTTTCCATGCGTGATTTAAATGCACTAGTGGGATAACCAGGTGGGTCTGTTTTGTGAAGAACTGGGAATTCTGGTCAGTGCTAGGGGAAAAGGTTAAGCTGGATTTAGGGAGACTTTCGGAGTCATCCAGACTGTAATAAGAAAAACATGAAATGGTAATGATTACAATGGCGAATATTTACGCAAGGATGACTACCTGCCCAGCACTGTTCGAAGAGCTTTACACACAGGAATTCCTTTAGTTAGTCCTCCTTACAACCCTGTGAGGTGGGGGCTGTAACTGCCTCCATTTTATCGATGGAGAACCTAAAGCACGGGGAAGCTAAGTAACTTAAAGAGGTCACAAAGCTAGACAGAGCTGGGAGTCGAGCCCAAGCAGCCCAGCTCTACTGTTAGGGAAGGGAGCTCAAATGGGGGCAATCGCCACCGTGAAGAGGTGAGAAGGGCAGCTAGCTAAGGAAATGAAGGGCAGGCAAAAGACAGGAACGTAGGCCAGTGGCACAGAAGCCAAGAGCAGCACGGGCCCAGTAGGGTTGTCACTACCCGCTAAGGTGACCCCAGGAGAAAGCAGGCACCAAGGTGGTTCAGGGTTTTTAAATTGGTTTATTTTGGGGAGTGGGCTTAGTGGGAGTGCCTAGCACCATACCCATCATATAGTAAGCACACAACATAACGCAGGAAGTGAGTGACGAGTGAGCACACGCATAAACGAACAACCCGAAACACTGTGGTGCTGAGGTGAGAACTCGGGCTCCAGCCAGGCTCACTGTCCACAGGCCTGGCTATGCTTCCAGCATCCACATTTGCTCGTAATGCCCTGTCTTCTTGGCATGTCCTTCCCAATCCTGTCCTCACAACTGACACCCTAGTCTTACCCATCACGGCTGAGGTTATCAAACCATTAGCGTGAAACAATCACTACTCCATTTTAACTGAAATGATTATTTATGGACTGTTTGGAAAGAAGCATATATTGTATGATACTTCCTCTACAATCCTAAGCCACTATTTTAATGTTAATTACACTTTGTGAGCATTATCTCATCCTGAACAGCTCTAAGCTCTTTAATGCCACTGAACTTCCTTATATTTATATCTAGTATTTCCCACAGAATCTATTTACAGTGACTTATATTCAATAGGGGAAACCCTGGTGGCATAGTGGTTACATACTATGGCTGCTAACCAAAGGGTCGGCAGTTCGAATCCGCCAGGCGCTCCTTGGAAACTCTGTGGGGCAGTTCTACCCTGTCCTATAGGGTCGCTGTGAGTCGGAATCGACTCGATGGCACTGGGTTTCGTTTAGTTTGTTTTTTTTTTTTAATATTCGATAGGTACTCAAGCAAGCTTTACTCATTTCCAAAGATTCTAACCTGACAGGAAATACACTGTGAAACTCCAAATGGAGTAAGTGAGCAGCCCATAGCCCTCCATGTTCTACCTATAAATTTGTTACTGAAGTCCACTTTACCAGAGATCTGCAACACTAACAGCTGCTGCCTCTGAGAAAGAGTATCTGCAGGTAAAGCTAATGTGCTGAAACAGAGACCAGACTACTCATCTCATCAGCAGGGTCTCCTCCCCAAAGAAAGAATAAGAGGAAGAAAAACTGCCAATCAAAAAAGTAGAAGTTTGAAAACATTTAGAAACTAAGTGAAAGCAAGAACTTACTTTTAACAATACCTTCCAAAAAATTAACTATACTATATATCAGCCCTTTTTATTATATATACCATGTCATTACATAAGATACTACATTTAATTATATAAAATGTTATATATATATATATATATATTATTATATAATAACAAAAATAACTGACAATTAGTTTTTTCTATGCCAAGCACTGTTCTTAGTGTTTTACACAGAATACCATCACCAGCAGCCATGGATTCGAATCCGACTTTGGTGACCCCGTACGTATCAGAGTAGAACTGTGCTCCTTAGAGTTTTCAATGGCTGATTTTTCAGAAATAGATCTCCAAGCCTTTCTTCTGAGGCAATTCTGGGTGCACTTGAGCTGCCAACCTCCTGGTTAGCAGCAAGCACCAGCAGGGACTCTCCTATATACAAGCCTCACAACCACCACAGGAGAGGGATCTTACCTGTTTTACAAATGAGGGACAGGGAGCTAAGTCGCAAGTCCCTGCCAGCTACTAACAGTGAAGCTAGGATCTGCTCCTTGGTAGTCTGGCCCCTGAACCCAACACTGCGAGTGTCGACAACCAGAACAGCTGGGGCAGCAGCCTTAGAGTCATCCCATTTGCAATTTCATTACAATTACCATGTTAGAATCTGAGTGTATTTCATCTTGTTTCTAAGCTAAAGGCTTTTTGTTTAAACCTTGTACTAACGAGCATGGCTAAACTCAGTAGCCGATAATTAAACCAGAAACAGAACGAGTAACAGATGATTATACTTACTTCCCCGCTGGTTGGTCCTTTTTCTTTTTGCTGACAGCGTCTAATCACTTCTAATAACAAGGGTCCACCCACAGTACCTTCTGCTTCAATAATACCTAAATCTCGGGCTAAATTCTCTCGACCTTCAAGACCCTGAAGCTAGAGAAGAAACAAGATAAAAGTCCATAAAGCGTAGCAAAAAATAGTTTCAGAGCTTAAATAAAGATATTTTCGGAGCTTAAAGACATCCCTGAACTCAAAAAGCCTGTCTTTCTGATAGACAAAATGTTCGCTTTTAAATACACTTATTTCTTTTGCAAAACCTGTACATTGTTTCCACTAACAGCTGCAGGCTAACATCCTAAGGAAATAAACTCTACAACAAAAGACTCCTGTCTCAGCAAACTTCCCCGAGGGATAGGAAGCAGCAACACCGAGGCCAGCTGCCTGACAGCTCTGCTGGCTGTGAAGAAAAACATAATCAACTCTAAAAAACAATCTATA
Organism: Loxodonta africana; assembly: GCF_030014295.1. Lineage (NCBI taxonomy): Eukaryota > Metazoa > Chordata > Mammalia > Proboscidea > Elephantidae > Loxodonta > Loxodonta africana. The sequence goes on along the minus strand of NC_087342.1, from coordinate 237,674,298 downwards.
TGCAAGAAACTGTAAGTTGTCAAGCGTTGCTAACTTGTAGCGTATAAATAATCCCCTGGCACCAAGGAGGTCTCACAGGACACATGTAAGGATCATTATTCTTACTGTGCTAGTTTCAGGTTGAAAAACAGCCAAGGTAAAGTCAAGGTTGAAAAACTGAAGAAATTCTGCAACGAGACTAGCCACTAAACGACCTGTAAAGATCAAGAAAAAGAATGTGGGTAAGCAAATCTTTAAGCACTTTGAAAGTCCTTTCATGAACATCGTGACGCAAGATAAACTAAGTTAATGAAACAGAATCCTAAATTTTTTAAATAACAAATTTCATCTCTTTATATTAATATGATTAAGTAATGAAAATGCCTATTTCCCAATTTTTTCATTATGATCATCAGTCTGCAATTATCTATTAGTAAGACAACGTCACACTTTATAAATGGCTAACAGCACTCTGCTTTATGTAGTAAAAAGTACTGTAGACATCAAACAATAATCTGAAATTCTTGATTTCTCCCAAATTGTGTCAAGATTTGAAAATTCAGAGACAGATAAAACCAAGTAGAACATCTTACCATCTTTCGTATTTAAAAACTTCTTCAGGCTCTCGTTGACTAAAGGAGTTTTGTTCTGTTAAAAAATGAAATATTTTAAGTGTCATATATTTATCCTAAAAACTACAAAGTGTAGATTAAGTTCACTTTTATGACAAAAAATATAAGCAATACATTGTCATTCATAAATTATGGTTAAAACCATGCCACAACTGCTGATTACCACAGGAATCGTTTCATGCTATTTAATAATTTTTCAAAATTAATACAACAAAACTATACATGAAGGTTTGTATTATATTTAATTTCTAAACGTTTTACAAATTGATTATTAAATTGCTTTAGAAGTTAAATCTTCAAATGCCCATTTGCATGAAATGAAACTTATATAAAACTGTTTATTCTTTCGAGTATATGAAATTTGACACTTTGTTTTCCCTCTAACTACATATCTACCATTTACAGCACAGTCACTACAAATGGGACTTTAATCATACACACTTGCAAGTCCCAGTTTATCAGCGGTATGTGAGATGACATATGTGGCACAAAGCCCGATTTATGTGTCTTTGTAATTATACATCTGAACAAATATAAGAAGAAAAATTTCTAGCACATCGAATCTGTGATAATTGCTGAGAATGAGGCTAAAGCAGGTAGCATACGGTAAGCTTTCTTAAACAGGCCACGTGCTCTACAAGGACAGTGCACCGGCACACTCACGAATGCTTCAAATCTAAACGTGCTCCTAACTGCTGGGAATACAGACAGTGCAGACGATGTGGGTCGCTAAGTGGATTCACACATCCTGCACGTCTGTCAAGTTGTCACTTCTGAGGTTACCCTGAAGGTCAGGGCAGTGGTGATTCTCTCCTCAAGGGCAAGGAACCGATGACACCAGAGGGGAGGAAGTGGAGAGTGCTGGTTTTAAGGTTAGCTGGGTTGTGTGTCTTCTCACTGCTGACTTTCAGAGTTTCTCTGGCCACTCTAGGTCCTCTGCATTTCCATAGGCATTTGAGAATCAGCTTGTTAATGTCCACAAAATGGCCTGCTGTAGATTAATTTGAGGAGAACTAACATCTTAACAATACTCATTCAGTCTTGTGACCGAGGAACAAGGTAAACCAAAAATCCCGCTGCCCATGAGTAGATTCCGACTGATAGCAACCCTAGAGGACAGAGTAGAACTGCCCCATACAGTCTCCAGGACTATAATCTTTATGGAAGCACAATCTCACATCTTTCTCCCTTGGAGCAGCTGGTGGGTTCTAACAGCCAACCTTTTGGTTAGCAGCCTAGCATTTAACCACTGCACCACCAGGGCTCCTGGAAAGGTATATCTCTCCATTTATTTAGGCATTCTTTCATTTCCCTCAGCAATGTTTTATAGTTTGCAGTTCAAAGTCCTACACATCTTTTGTTAGATTTACTCCTATCTAAATGGAGAGCTGTATCTCACTCGTGCAAAGGGCCTAGAATAGCCAAAGCCAGCTTAGAAAGAAAACCAAGCTGGAGAGCTAAGACTAAGTGATTTCAAGACTTACAACAAAGGTATAGTAATTACAGAAGTGTGGCAGTAGAATGAAGATACATCAATGGAACAAAACAGAGGACGGAAATAGCCCTGCACATATACGGCAACTGAGTAGGTATAGGACAGTCTTTTCAACAAACAGTGCTGGAACAACTAGATTAAAAAAAAAAAAAAAACTAGATAGCCACATGCAAAAAAACGAACTTGAATCCATAACTTGTACCAAACGTAATGTCTGAAAGTACAGAACGTCAAGAAAACGCAGAAGGAAATTATCACAACCTTATGTTGGGCGAGGATTTCTTAGATATAACATCCAAAGCAAAACCCATAGAAGAAAAAAAGTGATATTGGACTGCATCAAATCAAAAACTTCTGCTCTTCTAAAGGGCTCCTGAACAGAAGGAAAAGACAGGCCACAGGCTGGTAGAAAACATGTGCAAAGCATTTATCTTGTTAAGAATTTGTATCCAGAATATATAAAGACCTCTCAAAACTCAACAAGACAAAAAAACAAAATCTATGGGCAAAACATTTGAACAGACGTTTCCCAAAATAAAATATATAATTAGGCAAAAGAAAAGATGTTCAATATTGTTACCCATTAACCCATTGCTGTCTAGCTGATTCCAACTTATCGTGACCCTAGAGGACAGGGCAGAACTGCCCCATACGGTTTGCAAAGCAGTAATCTTTATGGAAGCAGACTGCCACATCTTTCTCCCACAGAGCGGCTGGTGGGTTCGAGTCTGACCTTTCCGTTAGCAGCTGAACGCTTAACCACTGCACCACCTGGGCTCCTTTGATAATCATTAGGAAAATGTAAATTACATCCACAATGAGATACCACTACACACATCTGATCTACCAAAAGCTGACAACGGTGTAGAGGAACAGCGACCCTTGCCCACTGCTGATGACAATGTGTGAAATAATGGTACCACCACTAGGAAAACCAGTTTGGCAGTTCCTTAAAAAGTTAAAAATATACCTATTATGTGATCCTGCCACTCTACATCTACGGGTTTCTCTGTCCCGAGAGAACAGAAAGCACATATCCAAACAAAGACTTGTACACAAAGTTCCGAGCAGCTTTGTTCCTAACAATACAAAACTGCAAACAACCCAAATGTCCATCAACAAGTGAATGGCTAAACATTGCAGTCTATCAGTACAATGGAATTTCACTCAAGAACAAAATGGAATGAAATATTAATACACACTTCAATATGAATGAATCTCAAATGCATTTTGCTGAGCAAAAGAAACCAGACCAAAAAAAGAGAGAATATACTGTATGACATCATTTGTATGTTGTGTTGTTAGGTGTCGTCAAGCCAGTTCCGACTCATAGAGACCCTATGCACAACAGAACAAAACACTGCCTCGTCCTCAGCCATCCTTACAATCATTGTTATGCTTGAGCTCATTGTTGCAGCCACTGTGTCAATCCACCTCGTTGAGGGTCTTCCTCTTTTCCACTGACCCTGTACTCTGCCAAGCATGATATCCTTCTCCAGGGACTGATCCCTCCTCGCAACATGTCCCAAGTATGTAAGAGGCAGTCTCTTGCCTCTGAAGAGCATTCTGGCTGTACTTCTTCTAAGACAGATTTGTTCGTTCTTTTGACAATCCATGGTATATTCAATATTCTTTGCCAACACCACAATTCAAAGGCGTCAACTCTTCTTCGGTCTTCCTTATTCATTGTCCAGCTTTCACATGCATATGATGTGACTGGAAATACTACGGCTTGGGTCAAGCCCATCTCAGTCTTCAAGGTGACGTCTTTGCTCTTCAACACTTTAAAGTGGTCCTTTGCAGCAGATTTACCCAATGCAATGCATCTTTTGATTTCTTGACTGCTGCTTGCATGGCTGTTGATTGTAGATTCAAAAGAAATGAAATCCTTGACAACTTTGATCTTTTCTCTGTTTATGAGATAATATCACATGCAAGCAAAATTCTGCTGAAGATCATTCAAAAACAGCTGCAGAAGTATATCAATAGGGAACTGCCAGAAATCCTGGCTGGTTTCAGAAGAGGACATGGAACCAGGGATATCATTGCTGATGTCAGATGGATCCTGGCTGAAAGCAGAGAATACCAGAAGGATGTTTACCTGTGTAAACCCTCCATTTGTGAGGGTTTTTGTTTTCTTTATGTTGAGGTGTAATCCATACTCAAGGCTGTGGCCTTTGATCTTCATTAGTAAGTGCTTCAAGTCCTCTTCACTTTCAGCAAGCAAGGTTGTGTCATCTGCATAACGCAGGTTGTTAATGAGTCTTCCTCCAATCCTGATGCCCCATTCTTCTTCATAGAGTCCAGCTCCTGGTATTTGCTCAGCATACAGATTGAATGGGTACGGTGAAAGAATACAACCCTGACGCACACTTTTCCTGACTTTAAACCAATCGGTATCCCCTTGTTCTGTCCAAACAACTGCCTCTTGATCTATGTAAAGGTTCCTCATGAGCACAATTTAGTGTTCTGGAATTCCCATTCTTCGCAATGTTATCCATAATTTGTTATGATCCACACAGTCGAATGCCTTTGCGCAGCCAATAAAACACAGGTAAACATCCTCCTGGTATTCTCTGCTTTCAGCCAGGATCCATCTGACATCAGCAATGATATCCCTGGTTCCAAGTCCTCTTCTGAAACCAGGCTGAATTTCTGGCAGTTCCCTGTCGCTATACTGCCGAAGCTGTTTTTGAATGATCTTCAGCAGAATTTTGCTTGTGTGTGATATTAATAACATTGTTCCATAATTTCCACATTCAGTTGGATCACCTTTCTTGGGAACAGGCATAAATGTGGATCTCTTCCAGTCAGTTGGCCAGGAAGCTGTCTTCCATATTTCTTGGCATAGACGAGTGAGCGCCTCCAGCGTCGCCTCTGTTTGTTGAAACATCTCAATTGATATTCCATCAATTCCTGGAGCCTTGTTTTTTGCCAATGCCCTCAGAGCAGCTTGGACTTCTTCTTTCAGTACTATTGGTTCCTGATCATATGTCACCTCTTGAAATGATTGAACATCGACTAATTCTTTTTGGTATAATGACTCTGTATTCCTTCCATCTTCTTTTGATGCTTCCTGCATCATTTAATATTTTCCCCATAGAATCCTTCGCTATTGCAACTCAGGGCTTGAATTTTTTCTTCAGTTCTTTCAGCTTGAGAAACACCGAACGTGTTCTTCCCTTTTGGATTTCCATCTCCAGCTCTTTGCACATGTCATTATAATACTTTACTTTGTCTTCTCGAGAGGCCCTTTGAAATCTTCTGTTCAGTTCTTTTATTTCATCATTTCTTCCTTTTGCTTTAGCTGCTCGACGTTCGAGAGCAAGTTTCCAAATCTCCTCTGATATCCATCTTGGTCTTTTCTTTCTTTCCTGTCTTTTCAATGACCTCTTGCTTTCTTCAGGGATGATTTCCTTGATGTCATTCCACACCTTGTCTGGTCTTCAGTCACTAGTGTTCAATGCGTCAAATCTATTCTTGAGATGGTCTCTAAATTCAGGTAGGATATACTCAAGGTCATATTCAGGCTCTCGTGGACTTGCTCTGATTTTCTTCAGTTTCAGCTCGAACTTGCATATGAGCAATTGATGGTCTGTTCCACAATCGGCCCCTGGCCTAGTTCTGACTAACGATATTGAGATTTTCCATCATCTCTTTCCACAGATGTAGTCAATTTTATTTGTGTGTGTTCCATCTGGCAAGGTCCACGTGTATAGTCACCGTTTATGTTGGTGAAAGAAGGTATTTGCAATGAAGAAGTTGTTGGTCTTGCAAAATTCTATCATTCGATCTCCAGCATTGTTTCTATCACCAAGGCCATATGTTCCAACTACCGATCCTTCTTCTTTGTTTCCAACTTTCGCATTCCAATCACCAGTAATCATCAATGCATCTTGATTGTGTGTTCAATCAATTTCATACTACAGCAGCTGATAAAAATCTTCTATTTCTTCATCGTTGGCCCTGGTGGTTGGTGTGTATATTTGAATAATAGTCGTATTAACTGGTCTGCCTTGTAGGCGTATGGATATTATCCTATCACTGACAGCACTGTACTTCAGGATAGACCTTGAAATGTTCTTTTTGACAATGCATGCAACACCATTCCTCTTCAAGTTGTCATTCCCAGCATAGTAGACTATATGATTGTCAGATTAAAAATGGCCAATACCAGTCCATTTCAGTTCACTAATGCCTAGGATATTGATGTTCATGCGTTCCACTTCATTTCTGATGATTTCCAGTTTTCCTAGATTCATACTTTGTACATTCCAGGTTCCAATTATTAATGGATGTTTGCAGCTGTTTCTTCTCATTTAGAGTCGTGCCACATCAGCAAATGAAGGTCCCGAAAGCTTTACTCCATCTACATCATCAAGATCGACTCTACTTTGAGGAGGTAGCTCCTCCCCAGTCATCTTTTGGGTGCCTTCCAACCTGGGGGGCTCATCTTCCAGCACTATATCAGACAATGTTTCACTGCTATTCATAAGGTTTTCACTGGCTAATGTTTTTCAGAAGTAGACTGCCAGGTCCTTCTTCCTAGCCTGTCTTAGTCTGGAAACTCAGCTGAAACCTGTCCTCCATGGGTGACCCCGCTGGTATCTGAATACCGGTGGCATAGCTTCCAGCATCACAGCAACACGCCAGCCCCCACAGTACGACAAACTGACAGACACGTGGGCGGTCATTTGTATAGCTCCTAAAAAGGCCAGGGTTGTCTGAGCACGACAAAGGGCAAACTCTGGAGGGCCACAGTTACGTTCACTACCTGGCACATGGTCATCATTCCATGGTTGCATACCTCTGTTAAAATTTAACAAACTGTATACTTCAAACATGTTCAGTTTACTGTAGGTGAATTATACCTCAATGAAATTCCTTTAAAAAAAAAAAAAGATGAGGGGAAAGATCACAAAGATACTAGGAAGGCTGGTCTAGGAAACATTAAGACACTGAACCAACCGAAATATTTAAAGAAAATGGAGGGCCAAGATCAGATGTGTATTACATACAACCCATCTGGGCCCACTGTGGAGAAGGATTTCAGGAAGGTGGTGAGGGACAGCAGACAAGGGGAAACGGGAGACAGGGAAGGTGGCAGCCATCTGGAGAGGAAATAACTAAGCGGGACAAGTAGCCTGACATCAGTCATTTCTCATGCCTCCCTTTCTGTTGGCTCTTCCTTTCAACATGCAGATACGTCTACATTTCTTTTAAAGAGAAAATTCTTTACCCATATTCTCTCAGTGTCACTGCTTTTTTGCTTGTAGTCAAGTTTTTGAAGAACACGTACGTCTTATGCTGTTCCTTAAGCTTCAGGCACCTCTTTATCTATTAAAATCTTACATCACTGCTACTGTACCTAAGTAATTTCTCTTGTTGTGGTCAAGAAGAATCTCCAAATTAGGTATTTTTAGTTCTTACCTACCAGTCTTCATTTTTGTGGCATTTGACTTTAATTCCTTCTTGTGCTTGAAAATTCCCTTGACCTCTGGGGCCGCTTTTTGTTCTGTTTCTCTTTTTTCTTTTGACCACTCCTTAGTTTCTTTAGCATGACCTTTTTCCTGTATACCTCACTGAAATCGCTGGTGCAATAGCCCGTAAGAGTTCTGGTCACATTTTTATTCTGCAGTCTCTATCTGGATGACCTAAAGCAAACCAGTAACTTCAGCTCTAATCTCCCAACCTGAGCTCCAGACAAGTTTCTGAGACCGCCCGCTAGGCTGATCTTACTTAAGGTACCTTCATTTTAAGCAAGCAAGAAATCTGACGCTTTCCTAGCCATCTGCCCTGTCAGTTCCGCATCTGAAATGCCCGGTCCCCACTCCCCGCTTCGTACAGCAGAAAGCGAGGCATGAGAAATGATTGATGTCAGGCTACTCAGGAGATTTAGAGAACATGAAAGGCAAACACAGACTAAAGATTTAGAGCAGACACGTCCTCTTCTAAGGTAAGCAGGAACGAGGTGCAGACAACACAGATGCACATAAGCTTTTTCTGAGGGGAGTGGGAGGTTGGGAGCAAGGGAGAAAAAAGTGAGGGTCTGATGGCTGCTATGTTCTCTGTGAAGGGAGACACAAGACCATCTGCTGAGAGTGAGGCCAGAGTGAAGCTGAAGTGGGAGCTGCTGGGTGAAAACCATAGCTGCTGGGCCCTGCTCAGGACCCAGCTGAGGTGTCAGGGCCGAGTGACTTTTCTCTAGCAGCACTGATGCACAGACAGAGGAGGAAGTCGCTTTACTGATTAAATCACTAGATTTTTTTTTTCAGCCACTCGTCTGTCAGTTTGTCATATTGATGGCTCACACGTTGCTGTGATGCTGCAAGCTATATCACCAGTGTTTCAAATAGCAGCTGGGTCACCCGTGGTGGACAGGTTTCAGGACAGCTTCAAGACTCAAACAGACCATGAAGAAGTACCTGCTGATCTACTTCTAAAAAACTGGCCAGGAAAACCTTATGGATAGCAGCAGAACACTGATATAGCACTGAAAGATAAGCCCCTCAGGTGGGAGACACTCAGAACACGGCTGGAGAAGAGCTGCCTCCTCAAAGGAGAGTCCACCTTAATGACGTGGATGGAGTTAAGCTTTGGGGACCTTCATTTGCTGATGTGGCAAGACTCAAAATGAGAAGAAACAGCTGCAAACATCCATTAAAATTCCAAACACAGAATGTACAAAGTATGAATCTAGGAAAATTGGAAGTCTTCAAAAATGAAATGGAATACATAAAGATTGATATCCTAGGCATTAAACCCACTGCTATCAAGTCAATTCCAACTCATAGTGACCCGACAGGGCAGAGTAGAACTGCCCCATACAGTTTCCAAGGAGCAGCTGGTAGATTCAAACTCCCAACCTTTTGGTTAACGGTCACAGCTCTTAACCACTGCATCATCAGGGCTTCTCAAAAATGAAACTGAAGGCGTAAAGATGGATATCCTAGGCATCAATGAGCTGAAATGGGCTGGTATTGGCCATTTTGAAATGGACAATCACGTAGTCTATTATGTTAGAAATGACAAATTAAAGAGGAATGATATCCCATTCATCGTCAAAAAGAACATTTCAAGATCTATCCTGAAGTACAACTCTGTCAGTGATAGGATAATATCCATACGCCTACAAGGAAGACCAGTTAATGCAATTATTATTTAAATTCACACACCAACTACTTAGGCCAAAGATGAAGAAATCAAAGATTTTTACCAATTTCTGCAGTCTGAAATTGATCAAACATGCAATCATGATGCGTTGATAATTACTGGTGATTGGAAGGCAAAAGGAAACAAAGAAAAAAGGATAAGTGGTTGGAAAATACAGCCTTGGTGACAGAAATGACACCGGAGATCACAGGAAAGAATTGACTTATCCACTGTAAATACCTTCTTCAAACAACATCAACAACAACTATACACGTGGACCACGGTGGACAGAATACACAAGAATCAAACTGTCTACCTGTGTGGAAAGAAACAATGGAGCTGCACAGTATCGTCAGTCAGAACAAGGCCAGGGGCGACTACTGACAGACCATCCATTGCTCATACGCAAGATCAAACTGAAGCTGAAGAAAATTAAAACAAGTTCACGAGAACCAAGGTACAACCTTGAGTATATCCCACCTGGTTTAGAGACCATCTCAAGAAAAGATCTGATGTGTTGAACACTAATATCCGAACATCAGAGAAGCTGTAGGGTGACATCAAGGACATCACACATGAAGAAAGCAAACGGTCATTAAAAAGGCAGGAAAGAAAGGTCAAAATGGATGTCAAAAGAGACTTTGAAACTAGCTCTTGAATGTAGAGTAGCTGAAGCAAATGGAGGAAATGATGAAGTAAAAGAGCTGAACAGAGATTTCGAAGGGCAGTTCAAGAAAACAAAGAGCTGTACATGTGCAAAGACCTGGAGTTAGAAAACAAAAAAGGAAGAACACGTTTGGCATCTCCAAAACTGACAGAACTGAAGAAAAAATTCAAGCCTCGAGTTACAATACTGACAGATTCTATGGGCAAAACGGAGGCCTGGTGGCACAGTGGTTAAGAGCTAGGGCTGCTAGATAAAAGGTCACAATTCGAATCCACCAGCCACTCCTTGGAAGCCCGATGGGGCAGTTCTACTCTGTCCTATAGGGTCACTATGAGCTGGAATTGTCTCAAAAGCAACAGGTTTTTGTTTTTTATTTTATGGGCAAAATATTGAACAATGTAGGAAGCATCAAAAGAAGATGGAAGGAATACACAGACTCACTGTACCAAAAGGAACTGGTCGACATTCAGTCACTTCAGGAGGTAGCAAATGATCAAGAACCAATGGTATTGAAGGAAGAAGTCCAAGCTGCACTAAAGGTATTGGCGCAAACTAAAGCTCCAGGAATTGACGGAATACCAATTCAGACGTTTCAACAAACAGATGGAACTGAAAGTGTTTACTCTTCTATCCAAGATTTGGAAGACGGCTACCAGGCCAAACGGCTGGAAGAGATCCCTGTTAGTACCCATTCCAAAGAAAGGTGATCAATCAGAATGCAGAAATTATCAAACAAAATCATTAGTATCGCACATAAGCAAAATTTTGCTGAAGGTTAACTCAAAAACATTTGCAGCGTGCACTGACAGGCAACTGCCAGAAATTCAAGCCAGATTCAGAAGAAAACGTGGAATAACGGATATCATTACTGATTTCAGATGGCTCCTGGTTGAAAGCAGAAAATACCACTAAGATCTTTACCTGTGTTTCTTTGACTACGCAAAGGCATTCAACTGTGTGGATCATAACAAATGATGGATAACATTTCAAAGAATGGGAATTCCAGAACACTTAATTGCGCTCATGAGGAACCTGCACACAGACCAAGAGGCAGTCATTCAAACAGAACCAGGGGATACTGCGTGGTTTAAAATCGGGCAAGGTGTGTGTCTGGGTTGTATCCTTTCAACGTATTTATTCAATCTGCATGCTGAGCAAATAATCCGAAAAGCTGGACAATAAGAAGAAAGCAGCATCAGGATTGGAGGAAGACTCATTAACCCACTGTGATATGCAGATGACAGAGCCTTGCCTGCTGAAAGTGAAGAGGACTGGAAGCACTTACTGATGAAGATCAAAGACCACAGCCTTCAGTATGGATCACACCTCAACATAAAGAAAACAAAAACTCTCATAACTGGATCAATAAGCAACATCGTGATAAATGGAGGAAAGACTGAAGTCGTCAAGGATTTCATTTTACTTGGATCCACAATCGATGCCCATGGAAGCAACAGCCAAAAAATTAAGCGATGTATCGCACTGGGCAAATCCGATGCAAAAAAATCTCTTTCAAGTATTAAAAAGCAAAAATGTCACTACAGTGTACCTGAGCCCAGCCGTGGTATTTCCAATTCCCTCATGTGCATGTGAAGGCTGGATGATGAGTAAGGAAGACCAAAGAAGAACGAATGTGTTTGAATTATGGTGTTGGCAAAAAAATATTGACTGTACCAGGGACTGCCAGAAGAACAAACAAATCTATCTTGGAAGAAGTACACTGAGAATGTGCCTTAGAAACGAGGATGGAGAGACTTTCCTTCACATACTTTGGACATATTATCAGGAGGGATCAGTCCCTGGAGAAGGACACCATGCTCGGTAAAGAGGAAAACAAGGAAGACCCTCAACAAAATAGACTGACACGGTGGCTGCACCAATGGGCTCAGATGTAGCAATGATTGTGAGGATGGCGCAGGACCTTGCAGTGTTTTGCTGTTGTACACAGGGATGCTATGAGTCAGAACGGACTCTACGGCACCTAGCAGCAATGATAACTAATTTTTTTTTACAAGTATGGCTGGAAAGCAAGGGAGTTAAGAGTTTTGGAGGGTATAGGTCATGGGGTCCAGACTAGTGGAGAACAAAAGGCAGCCCAGAGAAGACTGATGCCTGGAAATCCATGAGAGAGCAAAGGCTGGGACAGTCTGATGGGATTTTAGAGCAGGTATGTAGGTCTACAGAGGTGACGAGGAGAGGAGACTGACTGTCACAGAGAAAGCCTTTAAGACTTGGACAAGGAGTGATTCTTGTTGACCAAAAGGTCCAGGATATTTACTCAGGATGGTTGTAAAACTTGGGAGTAAAGAGAAAGAGTTAAATCATGTACTTCACCCCAGAGAAGTGACTGGACTTTGGATGGCAAGAAAGATTAGCATGATTTTAAAATAACTGGGTAGGCAGGTGAGCTGGGGAAGAGTGGGGTTCTATATACTTTCTCCCCATCAGAATTCATGACATATATTAGCATATTAAAATTTCTCAAGAGTCCTGCAGCAAAGTGTATCACTAACAATAGAACCATTTCTTCAAGTAAGTCCAATGGTCATGTATTTCAGATTTCGTCTATGAAAAGGAATTATCAAACTTAAGATTTAAAATTAGTCTCAAAGTTATTGTCGTAGCCTGATGTTCTTAAGTTAACCTAAAGCTCTAAAATATATACAAAGAAAGACTAATATTTTTTAGCTCCCTCCCAAAATAAAATAATTCTTTACCACCACCTGTCAATCTGTCATACTGTAGTGGCCTGTGCCCCCAAGTGTCTGTCTGTCTGTCCTACTTGGGTGTTGCTGTGATGCTGGAAGCCATGCCACTGGTATTCAAATACCAGCAGGGTTACCCATGGCGGACAGGTTTCAGTTAAGCTTCCAGACTGACAGACTAGGAAGAAGGACCCGGGAGTTTACTTCTAAAAAGAATTACCCAGGGAAAACTTTATAAATAGCAGCAGAACACTGTCTGATATCATGGCGGAATATGAGCCCCTCAGGTTGGAAGGCACTCAAAACATGACTGGGGAAGAGCTACCTCCTCAAAGTACAATCAACCTTAATGACACAGATGGAGCCAAGTTTTCCGGACCTTCATTTGCTGATGTGGCAAGACTCAAAAGGAGAAAAAATAGCTGCACACATCCACTGATAATCAGAACCTGGAATGTATGTACAAAGTATGAATCTAGGAAAATTGGAAATCATCAAAAATCATATGGGACACATAAACATCAATATTGTAGATGTTAGTGAGCTGAAATGGACTGGTATTGGCCATTCTGAATGGGACAATCATATGGTCCACTACGCCAGAATGAAAACATGAAGAGGAATGGCATTGCATTCATCGTCAAAAAGAACATTTCAAGATCTATCCTGAAGCACGACGTTGTCAGTGATAGGATAATATCCACAGGCCTACAGGAAGACCAGTTCATACAGCTATTATTCGAATTTATGCAGCAATCACTAAGGGCAAAGTCTGAAATTGATCGAATATGAAATCAGCACGCACTGGTCATTACTGGAGATTAGCACGCGAAAGTTGGAAACAAAGAACAATCAATAGTTGGAAAATACAGCCTTGGTGACAGAAATGATGCCGGAGATCGCATGATTGAATTTTATAAGATCAACGACTTCTTCAATGCGAATACCTTTTCTCACTAACATAAACGGTGACTATATACATGGACCTCACCAGAGGGAATACACGGGAATCAAATCGACTACATCTGTGGAACGAGACAATGGAAAAGCTCAATATCATCAGTCAGAACAAGGCTAGGGGCTGACTATGGATCAGACCATCAATTACCCACATGCAAGTTCAAGTTGAAACTGAAGAAAATTAGAACAAGTAGACAAGAGCCAAAATATGACCTTGAGTATATCCCACCCGAATTTAGAGGCCATCTCAAGAACAGATTTGACGCTATGGACGCTAATGACCGAAGACTAGACAAGTTGTGGAATGACATCAAGGACATCATATGTGAAGAAAGCAAGAAGTCATTAAAAAGACAGGAGAGAAAGAAAAGACCTAAATGGATGTCAGAGGAGACTCTAAAACTTGCTCTTGAATGTCGAGTAGCTAAAGCAAAGGAAGAAATGATGAAGCAGAATTGCTGAACAAAGAGCTAAAGAAAACAATGTAAAGTATCATGATAACATGTGCAAAGACCCGGAAGTAGAAAACCAAAACAGAAGAACACGCTCAGCATTTCTCAAGCTGAAAGAACTGAATAAAAAATTCAAGCCTCGAGTTGCAATACTGAAGAATTCTATGGGGAAAATATTAAACGATGCAAGAAGCGTCAAAAGATGATGGAAGGAAAGCACAGTCACTGCACCAAAAAGAACTGGCCAACATCTAAGCATTTCGGGAGGTGACATACGCTCAGGAACTGCTGGTACTGAAGGAAGAAGTCCAGGCTGTACTGAAGGCACTGGTGAAAAACAAGGCTCCAGGAACTGACCGAGTAATGATCGAGATGTTTCCACAAACAGATGCAGCGCTAGAGATGCTCACTCGTCTATGCCAAGAAATTTGGAAGAAACTACCTGGCCAATCGACTGGAAGAGATTCATGTTCATGCCTATTCCCAAGAGAGATGATTCAACCGAATGCAGAAATTATAGAATATCGTTAACATCACGTGCAAGGAAAATTTTGCCAAAGATCATTCAAAAACCGCTGCAGCAGTATATCGAAAGGGAACTGCCAGAAATTAAGGCCAGATTCAGAAGAGGACGTGGAATAAGGGATATCATTGCTGATGACAGATGGATCCTGGCTGAAAGCAGGGAATACCAGAAAGATATTTGCCTGTGTTTTACTGAATATGCTACAGTATTCGACTGTATGGATCAGTCGAATCATGGATAACATTGCAGAGAAGGGGAATTCTGGAACACTTAATTGTGCTCGTGAGGAATCTGTACATGGATCAAGAGGCAGTTGTTCAAACACAACCAGGGGATACTACATGGTTTAAAATCAGGGAAGGTGTGCGTCAGGGTTGTCTCCTTTCACCATACGTATTCAATCTGTATTGCTGAGCAAATAATCTGAGAAGCTGGACAATATGAAGAAGAACGGGGCATCAGGATTGGAGGAGGACTGATTAACAACCTGCGTTATACAGATGACACAACCTTGCTTGTTGAAAGTGAAGAAAACTTGAAGCACTTACTGATGAAGATCAAAAACCACAGCCTTCAGTATGGATTATACCTCCAAATAAAGAAAACAAAAATCCTCACAGCTGGACCAATAAGCAACATCATGATAAACGGAGAAAAGATTGAGGTTGTGAAGGGTTTCATTTTACTTGGATCCACAATCAACACCCATGGAAGCAGTAGTCAAGAAATCAAAAGACACATTGCACTGGGCAAATCTGCTGCAAAAGACCTCTTTAAGGTGTTGAAAAGCAAAGATGTCACCTTGAGACCTAAGGTATACCTGCCGGAAGCCAGAAGCCCCTGGTGTTTTCAATCGCCTCATACGCATGTGAAAGCTGGACAGTGAATAAGGAAGTCCAAAAACGAATCGAAGCCTTTGAATCGTGGTGTTGGTGGAGAATACTGATATACCAGGAACTGCCAAAAGAATGAACAAATCTGTCTTGGAAGAAGTACAACCAGAATGCTCCTCAGAAGCACAGATGCCGAGACTATGTCTCACATACTTCGGACATGTTCTCAGGAGGGATCAGTCTCCAGAGAAGGACATCATGCTTGGTAAAGCAAAGGGTCAGCAAAAAAGAAGACCCTCAATGAGACGGACTGACATAATGGGGTCAAGCACAGCAACAATTGTGAGGATAGAGCAGGACCAGGCAGTGTTTCATTCTGTTGTGTTGCTGTGAGTCGGAACCAACTCAATGGCACCTAACAACAACAGTGGCTTGTGTTTTGCTCTGACGCTGGAAACTGTGCCATCAGTACTTCAAATATCAGCAGGGTCGCTTACGGTAGACAGGCATCAGCTGAGTTTCCAGACTAAGACACTCTAGGAAGAAAGGCCTACAGATCTACTTTCAAAAATTAGCCAATGAAAACCCCATGAAATCAGAACAGAGTACTGACCAACTACAATCAACCACATCAAGGATCATGAAGATGGTGCAGGATCAGGTAACACTTCATTGTTATATACAGGGTTGCCATGAGTCATAGCCAACTGGACAATGGCTAACAACAAACAATCCTTAACGGTCCAAAAGGATCTTTGACGCTAAACCAAAACCCACTGCTGTCGAGTCAATTCCAACTATAGAGACCCTATAGGACAAAATACAACTGACCCACACAGTTTCTAAGGCTTTAAATCTTCACAAAATCAGACTGCGACGTCTTTCCTCTGCAGGGCAGCTAGTGGCTTTGAAGCGCTGACCTTTTCGTTAGCAGCCAAATGCTTAACCATTGCGCCTCCAGGCCTCCTTTATCCTTGACTATGCACTATGCACTACTATAAACACTAACTATAAATTATGAGTTAAACATTAATGAATATGGTCATATTAAAATTTGTAAAGTTCATACCTCTACTTTTTCTTGCTCCTCTAGTGCTAGAAACACAGCTGCTCGTAGTTCAGCCTTAAAAAAAAAAAAAGGAACAATTATCTCAGGACAATTTTCACGACAAGGCACACACAAAAAAATCCCTCAATTATCAGTTGCCTTCCACACTGATTTTTCTACTCCTGATATATTTTTTGTGTCTGTCTATTAAGGAATTGAGGAAGTTGAAATTCATAATGTGGGGGTGGCCCTAACTCTTAGTAAGTTCCACAGGCACCATCCACACCATCTAACCCCAAAAACGAAAGCTAGCAAGGCAATAATGCAGACTAGGACAGTGCAGATGAGAGGTCGGAAAGTCATCCCAAAGTTCTAAAGAGTTATTATAAGCTCTCCATTTCTCCACAAGCCTATTCCCTCTCCTTGTAATTTTATTTTAGTAATCACTGTTTAAGGGAACCCTAGTGGTACGTGGTTAAAGTGCTCAGTTGCCAACCTAAAGGTCAATGGCTCAAACCCACCAGGTGCTCTGCAAGAGAGAGGTGTAGCAGTTTTCTTCCATAAAGATTACAGCCTTAGCAGTGGGATGCAGAACTCAAATTCTCATAAAAAGACCAGACTTAATGGTTTGACTGAGACTGGAAGGACCCTGGATGTCATGGTCCCCAGACCTTCTGATAGCCCAAGGCTTGAACCATTCCCAAAGCCAACTCTTCAGACAGAGATTGGATTGGACTATAAGACAGAAAATGATACTGATGAGGAGTGAGCTTCTTGGATCAAGCGAACACGTAAGACTATGTGGGCAGCTCCTGTCTGGAGGGGAGATGAGAAGGCCGAGAGGGTGGGAGCTGGCTGAATTCACACGGGGAATACAGAGTGGAGAGAGGTGTGCTGTCTCATTGGGGGAGAGCAACTAGGGGTACATAGTAAGGTGTATATAAATTTTTTTATGAGAGACTGACTTGATTTGTAAACTTTCACTTAAAGCACAATTAAAAAAAAAAAGATCACAGCCTTAGAAACCGTGTGGGGCAGCTCTACCTTGTCCTAGAGAGTTGCTCTGAGTGGATATCAACTGGACGGCAGTGGGGCATCACTGTTTTGGTTACACACTCTGCTTTCCCTCTATTAACGAGTGCTTAGTGTCCAACTGAGTCCCAGGGTGGTGGAAACTGTTTATGCATTGGTCTACTATCCAAAAGGGTGGAGGTTCAAGTCCATCCGAAGGTGCCTGGGAAGAAAGGCCTGGCGATGTACTCCTGAAAAACCAGCCACTGAAAACCCTACGTATGGACCTAGTCCTAGTCTGACACACACGGAGTCGCCATGAGGTGGAGTCTACTCCAGAGCAACTGTTTTTGTGTTTTTTTTTTTTAACGCCCAACAACTCTAAGAAATAACACACAGAAACCAGCCCAACAGCTTTGTTAAAACAAGCTGGAGGCGTTCACTCCACCTTCAGCTGCCTGGCCCACAGTCAGGAGAGGGCGTCTGAAGAGAGGGTTTGCCGCTCGGTAGCTGTCGTGGAGCTGATTCCGACTCCTGACGACCCCAGGTGTGCCAGCCACCGCTGCCCAGGGTTTTCACGGCCGCGACACTAGGGAGCAAACCGCCAGGCCTGTCTTCCGAGGAGCCTCTGGGTGGGTTCCAACCGCCAGCTCTGCGGCGAGGAGCCCGGAGCGTAGCCTCGCAGGGGAGCGCACAACCGTCCGCGCCACCCCGAGCGTTTGCCACTCGACTCCCTGCAGCACGGCGGCGGCCGCCAGCCAGCGGGGTAGGTGGTCGCGGACCCGGTGGTCGCGGACCCGGTGGTTCGGACCCGGTGGAGCCGGCGGTCTCGGACCCGGTGGAGCCGGCGGTCGCGGACCCGGAGGTCGGAAGCCGAGGCCCAGCAGGGCTGAGCGGTCCTAGGCCTCCCGTCCTGGCGCGCGCGGCCTGGCTGCAGGCGTCCCCGCCGTCCCCCAGGCCGCGCCGCGGACAAGCCAGGCCGCCCCCGGGACGACGCCGCGTCTCGCGCTTCTATCGGCCCCCGCGCTCACAGGGCCTCCCGCCCGTCCGCGGCCGACCCGGCTCCAGCGCGGGAATCGGCCCGCTCGCCTCGCCAGCCGGGGGACGCAGGCGCGGGCCAGGTGAGGACCCCCCGCCAGCCACGACCGCCGCGGCCGCCCCGCCGCACCTTGATCCGGTTGAGAACCCCGCTGTTCTCCAGCGTCTGCACCAGCAGGTCCCGCAACTCCGTGTCCTCCTCCGCCACCACCGCGGTCGCCGTGGCCGCCATCTTGCTTCTCCAAGACAACCGCCAAACCGCACTAACGGCCAACAGCCGCCGCGGATTCCAGGCCGCGGGGCGGGGCGACGCGGTGGGCGGGGCCTTGGGCGTGCGGAGAGTGTGACCCTATAGGGGCGGAGCCTTAAATCGCGGGGCGTGGCTTCAGATCTCAGACTGCGGCGTAGGGAGGCGGGGCCGGCGGCAACTGGGCGACGCAGTAGGCGTGGCCTCGGGCGTGCGAAAAGCGCGGCCCGGAAAGGGCTGGGCTTCGGGCCGCGGGGCGGGGCCTTGGGCGTGGCGTGAGCGTGGACACCCGGGGGAGGCGGGCACGTTCGCCCGTCAGCTCTGGACGCTGCGGTGCGCGGGCGGGCTCGACACGAGGACGGGGCGTCGGCCGCACCTCCCGCCCGCGCTCCGTACGCTCTCGGGCTGGCTTTCCCGCGCCCGTGCGCCGTCTGCGTGAACGTCACAAGCACCGGCGCTGACGTTGTGCGCTGGTGCACGTGTGCCGTTTTTCCCTGCGCCTTCGCGTCCGGTTGTGGAGAAGCCAGTCCGAGGAGCTGCTGCGGGGCGGGGTGCTCCGGGGAGACCGTGACGTGTGCGGCTCGCGCTCCGCCGGTGCAGCCGGGGCGGGAAGCTGCGCTAACAGGACACGCGCGGAGAGCGGGAAGCGGCTCCGCTGAGGCACGTGCTTGGAGGGTGTGTAACTTTGAACACACTGCCGTGTCGTCCTTTACATTTCTCCGTGTGTTTGAACGGTTTCGCAGTAAAACGTTGGGGAAGGAGAAGGAATCCAAGATGACCGACAAGCAGCGGGACTTCGACGGTAGTATGTGTAAGAGTCCCTAGGAAGCGCGTGAGAAAAAATGCAGGTGCTGCGTCTCCACCCCCAGGTGTTCTCACTCACGGCGTCTGGGGAGAGTCTTAGGAATCTTCTTTTCCACAGGTGGCCCGTGTGATTCTAACGCAGGTGGTCTGTAGATTCTCATTGGAGATACAAATACTCCTCTCTCTATGTGCTGGGGGTTTTTTCCAATACATCCCCTGTACCAAAATCCGCGGATGCTCAATTCCCTTCCATAAGATGGCATAGTACTTGCATATAACCTATATGTAGGTTCTCCCACATACTTTAAATCATCTGTAGATTACTTATAATACTTAATTAAAATGTAAATATTATGTAATTGTTGTACTGTATTATTTGCGGACTAACGATAAGAAAAAAAAGGTTTTCCCCCCACCCCCGAATATTCTCGATCCATGGTTCGTTGGATCTGCAGGTGTGCAACCCACGGATAAAGAGGGCCAACTGTAGTATAAAGTAAAAAAGTAAAAGTTGAGATTTCTACTTTCTTTTATTTCTCCTTCCTCCCGTACTAATATTGTTACATTTATTCTTATTTCTATGCTATCAAAAATTTGCATTCTCTTCTATCATTAGTAATGACGGCTCACCCAATAAGCCAGGTAGGCATGGGCTTACTTGTGCTTACTTACTAATCTGTAGTACACTACAAATTAGTAAGTAAACACAGTTAAGTCCGTACCTACCTGGTTTATTGGTTAATCTGCCCTGATCATTATAATTAAATATGTCTAGCTTTGTCCATGGATTGGAAACCAATCAACAGCATTCACAGTGTTAGGGGTGAGACAGACCTGTTGGGTATAGTCTATGTGCCCTTGAACTGAACATTTTACTCAAACTGGTTCAACTTCGAAGTCCAGCAGCTGAGAGTATTTGCCTGCTGGAATTCATGAACCCTTCCATATTTTTGGAGCCCTTTTGGTGCAGTGGTTGAGAGCTTGGCTACTAACCAGCAGGTCAACAGTTCTGATTTACCAGCTGCTCCTTGAAAACCCTATGGGGATGTTCTACTCTATCCTATAGGGTTACTGTGAGTTGAAATCAGCTCAATGGCACCGGGTTTCGTTTTTCGGTTTGGGCTCTCTCTGGCCACCAGAGCCTGCTCTGCCTGTGTACAGGAAAGGCCTGAGATGCCAGGAAATTGACACCTTCTGGGAGTGCCCTCAGCTGGACAGATAAAAGCCCCAACACCCTTACCCGTGGGGGCAGGGAGGTAACCTAAGGTGAGTTCTACGCAGACTTCCAGTGTGTCTGGTTTCAGGTCCAGTTAAATAGAAACCAGCTTGCTGGCACACATGGTATTACCTTCCATTCCTTCCTTGGCCCATTTCCCCATTCCCTACAAGTGTTTCCTGGGATCACCTTCCACGCAAATAATTTGCACTCAAATCCTTATCTCTGGGTCTGTTTCTAGGAAACTCAAACTAAGACAGTTACACCAGATTTGGGCGCACTAAGCGAATGCTAGGATTTGGATCCTGGAATTGAGTTACTCTCCAGCCAGGTGGCAACAAGGACCCCATTGTTAGTGGTAAGTGCGGTGGTGGTGATAGTCACAGCATGGTTTAGCAGTTACAATTATGAGAAATTTCACCTGTGTTGTCTTCAAATGGGAACACAGGTGGAAGGGGAGGTATTGACTTATGCGATATCTATAGCATTTGAGAGAAGTGGGAAAAAGTAATTTTAAAGACTGTTTTTTTTTTTTTTTTATGACACCAAAGTGCTGAAGAAATGACAGACACAAGTCAGCCAACTATCGGTGTGCGGCAGAACGTGGGAGCCATTTTTGTAAGCCAGAAACTCCCCTGATGTTATTGGTAGCTTGCAGTCAGCTATGGTGGGAGTGTTACACTGTGGAAATAGGCAAATACTGTAAACCAGGACTTGATTGCTTTTTTTTTTTTTTTTTTTACAGACAGCGAATTGTTAAACATTTAGCAGCACTCCACTGTATTCCCTAGGCTTCCTGAATCTGAGGGTTTATACTGTTAATTCTCAAAGTCTCTAGACCTTTCTAAGCCTCAGTTTCCTCAGCTGTGAAATATATAACCTGTCTCTCAGAGTTTTGTAGAATAAATGAGATGGTTTGTTGGAAATCACACCTATTTCTCGATACCAGGAAAGAATTCATTAAGAAGGCAGTTTTGGCCTTGAGGAGAATAATTAAGTCAGACTGATGTAAGAGAAGGAAGTCATTCTAAACATAAGGGCCAACATGAATAAAAGAAAAGGGACTGGAAAGTACTGCTTGGGTTGACAGACACGGGATCTAATCTGATGAGAATTTGGGCACATGAGAGAAAACGGTGACCAATAGACCTGGGAGATAAGAAGAAACTCAGTGAGTAAGTGGACTTTAATGAAGGGCGTGGTATCCTCATAAGGACATCATGGTTGCTAAAGTAGAACCCTGTTGCAGTCATGTTGATTCTAACTCATGGCGACTCCATGTGTTACAGAGAACTTCTCCATCGAGTCTTCTTCGTTGCAGTCTTTATGGAAGTAGATCACTAAGTCTGTCTTCCATAGCGCGGCTGAATGGGCTCAAACTGCCAAATTTTAGGTTACTAGTCAATTGTAAACTCTTTGTGCTACCCAGGGACCTTTGGTAAAGTGGAGGGTCAGCGAAAACAAGGGCAACCCTCAATGAGATGGATTGACACAACAGTCAAAACAATGGACTCAAACATCCCAATGGTCATGAAGATGGCGTAGGACCAGGTAGTGGTCTGTTATGCAGGCATACGTCAGAGATATCGCAGGTTCAGTTCCAGACCACCGCACTAAAGTGAATACTACAATAAATGCAGCCACATGAATTTTTTGGTTCCCAGTGCATTTAAAATTTACATTTATGCTGTGCTGTAGTGTAATTAAAGGAACACTGGTTGCACAGTGGTTAGAGCAATGGCCTGCTAACTAAAAGGTTGACAGTTCAAAAACACCAGCCGCTTCATGGGAGAAAAATGTGGCTGTCTGCTCCCAAAGAAATTTACAGTCTTGGCAACCTGATGGGGTCACTGTGGGTGAGAATCTACTCAAGGGCAGTAGGTTGGTTTGTTTGTTTTTGGTAGTCTATTATAGCATCTGGTCTAAAAAACAATGTACATGCCTTATTTAAAACATGCTTTATTGCTAAAAAATGCTAACTGTCATCTGAGCCTTGAGCGAGCTGTAATCCTTTTGCTGGTGGAGGGTCTTGCCCCGGTGTTGATGGCTGCTGACTGATCAGGGTGGTGATTGCTGAAGGTTGGGGTGGCCGTGGCAATTTCTTAAAGTAAGACAAGAGTGAAGTTTGCTGCATCCACTGACTTCCTTTCATGAAAGATTTCTCTGGAGCACGCAATGCTGTTTGATAGCATTTTACCCACAGTAGAACTTCTTTCAAAATTGAGGTCAGTCCTCTCAAACCCTGGCTACTGCTTTATCGACTAAGTTTATGTAATATTCTAAATCCTTTGCTGTCATTTCAACAATGTTACAGCATCTTCACCAGAAGTAGATTCCATGTCAAGAAACCACTTTCTTTGCTAATCATAAGAAGCAACTCCTCATCTGTTAAAGTTTTATCGTTGGATTGCAGCAATTCAGTCACAGCTCCAGGCTCCACTTCTAATTCTAGTTCTCTTGCTGTTTCCACCACATCTGCAGTTACTTCCTCCACTGAAATCTTGAACCTCACAAAGTTCTCCATGAGAATTGGAATCAGCGTCTTCCAAACTCCTGTTAATGTTGATTTTTTGACCTCCTTCCATGAATCACAAATGTTCTTAATGGCACCTAGAATGGAAATTCTTTCCAGAAGGTTTTCAGTTTACTTTGCCCAGATCCATCAGAGGAATCACCATCTATGGCAGCTGTAGCCTTACAAAATGTATTTCTTAAATTATAAGACTTGAAAGTCAAAATTACTCCTTGATCCTTGGGCTGCAAAATAGATGTTGTGTTAGCAGGTATGAAAACATTAATCTCCTTGTACATCTCCATCAAAGCTCTTGGGTGACCACTTGTATTGTCAATGAGCAGTAGTATTTTGAAAGGAATCTTTTTGTTTCTGAGCAGTAGGTCTCAACAGTGGGCTTAAAATATTCAGTGAACTGTTATAAAAACAATATTGTCATCTAGACTTTGTCGTTCCATTTATAGAGCACAGGTAGTACATTTAGCATAGTTCTTAAGGGCCCTAGGATTTTGGGAATGGTAAATGAGCACTGGCTTCAACTTTAAATTCACCAGCTACTTTAAAGTCACCAGCTGCATTAGTCCCTAAAAAGAGTCAGCCTGTCCTTTGAAGCCAGGCATGCACTTCTCCTCTCCATGGAAATCCTAGATGGCAATGTTTTCCAGTAGAAGCCTGTTTCCTCTACATTGAAAATCTCTCGTTGAGTGTAGCCGTCTTCATCAGTTATCTCAGCCAGGTCTTCTGGATCACGCACTGCAGCTTCCAACCGACACTTGCTACTTCACGTTGCATTTGTATGTTATGGAGATGGCTTCTCTCCTTAAACCTCATGATCCAACCTCTGCTAGCTTCAAATTTTCCTTCTGCAGCTTCCTTGCCTCTCACGGTCTTCATAGAATTGAAGAGAGTTAGGGCCTTGCTCTGGATTAGGTTTTGCCTTAAGGGAATGTTGTGGCTGGTTTGATCTTCTGTCCAGACCACTAAAACTTTCTCCACGTCAGCAATAAGGCTGTTTCGCCTTCTTATCATTAGTGTGTTCACTGGAGTAGCAATTTTAATTTCCTTCTAGAACTTTTCTTTGCATTCATAGATTAGCTGTTTGGTGCAAGAGTCCTAGCTTTTGGCCTGTCCCGGCTTTCAACATGCGTTCCTTACTGAGCTTAACCATTCCTAGCTTTTGATTTAAAGTGAGAGACTTGTGACTCTTCCTTTCCCTTGAACATTTAGAGGCTGTTAATTGGCTTAATTTCAATATCGTCTTGTCTCAGGATAAGGAGGCCCAAGGAGAAAGAGGGAAACAGGGGGAATGGCCAGTTGTTGGAGCAGTCAGAACACACCAACATTTACCAATTAAGTTTGCTGTCTTATATGGGTATGGTTTGTGGCACCCCAAAACAATATCAATAGTAACATCAAAGATCACTGATCACAGATCATCATAACGTATATAGTAATAATTTTAAAAGTTTGAAATACCAGAACAATTACCAAAATGTGACGCAGAGACATGAAGTTAGCAAGTTCTGTTGGAAAAATGGCACCAATGGACTTGCTCAAAGCAGGGTTGCCACAAACCTTCAATTTGTGAAAAATGCAGTATCTGTCAAGTGCAATAAAACAAAGTATGCCTTGTCTTAGTTATCTAGTATTGCTATAACAGAAATACCATAAGTAAATGGGTTCAACAAACAAGGTTATTCTCTCTCAGTCTAGGAGCTAGAAGTCCAGGTTCAGGATGTAAGCTCCAGGAGAAGGATTTCTCTGTCAATTCTGGAGGAAGGTCCTTGTCATCAATCTTCCCTTGGATTAGGAGCTTTTCCGTGCAGGAACCCCAGGGTCCAAAGGACACACTCTGTTCCTGGTCCTACTTTTTTTGTGGTATGAGGTCCCCCTGTCTCTCTACGTCTGTCTTTTATCTCTTACAAGATAAAATGTGATACAGGCCACATCCCAGGGAAACTCCCTTTACATTGGATCAGGGATGTGACCTGAGTAAGGGTGTTACATCCTACCCTAATCCTCTTTAACCTCATCAACCACAGGGAGAGATTAGGATTTACAACACATAGGAAAATTACATCAATCACAAAATGGAGGACAACTGTACAGTATTGAGAATCCTGACCTAACCAAGTTGAGAGATATTTTGGGGGGATAAAATTCAATGCTTGACATTCCTGTACATAAGATCCCCATGAGTTTGAGCTGACTAGATGGCACCAAACAACAATCACAACAATCAAGGGAAGACAAAGAGAAAAATGTCTTAGGTGGGGGAGAAAACACGTCAGGAGGCGGGAAAGCTTGACCCACTGGGAATGAGAACAACGTCAGTATCGTTGGTGGAAATCAGCAGGCGTGGGGTATGACGCATTAATCAGACGTGTGACGTGTGACAAGTTGAGGTGACCGCTGAATCTCTAGGTTTGGACTTCCAAAGGACGGTTCGAAATCCATCTTTTCAACGCTTTGTATCGATCGAATACATACTGTGTCCTAGGCTTGAAATTAGGTGGTCAGTAGAGAGAGACAAGACCTAGTTCCAAGGATTAAGGAGCTCAACAGTCCCAGGTTCAGACAGAACATACGACAAAAGGGAAGACTCAGGATGAGCTTCTCTGAGATGGTGAAGGAAGAAGAGGGACAAGGGAGCATATTTAAGTCCCCGAGGGCTGCCGCACAAAATACCACGAAGTAGGTGGCTTATGAGGAAGGCGTCTATTGTCTCGCGGCTCTGGAGGCCGGGAGTCTGAGTTAAGGGTGTCAGCAGGACCGTGCTCCCTCTGAGGGCTCTTGTCTCTTCCAGGTGGTCAAATTTAAATTAATCTAGACATATGTAAAAAAGTATATGATAACATTTGTCCTTGGCTTGTAGCCGCATCACCCCACTCCCTTCCTCCATCATCACATGGCCATCTTCCCTCTGTCTGGCTCTCTGTGTCTCTTCCCCTCTTGTACAAGGACATCACTCAGACGGGATGGGGACCCACCCGGGTCTAGTATGACCTCATGTTAACTAGTAACACCTTCAGTGACCCAATTTCCACACAAGGTCATGTTCACAGGTACCAGGGTTAGGACATTAATATTTCTTTTCCGAGGGGGAAACAGTTCAGTCCATAACAGATGGCTTCACCAAGGAGGTGACGATGTCAGACACAAACACCTGTTACGCTAGAGGGTTTCCTGCCCGTGGAGAGAGTGAGGACATTCCACGCAGAGGGACCAGCACGTGAGGATGCAAAGGCCAAGAGGCTCAGGGAGTTGGCTCTGTGCAGAGGACGGCGAGTGCTGTGTGAGACTGGGGACAGTGCAGGGACCTGGTCACCAAGGACTTATCTACCGGTGTGATGAACATGAATTTTATCCTGAAGGCCAAGAGGCTCAGGGAGTTGGCTCTGTGCAGAGAAGGGCAAGTGCTGTGTGAGCCTGGGGACAGTGCAGGGACCTGGTCACCAAGGACTTATCTACCAGTGTGATGTACCTGAATTTTATCCTGAAGGCCAAGAGGCTCAGGGAGTTGGCTCTGTGCAGAGGACGGCGAGTGCTGTGTGAGCCTGGGGACAGTGCAGGGGCCTGATCCCCAAGGACTTATCTACCGGTGTGATGAACCTGAATTTTATCCTGAAGGCCAAGAGGCTCAGGGAGTTGGCTCTGTGCAGAGGACGGCGAGTGCTGTGTGAGCCTGGGGACAGTGCAGGGGCCTGATCCCCAAGGACTTATCTACCGGTGTGATGGACCTGAATTTTATCCTGAAGGTAGTAAATGTTGTTGTTGATTGTTAGTTGCCGTGGTGTCGATTCCGACTCCAGCAACCCCGTGTGTGCGGAGCGGAACTGCTCCCTAGGGGTTTTTGAGGCTGCAGCCTTTTGGAAGCGGATTACCAGGCCTCTGGGTGGGTTTGAACAGCCAACCTTTTGGTTAGTAGTCCAGTGCTTAACCATTTGTACCACCAGGAACTCCCAAAGTCAGTAAATAGTGTACTAAAAATAACTTTAAAAAGGAATACAGCATTAGCTCATCGGATATTAGAGTGGTCTGGGCGGGGGGGAACAGATTGGTTATGGTGACAGGAAGACAAGGAAGCTGTTCCCATAGTCCAGGTGAGAGTTTAGAAGGGCCCAAGCTAAAGGTGGAGAAGTGCAGATGGAGAGAAGAGGATGGATTTTACTGAGGTAAGTAGGTTACAATAACTTAAAACCTAGGTGCCAACCAGTCAACTCTGACTCGTGGCGACCCCACGTGTGTAAATGTAGAACAACTCTGACTCGTGGCGACCCCACGTGTGTAAATGTAGAACAACTCTGACTCGTGGCGACCCCACGTGTGTAAATGTAGAGCAACTCTGACTCGTGGCGACCCCACGTGTGTAAATGTAGAACTGTGCTCCGTAGGGTTTTCAATGGCTGATTTTTTTAGAAGTAGATCGCCAGGTCCTTTGAAGCACCTCTGGGTGGACTCGAACCACCAACTCTTTGGTGAGCAGCCAAGCACATTAACCGATGGCACCACCCAAAGACTGCTTACAGTGACTTAGAGTCTCTAAATAAATAAGTCTTACAAGAAGAAATCCAGGAGCACGTAATAGGAAAAAAGCCTTCTGACCTCCCACTTGCATATCCTTAGAATAGAAAGTCCCTAATTTTTTGGTATTAAAAACTAAAAATGTGTATTGTATCATGGAGATCATCTATTAGTCTGTGCTCAGTAATTTTAGTGATTTCTCACTTGAGGTCAGCCATCCTGTTTTTGCAATAATTGGCATAGTTTAGTTGGTGGTGTTGTTGCTAGGTGCCATCGAGTCTGTTCTAATTCCTGGCAACCCTTTGTATAACAGAAACACTGCCCGGTCCTGCACCATCCTCACAATTGTTGTTATGCCTGAGCGCATTGTTGAAGCTACTGTGTCAGTTCAGCTCACTGAGGGTTTTCCTCTCTTCTCTGATGCTCCAGTTTACCAAGCATGATGTCCTTCTTGGTTAAAGCAATTGACTGCTAACCAAAATGTTGGTGGTTCAAAACCACCAGAGGCTCTGTGGGAGAAAGATGTGGCAGTCAGCCTCTGTAGAGGTTGATAGCTTTGGAAACCTTATGGGGCCGCTATGAATTGGAATTGACTGGACAGCAGTGGGTTTGGTTTTTGGTGGGATTTCCTTTTCTAGGGACTGGCCCCTCCTGATAACACGTCCGAAGTATGTGAGACATGCTCGCCTAAGTCTCATCATCACCACTTCTAAGGAGTATTCTGGCTGTACTTTTTCTAAGGCGGATTTGTTTGTTCTTCTGGCAGTCCATGGTATATTCAATATTTGTCCCCAATACTGTAATTCAGAGACATCAATTCTTCTCTGGTCTTCCTTATTCACCATCCAGTTTTTGCACTGGACAATGAATAAGTGCAAAGGGCTCCTTTGCACGGGTTCGAATCCTCTTTCCAGTTATGTTGCCCTCTGTGCTTTGGTCTTCCCGGTCCTAAAGTGGTGATGAGAACATGTATGTGTGTGAGTGCGACTCTATGTGACGGTTGCTAGATAGCATTTAATTCTTAAACAGAAAGTGTGATAAAATACTGTCATTAGTGTTTGCATATGTAGCCCCATTTAAATTTTTCTGGGATGCTCCAAGCTAGTTGATGTTTCTTTAACCCCATTTTATAGATGAGACAACTGATGCTCCCAGAAGATAGGTAGTTTGCCTACAGTCACATGGCTACAGCTAAGATTAAACACCCACATCCATTTGGTTCACTGTATTTTGTTTCCCCCCGATATTTGTAGAATACACTTTAATTAAACCAAATACAGTAGAAAAGCTAATTAAATGGAGGAAGTGTGGAATATGACTCACAGAGCTAGAAAAAACTGACTCCCAAAGACAGATTCAAAGACAAAGCCAGCTTGGCTAACGGACGCCACCAGGGGGCAGTGTGCACCAGGCCAACCAGCAGAGGGCGGCTTCATTATTGTTCATTTGCCGCTCAGACAAAGAAGTAATGCAAAGGGTGGGGGGGAATGCTGTCAGTTAATGGATTCTCCATGTAACTCATTTCCATTTAACTCACGCCTTTTAATTAGACGTTCCTCGCAGCTGAGAACAGTATGAAAGCAGTTTTCTTCTACTCTACTACTTCTCTGGGGTTTTTCTTAATTATGCTTTATGCCAGCTGGGTCTCTTTGTAAATTTAATCACCTGGTTGCTAACTGCATTTCTGTGCACAATAGATTGGTACGAAAGCCGTCCCTACAGCACTATGGCAGTATATGGTCCACTTAAGCCGTGGAAAGGCAGTTTCTATTTTTTTCTTTATTATTTGGCTTTACACTGACTAGGCCCCTCACAAATCTGATGATCACATTGCGAAATGCATTCTGTGAACAACTGATTGATAGGAAAGCCATCGCAGCAGCACCTTGGTGGTGTATGCTACGTTCAAACCCTGGAAATGCAAATCCTCAGTGTTTTAAAAGCTGTATACCACTCATATTTGAAGGATTAAAATCTTTTTTTAGTTATTTGAAATTGGTATTAACCCACTATTTTAATCCATTACTTAAATATCTTTGACATTCAACCTCATAAATTGGCAAATATGTTAAGACTGAGATAATTAAAGCCATTAGATGCCAATACTATTTTAGTACGAAAAAAAATGGATGTGAATTAATTCCCTAAAACCTGGGTAAAATAGAAAAATGGACTGATTTACGTTATTGTTGAATCTAAAAAACTCACGAGATAAACACAAAAATGCACACAACGCACAAAGATTGGGATGTGGTCATTGAAAAAACTTTTGTTGTTGTTGTTGTTAGGTGCCACGAAGTCAGTTCCAACTCATCACAATCGTACATACCATGGAACAAAACACTGCCTGTTCCTGCACCATCCTCACAATCGTTGTCACGCTTGAGCCCATTGTTGCAGCCACTGTGTCAGTCCATCTCGTTGAGGGTCTTGCTTTTATTCACTGTCCCTCTAAAGAAAGCCTTAGTCTCTTAAAATGTCTTTTGTGTATATGTGTAAATGTCCATATATCGACTCCCTGTGTTTTTATTTTGACTTTTCTGTACCAGTGACTCTACCACTGTAGTTCTCGATAAGGGTGACTTTGTCCCCTCAGTGGGCTTTCAGGGTGGCAGAGAGGAAGCAAATGTTAGGCAGAGGCCAGAGATGTGGCTAAACATTCCACATTACCAAGACAACGTCCTAAGCAAAATGATCAGGCCCCAAAATTCAGTAGTGTCTGGGTTGAGAAACCATGCTCTAGCACTGTGCCCTGATTACGAATGGGGTTATGTAAGTACAAGCTGTCAACTCTGTGTCCCACTTTTAGTGTTTTGGTCCAAGATGAATTCCCTCCACCTTCCTATATGTCTCCTCTTTCTCACCTGATCAGCTGACTGGGAGCTCTTGTTGTTGTTGTTCTTAGGTATCAGATTGGCTCCGACACACACTGTGGACATGTTATCTAGAGGAACCAGTCCCTGGAGAAGGACATCATGCTTGGTAACGCAGAGGATCAGTGAAAAAGAAGAAGACCCTCAAGGAGATGGACTGACACAGCGGCTGCAACAATGGGCTCAGGCATGACGATTTTGAGAATGGCACAGGACTGGGCAGCGTTTTGTTCTGTTGTACATAGGGTTGCTGTGAGTTGGAACTGACTCGACGGCACCTGACAACACAACACGGCAAACCTGATTATCATTTTGATATAATATTTGATAGCATACAAAAATGTGTAACATATATATAAGCTATAAAGCATAATAAAAATAATGAACTTTTGTGAACCTACCCCCGAACGTAAGGACAAGATCGATGTCATTCCTACCAACTACCTGTGGCCTCTCCCTGTATCCCATCCCCTTTTCCCCATCATTGTTGTTGCAGCCACTGTGTCAGTCCATCTCATTGAGGGTCTTCCTCTCTTCTACTGACCCTCTATTTTACCAATCATGATGTCCTTCCCCAGGGACTGATCCCTACTGATAATACGTCCAAAGTACATGAACTGCAGTCTCACCATCCTTGTTTCTAAGGAGCGTTCTGGCTGTACTTCTTCTGAGACACATTTGTTCGTTCTTCTGGCAGTCCGTGGTATATTCAGTATTCTTCACCAGCACCATTCAGAGGTTTCAGTTCTTCCTCAGTCTTCCTTATTCATCGTCCAGCTTTTGCATGCATGTGAGACAACTGAAAATGCCATGGCTGGGAGGTGGGGCCAAGACGGTGGAGTAGTCAGATGCTTCCTATGGTCCCTCTTACAACAAAGACCCGAAAAAACAAGTGAATCGATTATATATGACACTGTAGGAGCCCTGAACATCAAAGACAAAGCTGAGGAGTTAGACCGAGCAGCAGGGGGAGGGGGAGACAGTTCAGAAGCAGTGAGGATTTGCCAGACCTGACCTGCCTGGGCACCCTGTAGGCTGGGTCGTTTGGCGCACGTGAGCTGAAGCAGGCAGTAGCACATGGAACGCATATTCCACATTGGGAGAAACTGAGTGACGGAGAGTCTGCTCAAGACTCTGGAGCCAGGGGAAGTGGCGCCGGATGTGCAAAAGCTACGTGCAAGCGTCTAACCTACCACACAGGATCCAGATAACCTTCCCTGTATGGGAAGTGCCTCTCTTCCCCTCACTCACCCCCTCCCCACTCTACTCCAGCCCCAGTCCAGCAGTGTTCAGCAGTTGCCACACCCTCTAGGCCAGAAGTAGGGCCTGTCTCATGCCCAAGCCAGCCTCCCAGCTTTGGGGAGGGAACAAATAAACAAATGAACGAATAAGAAAAAAGAAGCTGCCAGCTCCTCTAAGCCAGGAACTCAGGGCAGGCACAGCACTTTTGCCAAGGCACAGGCGTAAGGAGTCCACAGACTTTAAATGCCTCTCACCCCTGCCTAGACCCATGTGGACGCATTTAACAGCATAAGCCTTCTTCAGCATAGTACAGCAGGGTACATACCTGAAGCTTGTTTTCAACTGCAGCAGCTAAGGGGGAGTGGCAGATTCATGACATTTGACACTGTCTTGCCCATTAGGGTCCTCACCTAACCACATAAGGGGCTTGAGGACTGCTGGCTCCATGCACTTCACCTAGCCACCCACAACAGGAGTCCGAGAATAAGTGATGCTTCCTAGTCATTACAGCCAACAGCATTGGGTGCCCAAAGTCCAGCTGCAAAACCCACCCACCTACACACACTCGGGGACAGGGACACACCTTCCACCTAGGCACTCAGGGACAGCTGTCAGCCCTCTACCTTGCTCAGCACGTGACCCCCTACTGTAGCCAGATACCTCTATCTGCTCCAATCACACCTATGTAGCTCTGCCCATCTAGGGCTGTAGGTGAGAGCCTGTACCACACATTCAGTGACCAATGACCTGGACACCTGAGCTGAATCCACACAAGAAAAGTAAACAGACTCCCGGGCGTATACACCTAGTAGCAGCTCTAACCACCTGGTGACGAGATGTGAGAGCTTTAAAGATGCCAGTAATCAAAGTAGCTCACACACCCACCCTATTTGGGCATACCAAGACAAAGCAAAACAAGAAACCAGGACACGGTAAGTAAACATAAAATAAATAAAGGTAATAACTTATTGATGGCTCAGAGACAACAGTCAATATCAAAACACATAAAGAGGCAGACCATGGTGGCTCCAGCAAGCAACCAAAACAAAGAACCAGGAAACCACCCAAAGGAAGAGAAGATTTTGGAATTACCAGAGGTAGAATTCAAAAGATTAATATACAGAGCTCTTCAAGAGATCAAGAAGGACATCAGGCAAAATGCAGAACAAGCCAAGGAACACAAAGACAAAGCAATAGAGGAATTTAGGAAAGCTCTACAAGAGCAGAATGACAAATTTAACAGGCGGCTAGAATCCATAGAGACAGCAAATAGAAATCCAAAAGATAAGGAATAAAACTTAAGAATTAGACAACTCAATAGAAAGCCAGAGGAGCAGAATTGAGGAATTGGAAGGCAGAATTAGCAAGATTGAAGATAAAGCACTTGGCACCAATATATTTGAAGAAAAATCAGGTAAAAGAATTTAGAAAAATGAAGAAATCTTAAGAATCGTGGGACTCTATCAAGAGAAATAACCTATGAGTGACTGGAGTACCAGAACAGGGAGGGATAACAGAAAATACAGAGAATTGTTGAAGATTTGTTGGCAGAAAACTTTCTTGATATCGTGAAAGATGAGAAGATTTCTATCCAAGAAGCTCATCGAACTCCACACAGGGTAGGTCCTAAAAGAAAGACACCAAGACATATAATCAAACTTGCAAACCAAAGACAGAATTTTAAGAGTGTCTAGGGATAAACAAAAGAGAGTCAATAAGACTAAGCTCTGACTACTCGGCAGAAACCATGCAGGCAAGAAGGTAATGGTATATAAAGCCTTGAAGGAAAAAAACTGCTAGCCAAGAATTACATTTCCAGCAAAACTGTCTCTCAAATATGACAGCAAAACTAGGGCATTTCCAGATAAACAAAAGTTAAAGGAATTTGTAAAAGCCAAACCAAAATTACAAGAAATACTAAAGGAAGTCCTTCGGCTAGAGAATCAATAATATCAGATAACAACCCAAGACTAGAACACAGGACAGAACAGCCAGATATCAACCTAGATAGGGAAGTCACAGAAATCAGTCAAAGCTAAAACACTGAAAATAAGGAAACAGAGATGTCAACATGTAAAAGATGAGAACATTTTTAAAAAAAGAAAAGAGGAACTAAGTAGTGTGGTCATAGAACTTTCATATGGAAAGGAAGTTAAGGCAATATCAAGAAATAAAAGATTCATTTAAACTTAGACAAATAGAGGTAAATTTTAAGGTAAGCGCAAAGGAAACTAACAATCCTACACATCCAGATAAAAAACAAGAAAAACATGAAGACTCAGCAAATACAAAATCAAGAACAATGAAAATACATAAAGAAAAAAACTCAGCGTAGAAAATTAAAGGGAACAAAGACACTGTCAACACCACAAAAAAAAAAAATCAAAATGACAGCACTAAACTCATACCTATCAATAATTACACAATGTAAATGAACTAACCGTACCGAAAAGAGACAGACAGTAGCAGAGTGGATAAAAAAACACTATGCATCTCTTTGCTGCCTACAAGAGACACAACTTAGACTCAAACACACAAAATGAACTAAAACTCAAAGTACGGAAAAAATATATCAGGCAAACAGCAATCAAAAAAAGAGCAGACCTGGCAATATTAATCTCTGACAAAATAGACTTTTAAGAAAAACCCACCACAAAGAATAAAAAAGGACACTATATAATGATTAAAGGATCAGTACACCATGAGGACATAACCGTAATAAATATTTATGCACCCAATGACAGGTCTCCAAAATACATAAAACAAATTCTAACAGCACTGAAAAGAGAAATAGCTCCACAATAATAGTAGGAGACTTCAACACACCACTTTCGGTGAAGGACAGAACATCCAGAAAAAAGCTCAACAAAGACACGCAAGATCTAAATGGCTCAATCAACCAACTCGATCTCATAGACATATACTGAACACTCCACCCAACAGCAGCCAAGTATGCTTTCTTTTCCAGCACACATGGAACATACTCGAGAATAGACCATGTATTAGGCCACAAAACAAGCCTTAGCAGAATCCAAAACATCAAAACACTACAAAGTATCTTTTCTGACCATAAAGCCATAAAAGTAGAAATCAATAACAGAAAAAGCAAGGGAAAAAAAATCAAGTACATGGAAACTGAGCAACACCTTGCTCAGAAACTACCGAATTATAGAAGAAATCAGGGACGGTATAAATAAATTCATAGACTCAAATGAGGACAAAAACACATCCTACCAGAACCTTTGGGACACAACAAAAGCAGTACTCAGAGGTCAATTTATAACAATAAATGCACACATCCAAAAAGAAGAAATGGCCAAAATCAAAACATTAACCCTACAATTCAAACAAGTAGAAAGGGAACAGCAAAAGAAGCCCACTGGCACCAGAAGAATGGAAATAATAAAGATTAGAGCAGAATTAAATGAAATAGAGAACAGAAGAATAACTGACAGAGCTAACAAGACCAAAAGCTGGTTTTTTGAAGAGTTCAACAACATCAATAAGTCATTGGTCAAACTGACAAAAGCAAAACATGAGAAGCAAATAACCTGCATAAGAAATGAGATGGGTGATATCACAGCAGGCCCAACTGAAATTAAAAGAATCATAATACAATACTATGAAAAATTATACTCCAACAAATTTGAAAACCTAGAGGACATGGACACATTTCTAGTAACACACTACCTACCTAAACTAACACAAACCGAGGTAGAAATACTAAATAAACCTATAACAAAATAAGAGATTGGAGAGGTAATTAAAACAAAACAAAACTTCAAACAGGCAGAAAAAGAGCCCTGATCCTGACAGCTTCACTGGAGAATTCTACCAGACTTTCAGAGAAGAATTAATACTCGTACTATTAAAGGTATTTCAGAGCATAGAAAACGATGGAATAGTCCTGAACTCATTCTATGAAGCCAGCATAACCCTGATGCCAAAACCAAGTAAAGACACACACAAAAAGAAAATTACAGGCCAGTATCCCTTATGAGCATAGAAGTAAAAATCCTCAACAAAATTCAAGCCAATAGAATTCAACAATATATCAGAAAAATAATTCACCTTGACCAAATGAGATGCATACCAGGTATGCAGGGATGGTTCAACATTAGAAAAACAATCAATGTAATCCATCACATAAGTAAAACAAAAAATAAGAACCACCTGATTTTATCAATCAGTGGACAAAAGGCATTTGACAAAGTCCAACACCCATTCATGATAAAAGCTCTCAGCAAAATAGGAGTAGAAG
This sequence comes from Loxodonta africana, assembly GCF_030014295.1. Lineage (NCBI taxonomy): Eukaryota > Metazoa > Chordata > Mammalia > Proboscidea > Elephantidae > Loxodonta > Loxodonta africana. Next base: position 237,638,121 of record NC_087342.1, on the reverse strand, counting down.
GAAAATTCCTCGACATAGTAAAGGGCATTTATACAAAGCCAATAGCTAACATCATCCTAAATGGAGAAAGTCTGAAAGCATTCGCCTTGACAACCAGAACCAGACAAGGATGACCTTTATCATCACTTTTATTCAACATTGTGCTGGAGGTCCTAGCCAGAGCAATAAGGCAAGAAAAAGAATAAAGGGCATCCAAATTGGTAAGGAAGAAGTAAAAGTATCCCTATTTGGAGATGATATGATCTTATACACAGAAAACCCCAAAGAAACCATAAGAAAACTACTGGAAATAATAGAAGATCTCAGCAAAGTATCAGAGTCCCAGATAAACATAGAAAAATCAGTTGGATTCCTCTGCAACAACAGAGGACTTTGAAAAGGAAATCGCCAAATCAGTATCATTTACAATAGCTCCCAAGAAGATAAAATACTTGGGGTAAGCCTAATCAGAGATGTAAAATACCTATAAAAAGAAAACTATATGACACTATTGAAAAAAACCAAAAGAGACCTACATAAATGGAAAAACATAACTTACTCATGGGTAGAAAGAGGAAGACTCAACATTGTGAAAATGTATATTCTACCCAAAGCAATCTACAGACACAATGCAATCCTGATCCAAATTCCAATGGCATTTTTTTAAACAAGATGGAGAAACAAATCACAACTTCATATGGAAAGAGAAGAGGCCCCAGAGAAGTAAAGCATTACTGAAAAAGTAAAAGTGGGAGGCCTCACACTACCTGATTTTAGGACATGTTATACCACTGTGGTAGTCAAAACAGACTGGTACCGGTACAACACAGATTCACAGACCAATGGAAAAGAATTGAGAATCCAGACCTAAATTCATCCACCTATGAGCAGCTGATATTTGACCAAGGCCCAAAGCCCATTAAAGGGGGAAAAGACAGTCTCTTTACCAAATAGTGCTGGCATAACCGGATATCCATCTGCAGAAAAGTGAAATAAGACCCATACATCACATCATGTACAAAAGCTAACTTGAAATGGATCAAAGACCCAAGTATTAAACCTATGGCTATAAAGTTCATGGAAAAAAAAAATGGGGACAACACAAAAGCCCTAATACATGGCAGAAACAGAATAGAAACCATATCTAACAGTGTACAAACAGCAGAAGAGAAACTACATAACTGGGAGCCACTAAAAATCGAACACTTAGGATCATCAAAAGTCTTCACCAGAACAGTAAAAATACAACCTACAAACTGAAAAAAAAACTTTTGGCTATGACCTATCCGATAAGGGTCTAATCTCTAATATCTACAAGATACTGCAACACCTTAACAACAAAGACAAATAACCCAATTAAAAAGTGGGCAAATGTAATGAACAGACACTTCACCAATGAAGACTTTCAGTGGCTAACAGATACATGAGGAATTGCTCATGATCAGTAGTCACTAGAGAAATGCAAATCAAAACTCCAATGAGATTCCATCTCATCTCAACAAGGCTGGCACTAATCCAAAAAACACAAAATAATAAATGTTGGAGAGGTTGTGGAGAGACTAGAACACTTATGTACTGATGGCGGGAATGTAAAATGGTACAGCCACTTTGGAAATCGATTTGGTGCTTCCTTAAAAAGCTAGAAATAGAAGCACCATATGATCCAATAATCTCACTCCTTGGAATATATCCTAGAGAAATAAGAGCCATCACATGGCTATTGCAACACTGCTCACAATAGCAAAAAAAATGAAAACAACCTAGGTGCCCATCAACAGACGAATGAGTAAACAAATTATGGTACATACACACAATGGAATACTACACAGCGATAAAGAACAATGATGAATCCTTGAAACATCTCACAACATGGATGAATCTGAAAGGCATCATGCTGAGTGAAGTTAGTCACAAAAGGACAAATATTGTATGAGACCACTATTATAAGAACTCAAGAAAAGGTTTAAACACAGAAGAAAACATTTCATGATGGTTACGAGGGTGGGGAGGGAGGGAAGGGGAATTCACTAGATAGTAGACAAGAATCATCTTAGGTGAAGGGAAGGACAGCTCACAATACAGGGGAAGTCAGCAGAACTGAACTAACCCAAAAGCTCAGAAGTTTCCTGAACACAACCAAACACTTTGAGGGACAGAGTAGCGGAGGCTGGAGTCTGAGGACTATGGTTTTGGGGGATATCTAAGTCAATCAGTATAACAAAGTTTTATTAAGAAAATGTTCTACATCCCACTTTGGTGAGTGATGCTTGGGGCCTTAAAATCTCACGAGCAGCCATCTAAGATGCATCAATTATTCCCAACCTTCTTAGAGCAAAGGAAGATGAAGAACACCAAAGACATAAGGAAAAGATGAGCCCAAGAGACAGAAAGGGCCGCATAAACCAAAGACTCCATCACCCTGAGACCAAAAGAACTAGATGGTGTCTGGCTACCACCAATGACCACCCTGACAGGGAACACAACAGAGAATCCCTGATGGAGCAGGAGAAAAGTGTTGAGCAGAACTCAAATTCACATAGAAAGACCAGAGTTAATGGTCTGACTGAGACTAGAAGAACCCCCGATGCCATGGCCCCCAAACTCTCTGTCAACCCAGAACTAAAACCATTCCTGAAGCCCACTCTTCAGACGAAGATTAGACTGGACTATAAAACAAAATAATACTCTGAAAGAGTGTGCTTCTTAGTTCAAGTAGATACACAAGACTAAATGGGCAGCTCCTGTCCAGAAGCAGGATGAGAAGGCAAAAAGGGACAGGAGCTGGCTGAAAAGACGTGGGAAACCCAGGGTGGAAAAGAGAAGTGTGCTGTCACGTTATAGGAATTGCAACTAGGGTCACGTAATAATATGTGTATAAATTTTTGTATGAGAAATTAACTTGAGCTGTAAACTTTCACCTAAAACACAATTAAAAAAAAAACATGGCTTGGGTCCGGTGCACCTTAGTCTTCAAGGTGACATTTTTGGTTTTTAACACATTAAGAGATAGCAACTATTCTGTATTTTGTGTTTATTATCCTCCTCCCCCTTTTTTTTTTATTTGGTTTTGTCACATGTGTTTGTGTACCTAAGCCGTATTTTTGAGCTTTGTAAGTTGCATCACGGTGTTCCTACTCTTCGGGACTCGCTGTTTCTCTCAGCCCGTGTTCCTAAGCTGCACCCGTATACTTTGTACAGCTGTAGTAGTTCGTCCTCACTGCTGCGTACGATCAGTTATTAAGTGGATGCGCCCAACTTAATTAGCCTTTTTCCTGGGGATGAACATTTGGATTTGATAATAGAACGTTTGGTTTGTTAGCAAAATACCAATAGACATCTGAGGAGACTTTCCAACATGCAGACAGAGCTTTGCACCTTCCCAGTTCCTTCCATGAAAACACACAAAGGTACACAAAACAAAACACGGACACCATCCACAAGGTAGCCTTGTGAACTCCAAAATACGACTGGTTGGGAACAAATAACTTCAGTGTGGTATCAGCATCTGTTAAGGTAGAAGCGAAGGGAGTTAATAAGATGACTGAAGGGCCCGAGAACTCCAATTTAAACAAGAGGCATCCACTCAAAAGCTCAGCACGTCAATTTGCGCATAGAGCGTAAACCGCAGAGGATTTGCACAGCCAAATATGTGAAAGCAGGCGGTGTGGTAAGGTCTGAAGGGGCTGGAGTAGTCTGAGCTTCATGAACTCTTAAAACTAATGAGCAAGAGCTCCTTCCTAGAGCAGAGCTCCTACCGTGGAGAAACTGCTAGGAATAGAATCCCCGTATTGGGCAAGACTGAAAAAATACAGACAAAGGAAATGAAAAGGTCTAAAGAAAAGTGGAGGAGAAGAAGAGAGCCAGTAGGTCTGAGAAATAAAGTAGGAGCATTTCTTAAGAAACATCATGATAGACAGAGAAAATACTGAAATTGTCAGATTGTCCAATATTTCATTTTACCTGGATCCACAGTCAACACCCATGGAAGCAGCAGTCAAGAAATCAAACAGTGTATTGCACTGGGCAAATCTGCTGCAAAAGACCTCTTTAAAGTGTTCAGAATCAAAGATGTCACTTTAAGGACTAAGGTGTGCCTGACCCAAGTCATGGTATTTTCAATCGCATCATATGCATGCAAAAGCTGGACAATGAATAAGGAAGACCGAAGAATCGATGCCCCTGAATTATGGTGTTGGCAAAGAATATTGAATATACCATGGACTGCCAGAAGGATAGACAGATCTGTCTTAGAAAAAGTACAACCAGAATGCTCCTTAGAAAGAAGAATAGCGAGACTTCATCTCCCTATTTTGGGCATGCTATCAGGAGGAACCAGTCCCTGGAAAAGGACATCATGTTTGGTGAAAGAGAGGGTCAGCAAAAAAGAGGAAGACCCTCAACAAGGTGAATTGACACAGTGGCTGCAACAGCGGGCTCAAGCACAACAACGATGGTGAGGGTGGCGCAGGACTGGGCAGTGTTTCTTTCTGTTGCACCGGGGGTCGCTGTGAGTCTGATCCAGCTCGACAGTACCTAACAACAACAAAAGCATTTCTTTAAGGCTTGACAAAAACAGCAGAAGAGGGAGCAGAGCCATGAAAATAGAAAAACTACCATACATGAATCTTCCCTTCTAATATTTCAAGAGAGCTTGTTTTATAAAAAAGATGAGCCACAGAAAAGGATTAAGGGCAACTCTCATACAAAGTCATTATAAGGAGAAAAGAAGATAAGAAACAGCCCTACAGACCATAAATCATGCCAGGAAGTCATGCCTCCAAAACAGATGAAAACTATAATACTTTAAAATAAACTAAGAGGCATCTACAGTGACATGAGATATGAAAGAGCAGCATGTGGCAGATTCAGAAAAACTCAGAAATGAGACGACAGAAGTCAGGAAGGATTTAAATATTTTTTTTTCAGAATTAAGAGATAATTAGAAGGAACACGAGATCAAAAAAACACAAGTGATAACGTATTAAGATGAAAAAATAATGCTAAAAGAGATGTATGGAAGGCACCATAATGGCCCCTCAAAGATGTCCACGTCCTAATCAACGGAACCTGTGAATGTGTCACCTTACACGCAGAAGTGACTTCGCAGGTGTAATTAAGGATCTCAAGATGGGGGATTATCCTGGATCGTCTTGGTGTGCCCGAGTCAGTCGCATGGGTCCTTACACGTGGAAAACCTCTCCCAGCTGCGGTCATAGATGTAACCACCAAAGCCTGGTCATATTGGTACAATATTGCTGGCTCTGAAGATGGAGAAAGCGTCCACTAGCCAAGGCATGTGAACAGCTTCTAGAAGCTGGAAGCAGCAAGGAAAAGAATTCACCCCTAGAACCCCCCAGGAAGGAACATAGCCCTGTGGATACCTTATTTTAGCCCAGTGACCCCAGTGTTGAATTTCTGACTTACGGAACTGTTGTTGCTGTCGAGTCGATTCTGACTCATAGCGACCCTACAGGACAGCATAGAACCGCCACATTTTAGGCTGCTAACTTGGTGATAAAGTGTATAGCAGCAATAGAAAATGAATACGAGATTAAAAAGTTGAGTACATGACAAATATATAAGACAGGCCAAGAAGATCCTACTTGTATAAGATGTCTGTGTGTACAGGCAGATGCAAACATTTATAATTCAATAAATGTTTCCTGAAAAAAGTATTTGAAATTACATATTGAAAGATAACTTGTACACCTTGGAAATCAAATCTGAATGCCAAATACCAAGACATATTCTAGTAAAATAATTAGAAGAGAAAAAAAGGAAGCAAAGGAGGGAGGGAGGGCGAAAGGGAGAGGAAGGAAGACAGAAATATTGTTGGTCACCCCTACCTCCAAAAAGACCGAACGACATACAATTGAAAGACAATTAGTTGGTCGTCAGATTTTTCAACAGCAACGCCTTATGCCAGAATAAAATGGAGTTAGTTGCATATTTAAGATCTTTGAGAAGAGTAAAGATGAGCCAAAGGAATTTCAAGTAAAAAGGTAACAAACTGTTATCAAAATGCAAGGACCCCAGGAATGTTGCCCTATGACCACTCCTGAGGAATCTACTAGAAAACAAGTTTCCAACAACCAAGCAACTGAAGAGACATTAGCACAAAGATCGATGACAAATATTAAGTAAATGTAAATGTAAATGAAGATATAAGCAGTGGTCTGCTTGAGACGGCTTGAACCCACTCATGAGAGCCAATTCTGAAATTCCAAGGATTTTGTGAGCTGGCTGCTAAAGACAGACGTTACAAACAATTAAATTACATAAACATGCAATTAAGTAAATTATATTAAAAACAAAGGTAATAAATACACAAAACACACCATTCCTAAGTATATCACTGCATTTTACAACTTTCTCTGCTCTTGAGGTTTTTTACGTCTGTTGTACCTGGTGATGGAAATACGGTCCGCCGAGTGCATCTCTTCTGACACTGTACATGCGGTGACATCACACCGGTAGTTGGAAATAGGCCAGGGTGAAGGTATGTACTCCACGGAAAGGTGCAAAATGCTATACATCGGGGCTTCCCCTTCCCGCCTCAGAGAGCTGCTTGTAAACACTTACCAACACACCACTGGGTATAGGCAGAGAGGAACGATATAGAAAGGATATATGATCTGACAATGTAGATACGGTAAAAGTGAAAAAAAAATGAAATCATTAGAGCATATGCAAAATTTTTTTCACTTTTCAAAAATCATTTTGGGTGATAATGATGGTGTTATTTTTTCGAAGAATGCTTTGTGTATAATGCGCATTAAAGAAAATGGATGTTGTTAGGTGCCGTCGAGTTAGTTCCAGCTCATACTTACCCCATATATAAAAAAAAAAAAAGCCAAACCCAGTGCCGTCGAGTCGATTCCGACTCATAGCAACCCTGTAGGACAGAGTAGAACCACCCCATAGAGTTTCCAAGGAGCGCCTGGTGGATTTGAACTGCTGACCCTTTGGTTAGCAGCTGTAGCACTTAACCACTACGCCTCCAGGGTTTCCAACTGTATGTATGTAACAGTAAAAAACATTGCTTGGTCCTGTGCCATCCTCACCGGTAATAAGTCTGTTTGAGCCCATTGTTGCAGCCACTATGTCAAACCATCTCCTGGAGGGCCTTCCTCTTTTTCACTGATTGTCATGGATTGAATTATGCCACCTCCCAAAATGTGTGTATCAGCTGGGCCGGGCCACAATTCCAGTACTGTGTGACTTTCCTATATGTTGTAAATCTTACGTCTATGATGTTAACGAGGTTGGCAGTTGTGTTAGTGAGGCAGGACTCAGTCTACAAGATTGGATTGTCTTGAGGCAATCTCTTTTGAGATACAAAACAGAGAACCTGGGGCATGGGGGGACACCTCATACCACCAAGAAAGCAGTGCCCAGACCAGAACCATGTCCTTTGGACCCAGGGTCCCTGCCAGGTGAAGTTCCCAGTCTGGAGGAAGATTGATGAGAAGGCCAACACATAGGGAAAGCCTTCCCTTGGAGCTGACACCCTGAATTTGGACATTTAGCCTACTTTCTGTGAAGAAATAAATTCCTTTTTGTTAAAGCCATCCACTTGGGGTACTTCTGTTGTAGCAGTACTAGATGACTAAGGCAAATACCATCCATGAAGTAGTATTGCCAAAAAACCCTGAACTTAAGACTTTGTATCCAACTACCAATTTACAGAAAATACAAAGGACAGAGGGATATGCTAATCTTCACCGTGGGGATACAGTTCATGAGATCTGAACTGTAGAAAACTCCATAGGAAATTGCAAGGTGAAAAAAAGATGTGGGAACCTACAGTTTAAAAGAGATGTAAAACAGATTAAAAAGCAGTTAGACTACAGTATTTGGGAATGCACGTTTGATAATGCACCCCTACCCCAACAAAGCCTAAAACCAAGCCTTGACAGGATCAAGCTAGGCTGCCAGTGAACTGACTGCTCACGAGAAAGAAAAAAACTCAATGCTCTTTAAAGAAAGACAACCAAATCCATTCTCTCCACAATGTAGCATTCACAACATCAGGCATAAAAAAATAAATAAAAATAAAAATAATTAAATGTAAAAGAAGCAGAAGAATGTGAACCATTTCCAGGGGAAAAAAACAGTTAATAGAAATAGACCCAGAATTATAAAGCCATTTGAAGAAAACGTAGAAACATATATATACAACTTTGTGGTAGGCAGAGACACCTTGGATAAAGCATAGAAAACTGTAATCAGAAAAAGGTGATAAATTGGGTTTTATCAAAATTAAAATTTCTCTTCATCGTTAAGAAAATTTAATATGTAAGGAAACATTCACCAAGCTAATATCTGACCAAAAACTTGTATATGTAACATGTAAAGGACTCCTACAACTCAATAATAATAAAAATACAACTCGAGAAAAAATGGACAAAACACTTGGACACGTCACAAAAGAAGATATGCAAATGGCCAATAAGCAGATGGACGGTTGCTCAGCATTGTCAGCCACCAAGGGAATACAAATGAAAACTACACCGAGACATCATTTACCACTCGCTAAAGTGGCCAAAACAAAAAATGCTGGAGCTGTCTGGAAGCTCCGCTGAAGCCCATTGAGCATCACAGCAACACGCAGGCCTCCACTGATAGAGGAGGGTGGCTGTGCCTGAGGCGCATTGCTGGGAATCAAACCCGGATCTCCCACACGGAAGGCAAGAATTCTAGCACTGTCTTCATATGTGTACAAGGGAACGCTGCTTATTAATAAAGGGAAATGAGCCACTGACACAGGCAACGGCATGGGTGAATTTCAAAAACATTATGGTGAGCAAAAGAAGCCAGACCCAGAAGGATACATACTCTTGATTCCATTTATGTGAAGTTCAAGGACAGGCAAAACTAATCTGTTAGAAACCAGGACATTGATTGCCTGTGACGTGGGGAAGGATTTACTAAAAAAGGACCTAAGGGAATTTTCTGGGTTGATGTAAATGTTCTATATCTTGATGGGGGGAGGGTTACTTGATGTATATATTTGGCAGACTCATCAAATTGTGTATCTATGACCTGTGCATTTCAGTGTGTATACATTACGCCTCAGTCAAAACATCAGTTGTTGTTTCGTCCTGTGGAGTCGACTCCAACTCAGGGCAAGTCCCTACGTTACAGGGTTGAGCGGCTCCGTAGGGTGTCCTTGGCTGTAGTCTGTATGACGTTACAGGGTTGAGCGGCTCCGTAGGGTGTCCTTAGCTGTAGTCTGTATGACGTTACAGGGTTGAGCGGCTCCGTAGGGTCTCCTTGGCTGTAGTCTGTATGACGTTACAGGGTTGAGCGGCTCCGTAGGGTCTCCTTGGCTGTAGTCTGTATGACGTTACAGGGTTGAGCGGCTCCGTAGGGTCTCCTTGGCTGTAGTCTGTATGGAAGCAGATCACCAGGGCTTTGCTTCCACAGGGTTGCTGGGTGGGCTCCAGCTACCAACCTCTTTCAGTTACCAGCCAAGTACAAATCGTCAGCACCACCCAGAGACCTTAATGTGTCAGTTAATTTTTTTTTTTTTTTTTATGTATATGAACAATAAGAGCAAGGAAATCAAATTTCAATAGAACAGTTGGATGATGAAGTTAAGTAAAACGAAAAGCTGAAAAACAGAGAAGACAAAGGGACGAAAAGCAGAGAATAGATCTAAAAGTTGGAAGATCAATCCAAGGAGGGTCCAGATCTGAAAAGCAAGAGTTTCCAGAAAGAAAGTGCAGAGAAAACCATGACCACCAGTAGGAAATTATCAAAGGAATACACGAGGAAATCTTCCACAACTGAAAGTCATGAGTTTAGAGACGGAAAAGGACCACCAAGTATCCAGCACAATGAATTTTAACTAAAACCATACCAGGAAATCTCAGATTGCCATGGATGAAGGGAACCTCTCAAAAGAAGTCAGAGGGAAGAATATCTGGCCTCATACAAAGGGTCAGGACTGAGAACAACACAGGACTTCTCAGCGGCAACACTGGAAGCTAAAAGATAGTGGTATAGTCCATTTAAAATCTGGAGGGAAATTTATTTCAAATCTAGTTTTCTACACCAAATAAAACAAAGAAAACCCAGCATTTTCAGATGTGTAAGGACTCAACATTTATTTTCCGTGTATCTGTTTTAGAAAATTACCAGAGGATGTATTTTGTTTTCAGTAGTAAACCAAGAAAGGGGAAAACATGGACCCTAGGAAGGAGGGAAACAAAGGTGAGGAGCAAAGAGAAGTCTAAGAAGACATGTGTGTGTACAGCAAGACTAAGGAGAAGCCTGGTTAGACCAGAGTACAATGATAGCAGGATTCTCCAGGAGAAAGCTAAATAAAATTAACAAGTAGCTTCTATGTTTCACCTTTTGGAAGATAGTATTTTGTTTTTGTTTTAATATGCAATTCTTTTGGAAAGTCTAAGAAGAAATAATAGAAGACTTAGAAATATAAAAAATGTTAACTGTAGGAAAAGCAAAATTGTACAAGAAGGGGATGTAGTCATAGTATACAACTTGCCTCAGCAGGAAGAATTACATTGTCGTAAAGGTAAATAAGGAACACTGTTTTAACAACCCATTGCGTGGAAGGAAAAAGGATAACTTGGGGGAGATGATGATACGGGCCATTAAATTCTCATCTTCCATTGTTGGGAGTCCACGGACGGCCTCTTCAGCTGGTATGTGAAGAAATGTAAGTACAAGCATATTTGGAAATATGGAGAGAAATACCTGTACAAACAGCAAAGGGAGTTGAAAGAGGCTGCCTCTTTCAATCTCTACACAAGATTTTGTTTTTCTTTAAAAACATTGCTTCATTAAGTGAAAATACTGTAACAAGTGAAATAAAGAGTATACTTAACTTTTTCATTTTGCTAACTCCTTGTGTTTAATATGTATATTTTATAGTAGTTTACATGTGGCAAATGCCATGACATAGAAACTGACTTCACAGTTAATTCAAGTATTATTCTGAGAAAGTACCAGCCATTTCTTTCAGCTCAAAAGATTTTAACTTTGAGGCTTGATTTAACATTTTTCTATACATATTTTGTTCCACATTTGGTCGGAATTCTATGACTGATTTTAAGTCAGTAACCAAGTCTTTGAACAGTTAGGTGTGAATGTAATTGGATTGACACCCAGAAAATAATAACCATAATGTATGGTTGTCATGGGTTGAATTATGTCCCCCAAAAATGTGTGTATCAACTTGGCTAGGCCATGATTCCCAGTATTCTTTGGTTGTCCTCCATTTTGTGATTGTAATTTTATGTTAAAGAGGATTAGGATGAGATTATAACACTCTTACCAGGGTACATCCCTGATCCAATGTAAAGGGAGTTTCCCTGGGGTGTGACCTGCACCTCCTTTTATCTCTCAAGAGATTAAAAAGGAAAGGGGAGTGAGCAGAGAGAGGGAACCTCATACCAGCAAGAAAGCAGCGCCAGGAGCAGAGCACATCCTTTGGAACCGGGGTCCCTGCTCCTGAGAAGCTCCTCAACCAGGGGAAGATTGAGGACAAGGACGTTCTTCCAGAGCCAACAGAGAGAGAAAGGCTTCCCCTGGAGCTGACATCCTAAATTTGAACTTTTAGCCTGCTTTACAATGAGGAAATAAACTTCTCTTTGTTAAAGCCATCCACTGGTAGTATTTCTGTTTTCAGCAACACAAGATACCTAAGACGATATTTTACATTTTAAGATTCTAATTTTTAAAAATGATATCTCTTTTTTAAAAAGTAGCATGAGTTGATTACAGAACATTTGAAAATAAGTAAAAGAAAAAATTTTAGGGTGTTTTTCTAGCATTTTTCGTTATACAAACGCATCATGTGTAAACGTGTGTTTCCATCAGTTATACTGACAAAACAAAAACCCTAACACAGTACCTCTGATAGGACTTCTTACGTGCAGCAATCTCCATCACAAATCACATACATCTATATTCTAGCTGTATGATGGAATCATTTCTTATCTCCCTATAAAATGGTTAATGACTTGAATTTGGACTGGAAGAAACTAAAACAAATAGAGTAATATTGAACATAATTTAGAGGTTCCAGTTAAATCCAGCAACTTCCTCAAACTGACAACAGGAATAGCATATGAAGCAATGTCTATTGGGTCAGCCTCATATATTGAACACTTATTGTATGACGTTGTGCATAATGTGATAGATAAATGGTCAAGAGCCCTACAGATGGTAACTGACCAAAATTTTGAATACTGAATTGAATATGAAAAGACTCAGTCATTTCTTCAGAATGTTCTCCCATAATTGGCTCAGGAGTAAGTACAGTCTTGCTGTAGAATATTTTCATTTTACCCAAAGAAGTTAGCTACAGAGAAGTTAATCACTAAACAGAACATATCTTTCTTTTTTAAATATGTTTTTCTCACATATTTTTGGTTGTATTTCAAAAAGCTACAGTCATATAATTTAATTTGGGAGTTACATCAGTCTTCATAAGATACACACACACACACACACACACACACAATGTTGTTGATAGCATCCAGATGCTGACCATATCTGCACCTCAATCTAAGAAGTAATTCTCTTTGAAAGAGCAGCCTTATATAAGCTATAAAACCTTAATTATAAGCTGAGTCATTCAGGTTTGAATTACTTCAGATTACTTAAAATTGACACAAATCATCAGGAGCAGAGAACTCAATTTTTCTGTTCTGTTTGTTGGTCAAGGCAAACCGCTTAAGAGCCACTCAGTGTCTAAGCAAGCCAGAATAAAAAGGAATGCTGTAGAAATGAGTACGAAAACCAAAACCAAACCCATTGCCATCAAGTCGATTCCAAGTCACAGCGACTCTATCACACAGAGTAGAACTGCCCCTTAGAGTTTCCAAGGATCACCTGGTGGATTCAAACTGCTGACCTTTGGGTTAGCAGCCATAGCTCTTAACCACTGTGCCACCAGGGTTTCCATGGAAGTAAGTGAGATTTTCTATTTGTCATCCAGTTTGTTTTGTAAAATGTAGTCTGTGGAAAATTATATATATATACACACACACGCATATACACTAGATATATATAAATATATATACCATAAGTTGATTCTAAGTGACAGCAACCCCGTGTGTGCAGAGTAGAACTGCTCCATAGGGTTTTGAAGACTGTGCCCTTCCAGAAGCAAATCTCCGGGCCTGTCTTCCAGGGGCCTCTGGGAGGGTTCAAACTGCTGACCTCTCAGCTAGTAGTCAAGTGCTTAACCCCTTGTGCCCCCCAGGGACTCCTGTGGTAACTGTTACAGCAGATGGATGGATTAAGTGCTGTCAATACAGAAAAAGAAATGGCTGTGTTGCCTTCAAGTTCTAGAAAGCTTCACAGAGTTGGTAGCATTTGATTTGAATTTTAAAGGACGCGGAGGAGTTTGTTAGGTAGTCAACACAAGGAAGCATGTTTTAGGCAGTTGTTTTTGTTGTTAGGTGCCGTTGAGTCAGTTCTGACTCATAGCAACCCTGTGTGCAACAGAACAAAACACTGCCCTGTCCTCAGCCATTCTCATAATGGTTGCTATGCTTGAGCCCATTGTTGCAGCCACTGTGTCAATCCATCTCGTTGAGGGTCTTCTCTTTTTTGCTGACCCTCTACCAAGCATGATGTCCTTCTCCAGGGACTGATCCATCCTGATAACATGTCCCAAGAATGTGAGATGCAGTCTCACCATCCTTGCTTCTAAGGAGCATTCTGGTTGTACTTCTTCCAAGACAGATTTGTTCATTCTTTTGGCAGTCCATGGTATATTCAGTATTCTTTGCCAACACTGCAATTCATAGGTGTCAATTCTTTGGCTTTCTTTATTCATTGTCCAGCTTTCACATGCATACTAGGCGATTGAAAATATCATGGCTTGGGCCACCTTAGTCTTCATGGCGACGTCTTTGCTTTTAACACTTTAAAGAGGTCTTTTGCAACAGATTTGGCCAATGCAGTACGTTGTTTCATTTCTTGACTGTTACTTCCATGGGCGTTGATTGTGAATCCAAGTAGAATGAAATATTGTAGGCAGCGGGAATGGAGGGTACCCAAATATGATCACGTGAGCAGGGTACTCTCACAGCAGCTCTACCAGGCCAAGAGTGGAGCTCACATCAGGAAGTAGGAAGAAATTAGGTTGGAAAGAGCAGCAGTGAGATCATGAATAGCCATGCTATTGTTGTTAGGTCCTGTAGAGTCGGTTCTGACTCATAGCGACCCTGTGCACAACAGGACAAAACACTGCCCTGTCCTGGGTCATCCTCATGATCATTGTTATGCTTGAGCTCACTGTTGCAGCCACTGTGTCAATCCATCTCCTGGCCACGCTAGGAAGTCTGAAATGTACTCAACAGGTGATGGGACATATTCGATGGCTATAGAAAGGGAATTAGTAAGGTTGCATTTAGTATTATCACTCTGGTGGGAGTATTGATGGATTGGAGGAGGAATAGAGCAGTTAAGAGCCTTGATTTGTAACCGAGGCAAGCACTGATGAGAGCTTTGCGATATGGCCCCAGATGCTTTGATGCTTCTCCCGTTGAGGGGTGAAGTCTATGCCTCCTGCTCATGAAACGGGCCAACTTGTGACAGCGTCACCAGTGCTATAGAGTGGCAGTGACGCTGGTAGCTTTCGAGGCTGGCCAGCAAAGGTCTTGCAGCTTCCATCTGATTCTCTTTGAGCACTTATGCACCCGAGGCCCCCTCTTGGGAAGATTCCTTTCAGGATCCAGCTGCCCACTGGGAGAAGCTGAAACCCCACAGAGAGGCCACATGCAGAAGCTGGTTGGTGGTCTCAGCTGGAAACACCTTCAGCCACCCCAGCCTAGGTGTCACGCATGCGAGTGAGGAGACCAACTTCCCAGAGCCCCAGCTTCCCGGAGCCCCAGCAGCTGCTGTTGGAGCCAGCCATGACCTGCTGCACCTTCTCAGCTGAGGCCCAAGGACTGTGCTGGGAGAAGACCCTCCCACTGCACCCTGCTGAATTCCTGACCCACAGAATCTGTGGGCACCCTAAAATGGTGGTTTGTTTATGCTACAAAGTATGAGTGTTTTGTTACGCACCAGACATAGCAGGAACACTAAGACTTGGGTCCTGAGGATAGAAAGGAAAGTACAGAGTCAAGGGACATTTCTGAGCCAGTTGACAGCATTTCTGTGGCTTATTCAAGGTAGGTGTTCGTAA
This sequence comes from Loxodonta africana, assembly GCF_030014295.1. NCBI lineage: Eukaryota > Metazoa > Chordata > Mammalia > Proboscidea > Elephantidae > Loxodonta > Loxodonta africana. The sequence continues at coordinate 237,622,967 of NC_087342.1, read as the reverse complement.
AAGGGTGTCTCTAGGCTGGTTGGTAGATTGTGGCATAGGAAAACAGTGGTGCCTATTATTGCAATGATCTTACACTAATACCTTGCGTTTCCCGAATGCTTGTCCACACATTCCTTCTTTTGCACCTGCCCACAGATGGTGGAGATGAACAGGGCAGGCGTCATTACATATACCTTGTGGCATTACAGCCTAGGAGACTAAGATTGCAAACTCAGTGACTTGCTCAAGAACCCAAAGGTAGCAAAGGGCAAAGCCAGGTTTAGAACTTAGACCATCTCTTTCACCACCTCACAAACTACTCACTTTTAGATTTGCACACTACTCAGCACTAAATATGTGGATCCATATTTAATATCCGTAAATAATTACTTATTATTTACAAACATGGATGCTGCAAGCTGAAAGCAGCATGAACAGTGCTCAAAGCCAGCCTCCAGTCTGGGGCACACAAGTTCCTTAACTTTCCAGTAAAGTTAGCTGCCTCTTCTTTTTCTGAAGGGCTCCATGAATGCAAACTCCAAACTGTTTGCAGCCAGATCCACATTGTTACCACCTGTCTTAGTCATCTAGTGATGCTGTAACAGAAATACCACAAGTTGATGTTAACAGAAGTTTATTCTCTCACAGTCTAGGAGGCTATAAGTCCGAATTCAGGGCACGAGCTCCAGGGGAAGGTTTTCTCTCTGTCGGCTCTGGAGGAAGGTCCTTGTCATCAGTCTTCCTCTGGCCTAGGAGCTTCTGAGTGCAGGGATCCCAGGTCCAAAGGACATGCTATTCTCCTGGCTCTTGTTTCTTGGTGGTATGAGATCCCCACATCTCTCTGCTTGCTTCTCTCTTTTATGTCTCAAAAGAGATTACCTTGAGACACAACCTAATCTTGTAGATTGAGTCCTGCCTCATTAACATAACTACCTCTAATCCTACCTCAGCAACATCACAGGGGGAGGATTTACAACACAGAGGATAATCACATCAGGGGACAAAACGGTGGACAATCACGCAATACTGGGAATCATGGCCTAGCCTAGCCAAGTTGACACGTATTTTGGGGGGACATAATTCAATCCATGACACCACCCTTATGGGCAAGAGGTATTTCCTGAGAGCCACATTCAAAGTCTCCTGTTTAAACCAGTTGCCTTTTACTTTTTCTCAGATAAGAACTGTTTGTCTGTGTGCAATAGGTAAGACCTCTGCAAATGTGGGAAGAAAGTAAAGTTTTCTTTGATCCGAAAGCGTGCTTCTCATACAAGCTTCTCCCTTCCTTAGCTCGGCTCAAATGCTTCCCATCATAAACAGTTCCCAGGAATGGGTTGTAGGTTCCTAATTGCAACGGGAAATGTTAACGCTCTTGACATTGGAACTTCTGGTGAATTACAATCCAAAAGGCACAACTATTAGCGTGAGGTACCGACCTACTTTATAAAATGGGCAGTAATGCTTTCACACGGAGACAATTCAATCACACCGCTCACCATGTTGCCCGCCACCACTGTGTTAGTTGGCATGTCCAGTTGCCATCCAGTTGACTCTGACTCATGGCAGTCCCACGTGTGTCAGAGTAGACTGTTCTACATACGGTTTTTAAGGACTGATTTTTTTAGTTGTATTTATTTTGCTGTTGTTGAGAATATACATTGCAAAACACACCAATTCAACATTTTCTGCATGTACAATTAATTGACATTGATTACATTCAAGTTAATTATTTGTATGTATAGAAACTGTTGAACTGGTGTGTTTTGCAGTATATATTCTCAACAACAACAACAAAATAAATACAATTAAAAAAAAAGTTCCCCCACGTGTTTGTCAGTTTGTCGTACTGTGGGGGCTTGTGTGTTGCTGTGATGCTGGAAGCTGTGCCACTGGTATTCAGGTACCAGCAGGGTCACCCATGGAGGACAGGTTTCAGCTGAGCTTCCAGACTAAGACAGACTAGGAAGAAGGACCCAGCGGTCTACTTCTGAAAAGCATTAGCCACTGAAAACATTATGAATAGCAGCGGAACAATGTCTGATATAGTGCTGGAAGATGAGCTCTCAGGTTGGAAGGCACTCAAAAGGTGACTGGGGAAGAGCTGCCTCCTCTAGGTAGAGTCGACCTTAATGACGTTGATGGAGTAAAGCTTTCAGGATCTTCATTTGCTGATGTGGCATGACTCAAAATGAGAACCGCTGCAATCATCCATTAATAATTGAAATGTACGAAGTATGAATCTAGGAAAATTCGAAATCATCAAAAATGAAATGGAGCACATAAACATTGATATCCTAGGCATTAGTGAGCTGAAATGGACTGGTATGGGCCATTTTGAATCAGACGATCATATACTCTACTGTGCTGGGAATGACAACTTGAAGAGGAATTGTGTTGCATTTATCATCAAAAAGAACTTTTGAAGATCTATCCTGAAGTACAACGCTGTCAGTGATAGGATAATATCCATACACCTACAAGGAAGACCAGCTAATACGACTATTATTCAAATTTACCCAACAACCACTAAGGCCAAGGACGAAGAAATTGAAACTTTTTATTGGCTGCTGCAGTCTGAAATTGATCGAACACACAATCAAGATGCATTGATAATTACTGGTGATTGGAATGCGAAAGTTGGAAACAAAGAAGAAGGATCGGTATTTGGAAAATATGGCCTTGGTGGTAGAAACAATGCTGGAGATCAAATGATAGAATTTTGCAAGACCAACGACTTCTCCATTGCAAATACCTTCTTTCATCAACATAAATGGCAGCTATACACATGGACCTCACCAGGTGGAGCACACAGAAATCAAGTTGACTACATCTATGGACGATGGAAAAGTTCAATATCATCAATCAGAACAAGGCCAGGGGCCGACTGTGGAACAGACCATCAACTGCTCATATGCAAGTTCAAGCTGAAACTGAAGAAAATCAGAACAAGTCCACAAGAGCCAAAATAAGGCCTTGATTATATTCCACCCGAATTTAGAGACCATCTGAAGAACAGATTTGATGCATTGAACACTAGTGACTGAAGACCAGACGAGTTGTGGAATGACATCAAGGACATCATCCATGAAGAAAGCAAGAGGTCATTGAAAAGACAGAAAAGAAAGAAAAGACCAAGATGGATGTCAGAGGAGACTCTGAAACTTGCTCACGAAGGTTGAGCAGCTAAAGCAAAAGGAAGAAATGAAGTAAAAGAACTGAACAGAAGATTTCAAAGGACATCTCAAGAAGACAAAGCAACGTATTATAATGACATGTGCAAAGAGCTGGAGATAGAAAACCAAAAGGGAAGAATACACTTGTCGTTTCTCAAGCTGAAAGAACTGAGGAAAAAATTCAAACCTTGAGTTGCAATAGTGAAGGATTCCATGGGGAAAATATTAAATGACGCAGGAAGCATCAAAAGAAGATGGAAGGACTACAGAGTCATTATACCAAAAAGAATTAGTTGATGTTCAACTATTTCAAGAGGTGGCATATGATCAGGAATCGATGGTACTGAAGGAAGAAGTCCAACCTGCTTTGAAGGCATTGGCAAAAAACAAAGCTCCAGGAATTGATGGAATATCAATTGAGATGTTTCAACAAACGGATACAGCGCTGGAGGCACTCACTCGTCTATGCCAAGAAATATGAAAGACAGCTTCCTGGCCAGCTGACTGGTAGAGATCCATATTTATGCCTATTCCCAAGAAAGGTGATCCAGCTGAATGCAGAAATTATAGAACAATATCACTAATACCACAAGCAAGCAAAATTTTGCTGAAGATCATTCAAAAATGGCTGCAACAGTATATCCACAGGGAACTGCCAGAAATTCAGGCTGGTTTCAGAAGAGGACGTGGAACCAGGGATATCATTGCTGATGTCAGATGGATCCTGGCTGAAAGCAGAGAATACCAGAAGGATGTTTACCTGTGTTTTATTGACTATGCAAAGGCATTTGACTGTGTGGATCATAACAAATTATGGATAACATTGCGAAGAATGGAAATTCCAGAACACCTAATTGTGCTCATGAGGACCCTTTACATAGATCAAGAGGCAGTTGTTTGGACAGAACAAGGGGATACTGATTGGTTTGAAGTCAGAAAAGGTGTGCGTCAGGGTTGTATTCTTTCACCATACCTATTCAATCTGTATGCTGAGCAAATATTCTGAGAAGCTGGACTACATAAAGAAGAATGGGGCATCAGGATTGGAGGAAGACTCATTAACAACCTGCGTTATGCAGATGACACAACCTTGCTTGCTGAAAGTGAAGAGGACTTGAAGCACTTACTAATGAAGATCAAAACCACAGCCTTCAGTGTGGTTTACACGTCAACATGAAGAAAACAAAAATCCTCACAACTGGACCAATGAGCAACATCATGATAAATGGAGAAAAGATTGAAGTTGTCCAGGATTTCATTTTACTTGGATCCACAATCAACAGCCATGGAAGCAGCAGTCAAGAAATCAAAAGACACATTGCATTAGGTAAATCTGCTGCAAAGGACCTCTTTAAAAGTGTTGAAGAGCAAAGATGTCAGTTTGAAGACTAAGGTGCCTGACCCAAGCCATGGTATTTTCAATCACATCATATGCATGTGAAAGCTGGACAATGAATAAGGAAGACCAAAGAAGAGTTGACGCCTTTGAATTGTGGTGTTGGCGAAGAATATTGAATATACCATGGACTGCTAAAAGAACGAACAAATCTGTCTTAGACGAAGTGCAACCAGAATTCTCCTTAGAAGCAAGGATGACAAGACTGTGTCTTACATGCTTTGGACAAGTTGTCAGGAGGGACCAGTCCCTGGAGAAGGACATCATGCTTGGCAGAGTACAGGGTCAGCGGAAAAGAGGAAGACCCTGGGTGAGGTGGATTGACAGAGTGGCTATAACAATGAGCTCAAGCATAACAACAATTGTGAGGATGGCACAGGACCAGGCAGCGTTTTGTTCTGTTGTGCGTGGGGTTGCTATGAGCCAGCACCAACTCGATGGCACCTAACGTGGACAACAGCATTGAAGTTGTGCAGCCATTCTCACCTCCCTTCTCTGAATTGTCCCTCCATATTAACATAAACTCACTGCCCTCTAAGCTTCCTGTCTAATCTTCAGAGTTGATGTTATCACTTTGATCCCATAGATATTATTCTTAAAAAAGCATAATGCTCAAGGCAGACTTTTTTTTACCAGTTAAGTTAAACTACTGTTTGGTTTTAAGAAGATCTCAGGGGATATTTTTGGTTTAAGGTTTAAGTTTATCCCAGGGCAATAGTTTCAGGGGTTTATGCAGCCTCCGTGGCTCCAGAAAGTCTGGAATCCATGAGAATTTTAAATTCTGTTCTGCATTTTCCCACTTTCAACGTGGATTCTTCTATAGAATCTTTGATCAAAATATACACTAATGGTAGCTGGGCCCCATCTGGTCTCATGGAAAAGGAGGCAGTTGTTCATGGAAGCAATTAGCCACACATTCCAATGGCTGATTTTTTTATAATAGATCACCAGTCCTCTCTTTCAAGGCTCTTCTTGGTGGACTCAAATGGCCAACATTTTGGTTAGCAGCTGAGTGCCTTAACCGTTCGTACCACCCAGGGACTCCAGGTTAACGTCCCTACTGGGAAATGAAACTCAACCTTTGAGTTATCTTTTCTATGGGACATAAGTAATTTGCATTTCTAACACGACAAAACCCTGTAAGTTAACAAGTAACTTCATGGGCCCTAATCAATCAAAAAAAAAAAAAATCAATAACACATATTAAATCCAACACGGTACATTCCCCTAAATCAGCCGTTCTCCACGTGTGCTCTGCAGACCCTGGGGGTGCCCACGGCACTTTCCGGAGGGTCACAAGGTCAAAACTATTTCCATAGCAACACTGTGACGTGATTTGCCCTTTTTGATGTGTTGACATTTGTACGAAGGGCGCAAAAGTAATGGGGTGTAAAACTGCAAGAATGAAGGCACTGGCCCGAACTGAGGTAGTGGGCCTCACGTTCCCCGCTATCGCACACACACAAAAAAACAACGAGTCGGTTCTACATATGAATGTCCTTGATGAAGATGTAAAATTATGAATTTCATGAAACCTTGACCCTGTGAACATATTTTTCAATGTTCTGTGGGACAAAATGAATAGTATGCTGTTATGGGGAGCCCTGGTGGCGCAGGGGTTAAGAGCTTGGCTGCTAACCAAAAGGCCTGCAGTTAGAATCCACTAGCTGCTCCTTGGAGATCCTATGGGCAGTTTTACTCTGTCCTATAGGGTCACTATGAGTCAGAATCGACTCGATGACCACAGGTTCGTTTTTTTGGCTTCTGCTGTTACGGGTTGAATCGTGGCCCCCAAAATGATATATGTTAACCCCGGTGCCTGTAAACATGACCTTATTTGGAAATAGCTTCTTTGTACATGCAGTTAGTTAAGCTGGCGTGAGGCCATGCTGGAGTAGGGTGGTCCTCAGCCACAATGACTGGTATCCTTATAAGAGAGGAGACACAGACATAGAGGGAAGGTGGAGGCAGGACTGGAGTGATGCATCTACAAGCCAAGGAAAGCCTGGGGCCGCCAGAAGGTGGAGAGTTGAGGAAGGATCCTCGCCCAGGGCCCTGCCTACACCCTCAATTGAGACTTCTGGCCTCGAGGACTGCATTTGTGCTATTTTGTTACAGCGGCCAGAGGAAGCTAATCCACACGCAGGAACCCTGCTGCCGCCTCCCAGGGTATCACGGCCGCCTCCTAGAGAGGCCCTGTGTGATCGTCTGAGTGCCAGCTGGAACCCCACTCTTACTTGAGAGAACAACTGACAGACAAACTGGTTCTCCAGACTTTACTGTTCAGAAGCCAGTTTTTCAAAAGCACAAGAAGTGAGTCTGTCACCTCAAGGAAAGCAACTGACAGTATCTGTTGCCAAGAATAAAATTGGAGTTTCAAGGGAAAACGAGAATTTTAGAAAGCTTGTGTCTGCCACTGTGAGCTTCCCGCTACTAAAAGAGTTTTCTGACGAGGTCAGCAGTGACGCTGATGAATGTGATTCTTTGATATCGTATGACGAAACGTGTCAGCGCTTGGATGGTCCGTGTGACTCAGCGAACCAGTAATTCCCAAAAGACCAATGTGTGGTAGAACCAAACCGTACATGATGTTAATTTTAGTTGCTTCCCTAACAAATTACCCCAGACTTAGAGGCTTGCCACAACACAGCTATATTGCCTTACAGTTCGGTTGTTGATCCCAACGAAGCCTGGGTCTCACTGGGCTAAAATCGAGGTGTCGGCAGGCCTGCATTCCCTTCCGGAGGCTCTAGGGGAGAATCCATTCTCTCGTCTTCCCAGCCGCCTGCATCTCTTGGTCCATGGGTCCCTTCCTCCGCATTCAAAGCCAGCAAGGGCGGACTGAGTCCTTTCAGACTCTCTGTTATTCTTCTGTATTTATATCTTCTGCTTAAGGTCCTCGACATAATCATATCTGCAGAGTCTCTTTTGCCGTGTAAAGAATGTAGAATATTTACAGGTCCTGGAGATTACAACGTGGACATCTTGGGGGAGGTCATTATTGTGTGTATCACACATGGGCAAAAAGTTTATTCAAAACCCAAGGTAGTGCAATGGATTCTAAGGTCCAAAGCCCGTACCCACTGCTGTCGAGTCGATTCCAACTCGTAGCGACCCTATAGGACAGAACGGAACTGCCCACAGGGGCTTCCAAGGCTGTAATCTTTATGGAAGCAGAATGCCACATCTTTCTCCCACAGAGCAGCTGCTGGGTTTGAATTGATGACTTTTCGGTTAGCAGCCGAACATTTAACCACCATGCTGCCAGGGCTCGATTTTAAGGTAACAGTGCAAAAAGTTCATTGATACAATTTCAGGTTCCACACTGCAGCTAACGTTTTAGAAATTTTAAAGATTTAACCTAGTTTCTAAAAAAAGGCTATGAAAATGTTCCTCCCCTTTCCAACCAGATATTTGCGTGAGGCTGAATTTTCTTTATAAACTGTAACCAAACAACATATTGCATCAAACAGAATACACAAGCACATAAGGGAACCCAGCTTTCGTCTATGAAACCAGACGTTAAAGAGATTTGCAAACATGTAAAACAGTGCCATTCTTACAAAATTGGTTTTGTTTGGAAAATATGGTAACTTTCTATAAAAATGTTATTTATGTTAATATGTAACAGGTTTTGTTATTATTTTAAAATTAATATATTTAAATGTTCTCATTTCATTTTCAAATGTGGTAAATATTATTAAATATTGCTCATATGAACAAAATTTCTTTGCGGTCCTCCATAATTATCGAGTATTAAAAAAAAAGAAAAAAAACCCATTGCTGTCGAGTCAATTCTGACTCATAACAACCCTTCAGAACAGAGTAGAACTGCCCCACAGGGTTTCCAAGGAGTGCCTGGTGTATTCGAACTGCCGACCTTTTGGTTAGCAGCCGTAGCTGTTCACCACTGCGCCACCAGGATTTCCGTTAAGAGTTTAAGGGGCCCTGGGAGCAGCGAGTTTGAGAACTGCTGTCATAGAGCACAGACTAATCCTTGGGTGGGCCTGTTAGACAACATTCCAGGGGACAATGGAAGGACATGTAGTCATCCTTTGGTGTAATTTCCAAGTTTTGGGTGCAATTTTTTTAACAAATTCTTTCCCTCCATCTGGAGTATGGAGGGAAGAAATGTAGAGAAGGGCTCCGGAAGCCTGGGCTCTGTGCCGGACTCACCCTGCCCAGCTGCATCTCCCTCAACACACAGGCTTCCCAAGGCTTCCCTTCCCTCCTCTGAAATAGGCTTAAGTACCTGCTCCGTCTGCCTGCAGGCCTGTCAGAAAACTAAACAAGGTAGTTAAAGTAAAATGCTTTCTAATCCAGATGTTGCTATGAAAATGTAAGTTGGTGTTCGTTTTAGTTTGGTGTTTTAGCGTCTGTAGGGGGCAATCTGTGGACAAGTTGCTTCTGGCTGATATGGATGAAGGGCTACTAACAACAATAAATTGTGGTGTGCCTTCCAGTCGATTCCGACGCAGAGGGATCCCAGGTGACAGAGTAGGAGGCCCCTTTAGGTTCCCTAGGCTGTCATCTTTACAGGAGCACATTGCCAGGCCTTTCTTCCACCGAGAGGCTGGTAGGCTTGACCCACTGACCTTTCTGTTAGCAGCCAAGCACTTGACCACCGTGCCAGCAAGTTCCTACTAATGCTCACCCCCTTCACGGCACAGTGGTGGCAAGCAAGAGTTATAAGACACGACTCTGGCCTGAGAAGTTTATTATTTGTTTGAAGAGAATGATAAATCAACATACCAAAAAACCAAACCCACTGCCTTCCAGTTGATTCTGACTGATAGCGAAACTACAGGACAGAGTAGAACTGCCCCATAGGGTTTCCAATGCTATAATCTTTATGGGAGCTGACTGCCACATCTTTTTCCCGTGGAGCAGCTGGTAGGTTCAAACTGCCAACCTTTCGGTTAGCAGCCGTAGCTCTCAACCCCTGCGCCACCAGGGCTTGACTCATACCGACCCTATAGGATAAAGTAGAACTGCCCCATAGGGTTTCTGAGGAGAGCATGGTGGATTTGAACTGCCGAACGTTCGATTAGCATCTGTAGCTCTCAACCATTGCACTCCCGGGGCTCCCTAAATCAACATAAAAAAAAACCCACCCACTGCCGTTGAGTCGATTCCAAGAGTGTATTTTCAACAGCTTTAGGCTACATGAGAAATTAGAGTTCACGCAGGGAGCTGGCGGGCTTCGATGAAGGGGTCAAGGTTCGGGAAAACAGGTGAAAAGTGAGGTGTGTGCTGGAGAGCAGTCAGCGTGTGGAGAGCAGGAGCAAGGGCAAGCCTGTTTTTGAGGAGAGGCTACACTGTAATGCTAGGGCTGCAGAAGGAACAGTTAAAAACACAGGCCACCTGCCTTACGTGTGGGAGCATTTCTCAGCTCTAGTCTACTTGCTGGAGTCCCTGGGTGGTACAAATGGAGAGTGCATTTGGCTGCTAACCGAAAGGTTAGAGTTTTGAGTCCATCCAGAGTCACCTGGGAAGAAAGGCCTGGCAGCCTGCTTCCAAAAAATCAACCACTGAAAACCCTACAGAGCACAGTTCTACTGTGCCACACACGGGTCACCATGAGTCGGAGCTGACTGCAGCACGAGGGGCTTAGACTCGTTGCTGCTTGTCTAGGATGAAGCAGCCCTCATTCTCCCATTCTCCTTCCCAGCACTCAGTTGTAACTTTGTTATTGTTGCTGCTGCTGCTGTTTGATGTTTGTACTAACTGCACTACCGGAGGGGTGTTGGCGAAGAATATTGAATATTCCACAGACTGCCAGAAAAACTAACAAAATCTGTCTTGGAAGAAATACAGCCAGGATGCTCCTTAGAAACAAGGATGGCAAGACTACATCTCACATACTTTGGACACGTTGTCAAGAGGGATCAGTTCCTGGAGAAGGACATCACGCTTAGTAAAGTGGAGGGTCGCCGGAAAAGAGGAAGACCCTCAACGGGGTGGATTGACGCAGTGGCTGCCACAACGGGTTCAAACACAGCAACGATTGTGAGGATGGTGCAGGACCGGGCAGCGTTTCATTCTGTTGTACACAGCGTCGCTATGAGACGGAACTGACTCAGTGGCACCTACCAACAACAACACAGAAGGCTAATATTAATGACGAGCCTAATGACTCCCCCTACACACACAGACTTCTTAGGATGATAATGAGAGCCAGATTATGGTGAAACCTTGTTTACTTAAGCTAATGAAGGAAAGTGATGAGGTAACCTGGTCCAGGTTCTTTAATCAGGCTTTATTGTTTAATCAGGTTCCCAGGACTAACTCACCCCAAGGGAAACGGTAAATTACCTTAATGACTAGGTGTATTTTGAAGACGGAACAAGATAGTATTTAGACTAAATAGACTTCTTCTTTTAATCTGGAGCCAAATACATGCTTGAAAGATATAAAACGGAAACCCAACATATATCAAAATCAGAAAACAAAATAAGAAAGCCCTTACCATCCTAAATTTGAATTATAAACCTCTGCATGAACTCATGATGTACTTACTTTTAAAAGAAAAAAAAATAAAAAGTATCAAAATTGGCATCTAATGGCTGTCTCTGGAAGGTGGAGACGGCAGAGCCCCTTGTACTAAGCCTCCCCTTCTTCTGTTATCAGTGGAACCCCTCTGAGTTTCCGCCCGGGACTTGGCCACCCAACCAGAGACTGCACTTCCCAGCTTCTTTTGCAGCTAGACTGTCCTGGCTAGCAAGAGGTGAGCAGAACTAAGGAGCCTGCACGTTCTGAGTCCTGTCGCTAAAGAGCAGATTCCTGTCTCCACTTCCTGTTTCCTCTTCCCAGGGGAACTGGTTGAGCAACAAGATGGAAGACAGATGGATGTCCTCATGGAACAGAGCTGACCGTATGCCACAGGTCACCCCAATCTTTGGACTGTTAAGTGAAAGAGAAGAAAACTAATTCTTGTTCGAGCCACTCTAATTTTGGGTCTTTGTTATAGCAGCTGAACATATATCCTAACGAGTACAGGGGATGCATAAAGCCTGAGACCTCTATGCTTCTTTATGAAGGGTTCGAGCAGGAGCACTGAGAATTAAAAAAAAAAAAAAAAAAAAAGAATATTTAGGCAGGGCTGAATTCCAGAAAATCATTACTAAATAAAGGACCTAAAAAGTTTTCTAACTTTGGACATGTTATCAGGAGGGAGCAGTCCCCGGAGGAGGACATCATGTTTGGTAAAGTGGAGGGAGGGTCACTGGAAAAAGAGGAAGACCCTTGATGAGATGGATTGGCACAGTGGCTGCAGCAATGGACTCAAACATACCTACCTACTATTGCGTGGATGGCACAGGGCCGGGCAGGGTTTCCTTTTGTTGTACATAGGGTCACTATGAGTGGGAACCGACTGGAGGGTACCTAACAACAACAACAAAAAGACCCAGTGGACATAAATATAATCTAATGGTTTCCTTAAGATTTCTTGAAACTTTTGAAAATTCTTATTTTCATTTCTTAATCCTAGAATTTTTGACCCGGATGGAACTTTGGAGTCATGTAGGCAATTTCAGTTTTATAGATGAAGAAGCTAATTTACAGATAGACGAGGAGTGTGCTTAAGTTACCCACTCTCAGTCACTCAGCTTGTCTCCGGAGAACAGGGGCAGCCACTCAGAGTATTCCACTTGTCAGTCAGTTGGGTGAAGCCACGTTCTGTCCTTGAAATAGGATCTGATAGGCAGAAATGGAGGTACTGAAAATAGCTTTAGTATCCTGATGTGGCTGGCTTAAAAGCTAGGGCTCTTTCCAATATGCTTGGAGATTAGTGGTGGTTCCATGCAGGAGACCTGGGTTCAAGTCCTGTCCACTGCACGACGAACGCAGCCACTACCCATCTGCTAGTACAGGCTTATGCGTTGCTGTGATGCTGAGCAGGTTTCAGCAGAGCTGCTAGACTAAGGTAGATGAGGAAGAAAGGCCTGGCAATCTACTTCTGAAAATCAGCCCATGAAAACACTACGGGTCATGATGGTCTGATCCTGTTGTGCATAGGGCTGCCATGAGCTAGGGGCCGACTTGACAATGGCTAACAACCACACTAGAAACTATTAACTGAGAAATGAATATTTATCCTGGTAGCGTAGTGGTTAAGTGCTATAGCTGCTAACCAAACCGCCAGCAGTTCGAATCCACCAGGCGCTCCTTGGAAACTCCATGGGGCAGTTCTGCTCTGTCCTTTTGGGTCACTATGAGTTGGAATCAACTCGACGGCACTGGGTTTGGTTTTGGTTTTTGATCTGTTACATTAACTATTAATGAAGGCGCCCTGGTGCCACAGTATTTAAAGTGCTTGGCTGCTAACCAAGAGGCAGGTGGTTTGGGCCCACTAGCCACTCCATGGGAGAAAGATGTGGCAATCTGCTTCTGTAAAGATTTAAGGCCTTGGAAACACTTACGGATTGAATTACGTCCCCCCAAAATATGTGTTGTAAATCCTAACCTGTCTGCCTGTGGTTATAATCCCATTTGGGAATGGATTGTCTTGGTTATGTTAATGAGGCAGGATTACTGTAGGGTGTGTCTTCAGTCAATCTCTTCTGAGATACAAAAGAGATTAAACAAGCAAGCAGAGCCTAGATGGGGGAGGACTGATGCCAAGCCACATGGAGATCTCCTGGTAACCACAAAGCAGAAGCTGAAGAGACAAGGACCTTCCTCCAGAGCCAACAGAGAGAAAAAGCCTTCGCCTATAGCAGGCACCCTGAATTTGGACTTCTAGCCTCCTAGACTGTGAAAGAACAAATTTCTGTTGTTAAAGCTATCTACTTGTGGTATTTCTGTTATAACACTAGATATCTAAGACAGAAACCCTCTGGGGCAGTTCTCTGTCCTGTAGCATTGCTATGAATCGGAATCAACTTGATGGCAGTGGGTTTCGGTTTGGCTTTGGTTAACCATTAAAGTAACATTAAACTATTATCCATAATTCAGAGGTGCTTATCTAAAGGAAAATAGCTCAGTTGTGTGGTAAAACCTCCCAAGTCTACAAATGGCTTGCTTTTTCATTTTAGATAAAGAATGTTTAAAAATAGCCCAAGTAAACAGCATTCCTCATATCCATGTGGGGGTGTGTGTGAGTGACGTGTGCACAAGTGAACTCATGCTTTGTGTCTTTTTCAGAGTAAACAGCCTTTTATGATAGGAATCAGAAATATTATAGACAATGGAGTCTTCAGGTAAGAATTTAGTAATGACGTCTTGGCCTTGAGGTCCAAAATTCGACATCAAAGAATAAAGGTAACATGTTTGTTTATTTTACATTTCAGGGTGCCATGATGCTTGATTTCATTTATTCTTACTTTCTGCCCCCAAAAGTTTCTTCCTGGTGATTTCAACTATTAAAGTGACATCTTCAAGAAAAAAAAACAATACCACAAGGAACATTTGGCCATTCTTCGTCAGCTCTTCTCCTGTCCAAGTTTTGTCAAAGCCAGAGCTGAGAATAAAACAGTTTCACAGAATAGGGTCAGCAGTAGCCAGGCTGACATGGCGGCAAGGCCCAAAATATTGGTACTGTAGAAGGGAAAGGGCAGAGGGAGAGACACTGAGAAACTGTCCTAACTTTCCCAGAACGTAAATAATTTAGAATGCAAAGGTAAACAGAGGCGTAAACCCGAAACTCTCAGGTAACAAAGGAGTATGTTGAAAGTAAACTGTTGGGGGGATACAATAGGAAGTCACAGGTCGGTTCCTTCGGGGCGGGTAGTGATGATGTTGGATTTCCCTGAGCCCTGCGATCCTGGAACACAGCGAAGGTTAAGAACCCCCACCAGGCTGTGTTCTGGACATGGCTTACTGCAAAGAACCACCCTGCCCTTGCCCGGTGACTTAGGGAAGACTCATGGCATGACAAGCCAGACACACGCCCTCCAAGTTCCCGTTCTTTGCCTCAGACAGGATTAGCTTAACTGCTTACACACACTGACCAATAGAACGAAGTGCTTGTTAGTCTCCTTTGGCGAAGTTTCTGTCCTTACCCCTTAGCTCTGGCCCACCTTCTTACTGTCCTCCCGAAGGACAGGCTGCCTCACCTAAACCTTCTCTGACCTACTCTCTGGTCATGAAGAGAAAATGACTAGAAATGCCTTAAGGTAGGAAGGGGCAGAGCACCTCTGAGGGACTGCAAAGAGGCCAGAGTTTGTGAGGTGGGGTCCCTGCCATGAGATTGGGGTGCACTTTGTCTCTGACACAATAGAGCCTGGCAGAGGGCGAATGGGGGCCAGAGTATAGTGCCCCAGTGTACACTCTCATACATGCACTCACACACACTCATATGCTCGCTCACACACTCTCGTACACGCACTCTCACGCTCACAGGCATTCTCATACAAACACACACACTCATACACACACATATCCTCATAACACACTTGCACACTCACACACGTGCTTGCACACACACACTCGTGCACACAGTAGCACACTCACTTAATACACACATTCATACTCTCATGTACACTCTCGAACTCACACACACTTACCCCCCTCACACTCACACATACTACACACATACACTCACACACTCTAACTCACACTGTCTCATACCACATATACACACACACACACTCTAACTCACACACACTTTTGGTCATGGACTGAATTATGTCCCCCCCAAAATGTGTGTATCAACTTGGTTAGGCCATGATTCCCAGTATTGTGTGGTTGTCCTCCATTTTGTGACTGTAATTTTATGTTGAGAGGATTATGCTGGGATTTACTTATCAGGTCACCTCCCTGATCCAGTGTAAAGGGAGTTTCCCTGAAAGGAAAGGGAAGCAAGCAGAGAGTTGGGGACCTCTTACCACCAAGAAAGCAGCACCAGGAGCAGAGTGCGTCCTTTGGACCTGGGGTCCCTGTGCCTGAGAAGCTCCTCGACCAGGGGAAGATTGAGGACAAGGACCTTCCTCCAGAGCGGACAGAGAGAGAGAGCTTCCCCTGGAGCTGGCGCCCTGAATTTGGACTTGTTTAACCTACCAGACTGTGAGAGAATAAACTTCGCTTTGTTAAAGCCACCCACTTGTGGGATTTCTGTTAGGGCAGCACTAGATGGCTAAGACAGTCTTACACTTTCTCACGCTTGTACACACCTATACATTCTCACATTCACACACACTAACTCACAGACACACACTGTCTAACTCACACACACTAACTCACACACTCCTAGACTGTCAAACTCATTCAGACACACACACACTCCTACACTCTCACACTAACACACTCCTACACTCTCACACTCACACACTCTAACTCACACACTTACACTCACACTCATACACACACACTAACACACATTCACACATACACACTAACTCATACACACACTCACACTCACACACATACACTCACACACTCTAACACGCACTCACGCTCACACGTACACACATTCTCTCTCACACACACAGCACACACTTGCCAAACCCTGTGCCCTTGTGCAAGAGGAGCTGGTCATGGAGGAAGAGGCGGGAAGCAGGAGACTCCTTGTGGGTCATCTCAGAGGCGGCTCCTTCCTTACTCCTGCAGAGAGGCCTTCGCAGCTCCTGGCGGCCTGCAGAGCCAGGGATGAGGCTGGAGAGCAGGGGAGGCCCAGGGCACACTAAGAACGTTGGCACCCATCCAAAGATCAATGGGCAGGCCCTGGAAGTGACTTGATCAGACCCACGTCTAATTCAGGAGGGAGCCCTGGTGGTGTGATGGCTAAGTGTTTGGCTGCTACCTGAAAGGTCGTTTGTTGGAACCCTCCAGCACTTCTGAGGGATAAAATCATTGGTGATCTGCTCCCGTAAACATTAAAAAAAAAAAAACAAAAACATTACAGCCTAGGAAACCCTATGGGGAAGTTCTCCTCTTGTTCTATAGGGTCCCTGTGTGTCTCAAATTGACTCCACCGCAACAGGTTGGGTTTGTTTTGGTTTCCGTTGGGAGCTGAGACTGTCAGCAGTGACAGAGAGTCCAGGGTAGCAAGCCCCCTTTCGGCAATGAGGAGGCCACTGGTGATCTCTGAGGTGTGGTTTCCAAGCAGGTATGAGAAGGGACGAAGACTGTGAAGGCCTAGCAGTAGATGGCAAGGAGGTGGGAGGGCAGGTTGTAAACCACAGCCCCCCCCACCCCCGCCAGCGATTTTCGGGGGTGGGCTTTCACAGATCACCTGCCTCCTGGTTCTCATGGGGGCAGGGACAGCGTCCTCCAGCTGCCGTAGGCATGTGGACACAGGCTGGCTTTTCATGTGACTGTTCTCAGAGGAGCGGGCAGCACCTCCAGGGCAGGCTCAGATCTGCGGGCTCTGTGGTTCTCCCAGGTCTGTGAAGGCTGGTATGCAGTGGGTAACCAGACGGTGAATGCACACAACGGGATGTAATCAAATGGAATTAGTGTTGGGGCACTTCATGGCTTGGAACTGAACCGAAATGACCTAGCTGGAAATCAAAAGGCTGCCTGCTTTAGGGTGCTCGAGTCCCTCAGTGGCGCAAACGGTGAATGCCCTCCGCTTCTAACCGAATAGTTGGAGGTTCCAGCCCACCCGGAGGGGACTCAGAAGAAAGGCCTGACAATCTTTAGAAAATCAGCCATCAAAAACGCTGTAGAGCAGAGTTCTACTCTGACACGCCCGGGTCACCATGAGTCAGCGTCCGCTCGATGCCACTGGTTTAAGCGGATGCGTGGGACCCCTCCGGCACCAGGGCACACTCGCTGCACACCCCTTCGGCAACCTGGCCCCTCTGCGATAAGGGTCTCACACCCTAAGATAACAGACATCCTCTGCAGCCACAGGAAGGTGGGGTCTTTCCGAGGTTAGCCAGGCCGCTGTCCTGGGACCGCTCCCACAGCCGGCCATGGTTCTGTCCCACCTGGGACCAGGCAATTTAATTCGGGGTGGTTCAGGAGAAACGGGGCGCACTTCAAACAGCAAGAGAACGTGGGCTTTCAAACCACAGCATTTACAGAGCCGGGGAGGGAGGTGGAGCAAGCTGGAGCTAAAGCCTGTTTACCAAGGCGGGGGTGGAAGGCAATGGCCCGGGGCGGGGGCGGGGCAGGGGCCGCCGGCGTAGGGGGCGTGCCCTGCGCGTAGGCGTGCGCCTGGGCGTGGGCGTGTCCGTGGGCGGGGCGCGGGGCGGGGCCGGGGCCGCCGGCGTAGGGGGCGTGCCCTGCGCGTAGGCGTGCGCCTGGGCGTGGGCGTGTCCGTGGGCGGGGCGCGGGGCGGGGCCGGGGCCGCCGGCGTAGGGGGCGTGTCCCTGGGCGTGGGCGTGTCCCCGGGCGGGGCGGGGTCGAGGCGGCGCCGGTCCTTCGCTGCAAGTTGGCGGAAGCGCGGCGGGTCTGGGCCGGAGCTTCGGGACCGCGGCTGGCGGTCGGGTCGGGTCGGAGCCTGGAACCTGAGGAAGCCTGCGGACGCAGGTAAAGCGGTGCCGCGGGGCGCTCGGAGCGCGTGCGGGCTGCAGGGATCCGGGCTCCGCCGGGACGAAGGAGAGGTTTCAGCCGCAGAGGTCGCCCCTTGCTGTGCAGCCGGGCGTTTGCCCTGGACCGGAGCGCCCTGTGGGCGGTGGGCGGCTTCCAGGTGTTTGCGTGCGCGGGGCCGCGAGTCCTCTAGAGGGACACTCGGGAGCGGGGGCTACGGGGTCCCCTAGGAGGGACGTTCGGGAGGGGAGCCACGGGGTCCCCTAGGAGGGACACTCGGGAGGGGGGCCACGGGGTCCCCTAGGAGGGACACTCGGGAGCGGGGGCCACGGGGTCCCCTAGGAGGGACGCTCGGGAGGGGGGCCACGGGGTCCCCTAGGAGGGACGCTCGGGAGGGGGGCCACGGGGTCCCCTAGGAGGGACGCTCGGGAGGGGGGCCACGGGGTCCCCTAGGAGGGACGCTCGGGAGCGGAGGCTACGGGGTCCCCTAGGAGGGACGTTCGGGAGGGGAGCCACGGGGTCCCCTAGGAGGGACACTCGGGAGGGGGGCCACGGGGTCCCCTAGGAGGGACACTCGGGAGCGGGGGCCACGGGTCCCGTAGGAGGGACACTCGGGAGTGGGGGCCACGGGTCCCCTAGGAGGGACACTCGGGAGGGAGACCACGGGGTCCCCTAGGAGGGACACTCGGGAGGGGGGCCACGGGGTCCCCTAGGAGGGACACTCGGGAGGGGGGCCACGGGGTCCCCTAGGAGGGACGTTCGGGAGGGGAGCCACGGGGTCCCCTGGGGGGACACTCGGGAGCGGGGGTCACGGGTCCCCTAGGAGGGACACTCGGGAGCGGGGGCCACGGGACCCTAGGAGGGACACTCGGGAGGGAGGCCACGGGGTCCCCTAGGAGAGACACTTGGGAGGGAGGCCACGGGGTCCCCTAGGGGGGACACTCGGGAGCGGGGGCCACGGGTCCCCTGGGGGGGCCACGGGTCCCCTAGAAGGGACGCTCGAGAGCAGGGGCCACAGGTCCCCTAGGAGAGACACTCAGGAGGGAGGCCATGGGGTCCCCTAGGAGGGACACTCGGGAGCAGGGGCCACGGGGTCCCCTAGTGGGGACACTCGGGAGTGGGGACCACGGGCCCCTAGGAGGGACACTCGGGAGTGGGGGCCACAGGGCCCCCTAGAAGGGACACTTGGGAGCGGGGGCCACGGGTCCCCTAGGAGGGACGCTCGAGAGCGGGGGCCACGGGTCCCCAGCAGGGACACTTGGGAGGGGGACACTTGGGAGCGGGGGCCACAGGTCCCCTCGAAGGGACGCTCGGAGGGGGGGCCACAGAGTCCCCTAGGAGGGACGCTCGAGAGCGGGGGCCACGGGGTCCCCTAGGAGGGACGCTTGAGAGCGGGGGCCACGGGGTCCCCTATGAGGGACGCTCAGGAGGGGAGGCCACGGGGTCCCCAAGGAGGGACACTTTGGAGGGGGGGCCACGGGGTCCCCTAGGAGAGACACTCGGAATCAGGGGCCATAGGTCCCCTAGGATGTACACTTGGTAGTGGGGGCCACGGAGTCCCCTAGGAGGGACACTCAGAGTGGGGGCCACGGGGTCCCCTAGGAGGGACACTCAGAGCGGGTGCCACGGGGTCCCCTAGGAGGGACACTCAGCGGGGGCCACGGGGTCCCCTAGGAGGGACACTCAGAGCGGGGGCCACAGGGGCCCCTAGGAGGGGCACTCAGAGCGGGGGCCACGGGGTCCCCTAGGAGGGGCACTCAGAGCGGGGGCCACAGGGTCCCCTAGGAGGGACACTCAGAGTGGGGGCCACGGGTTCCCCTAAGCGGGACACTCAGAGTGGGCCCACGGGATCCGCTAGGAGGGACACTCAGGATGGGGGCCACAGGGTCCCCTAGGAAGGACACTCAGAGCGGGGGCCACAGGTCCCTTAGGAGAGACACTCGGGAGCGGGGGCTATAGGTCCCCTAGGAGGGACACTCAGGAGCGGGAGCCACGGGGTCCTCTAGAGGAGCACTCAGGAGGTGCCAGTCTGGGTCACCTGCCTATCAAGTAGGATGGTCTCATTTATAGGTAGTGGCTGACTTTAACAACAGGCAGCGTCAGATACTAACAGCTTTCTGCAGAGTCAGACCACCTTTCTGAGGAGGGCCAGCCTTGGTGGCGGCAGGCCATGCCTCAGTGCACCCTCTGGGACCTCTGACCCTGTTACCTGCCTTTCACTTGTGTGGTCTTCTGTACTTTTCTTTGTTACTTTTCGGCTTTTATTTAAACTTTCAAAATTGAAGAAACCGAAGCTCAGACGGTAAGGAAGCTGGACTTACCTCTGAGGCCCCTTTCCATGCCAGGGTCCCCTGTAGCACAGAAGGTCATCCACGGGTCTCTGCGTTGTTCCTCTTTTTAGAAGTGAAACAGCAGTTGCTGTATGTGAATTTTTTTTTTTAAGTTTTCTTCACCAAAGCCATTTTATGTTGTTGTTGGGTGCCATCGCGTCGGTTCCAACCCAGCGACCCTGTGTACAACAGAACATAGCACTGCCCAGTCCTGGGCCGTCCACACAATCCTTATGTTTGGGCCTATCGTTGCGGCCACTTCACAGTATGCAGGAAAAAGTGTTAAGACATTGTATTATCAAGAAAACAAAAAACTCTTGGCATTTAAAAGCCTGGTAAAGGGTGAGATCTGAGTATTTTATGCATTTGTGATATATTCGTCTTACAGATTTCAACACAATGAAGCTCAAAGTAATTTACAACATCCTCCTGTGTTCCTTCTGTCTGGCTCTTTACTGCCTGTGCAATGCTGATAAATTCCTGAGGTAGGTGTATTTTCACAAAAAGAACTTTAAAAATGTGTGTGAGTGTCTCACTCTGAGGTGTTTTCCACATGATGCCTGTTAGCTCGTGGTTTTATGGGATGAATGCCTGGGAATGGGGCAGTGGTGTCTGGTGGGAGAATTCCCGCCTTCCATGCAGGCGGCCTGGGTTGGACTCCCAGCCCGTGCAGCTCACACGCAGCCACCACCCACCTGTCAGTGGAGACTTGCGTGTTGCTGTGATGCTGAACGGGTTTCAGCCGTGCTTCCAGATTAAGATTGGCTAGGAAGAAGGGCCTGGTGATCTACTTCTGAAAATTAATCAGTGGAAACCCTGTGGATCATAGTGGTCTTATCTGCAACCTCTCATGGGGGTGACGCAGCACTGGGCAGCATTTTGTTCCGTGGTGCATGGAGTCCCCCAAGGCAGGGACCTATCCCACAGCAGCCAACAGCAGCAAGTGTCTTGGAGAGGAAAGGACCCCTGAGAGCTTGTCGTCTGAGGGGTTGTGTAGAGCCCTGAAGGATGAGAAGACCAGCACCTGCACAGGTTGTCCAGCCTTGTAGAGGAGACAATGCCCAGAGGTGGCTTGGAAGACAGCCCTGGCAGTCTGCTTCCGAAAGGTCACAGCCTTGAATTCCTATGGAGCAGTTTTACTCTGCACACATGCGGTTGCCATGAGTCAGAATGGACTCAATGGCAGCTAACAACAGAGGAGACAAACCAGGCGTGTGTCTTAGCCATCCAGTGCTGCTGTAACAGAAGTACCACAGTGGATGGCTTTAACACAGAGAAGTCTATTCTCTCACAGCCTAGGAGGCTAGAAGTCTGAATTCAGGGTGCCGGCTCCAGGGAAGGGCTTTCTGGCGCTGTCAGTTCTGGGGGAAAGTCCTTGTCATCAGTCTTCCCCAGTCTAGGAGCTTCTCAGTGCAGGGACCCCACGTCCAAAGGACGAGCTATTCTCCTGGCTCTTGTTTCTTGGTGGTAGGAGGTCTCCATGTCTCTCTACTCACTTCTCTCTTTTATATCTCAAAAGAGATTGGCTCCAGACACAACCTAATCTTATAGATTGAGTCTTGCCTCATTAACCATAACCACCTCTGATCCCGCCTCATTAACATCATAGAGGTAGGATTTACAACACATAGGAAAATCCCATCAGATGACAAAATGGTGGTCAGTCACACAGTACTGGGAATCTTGGCCTAGCCAAGTTGACACACAGAATTTTGAGGGGACACAATTCCATCCATAACAGTATGTATCAGGTGCCAAGGTAGATGAAGCTATCTTAAAAACCTGTTGCCATCGAGCTGATTCCGACTCATAGTGACCCTATAGGACAGAGTAGAGCTGCACCATGCAGTTTTCAAGGAGCATCTGGTAGATTCGAACTGCCGACCTTGTGGTTAGCAGCCATAGCTCTTAACCGCTGTGCCATCAGGGTTTTCAGGAGCCGTCTTGGTGGTGTAGAAATCCAGATGTTAGTGATGGAGACATCTTTATTTTTAGATTGCATGACTGTCTGCTGATAGGGCCATTCTTCCCCTTTCTAAGCGTCTGGCCCTGCAGCCCTTCCTCTCCCGGCTTCCCTTCTGCCTCCCCTGCTTCTGGTCCAGCTGGAAGTCACAGGGCTTGGGCCAGTGCAGTGTGGCCCAGGAGTCTAATGTTAATTTTGTGGAGGATGCCACATTTTGAATAACAAATCTTAATTTTTTCGTTCTATTTTATTTGGATAATGATTGACTTAATAGAAGGTTTTCATACTTATAGTAAAGTGGAAAAAGATAGGTTTTATTGTTAAATTAAGCTGTTTTATCTTAGACTTTACGAAACCCTGGTGGCGTAATGGTTAAGAGATACAGCTGCTAACCAAAAGGTTGGCAGTTCGAATCCACCAGGCACTCTTTGGAAGCTGTATGCTGCAGTTCTTTGTCCTGTAGGGTCGCTGTGGGCCGGAATCTACTCAACGGCAGCGGGTTTGGTTTTTGGTTTTTTTAGGAGGTAACATTATATTTCTGTATTCTCAGAAAATAGTATAAGACAGTCTAAAAAGTTCTCTTTTTTTTTTTTTTTTCTGTTGAAAAGTGTAGAATATTTATCACCAGAGAGACCGTGCAGTGCACTAGCTGAGTGTGAACTAGTGCAAGTCTGCATGTGTGGCGTTGGCGTCTCGGTTGGCTCATCTGTAAAGCAGGACTCACAGCCGCACCTCCCGCGCAGAGTTGATGTCAGGAGAAATAAATTGACCTAGAGAAGGCACTGAGAGTGGTGCCTGGCTGATAGCAGGTACTCAGTAAATGTCGGCTGTGGACCGCAGGCTCTAAGACGGGCCCCTTCTCTCCTAAATGGAGCGTCTGATCTCACTGAACAACCACCGTGAGGAAGGCATGCTTTCAGAGACGCAGAGTTGACGCAGGTGTGATTAAGGACTTGGTGGCCTCCTTCCTGCCTCTGCCTACGGGCACATCCTCCTTCAGTGCTGTAAACATCCCCTGTATTGTCACTTTCCCCTTGCTTTCTCACACCCACACCCGTACTTCGAATGGGATGGAGGTGGAGGTAGCCAGATTCTTGATCATTTGATTGTAAACTATGTCGTGACGTTCTCATCTTCCTAGCCGATTTGTTCAACCTCCTCAGGCCCCAGTTTCCACCAAGGTAAAATAAGATTCTTGCACCCAGGGGAAGAAGCCTCTGAGGGTTCTGCCCGCTCTAATAGTCACCACTGTGGTTCCTCTGTTGTTTTTCTTTTATACAGAGAGCTGGCTGACTTCATGGGCTCGGACCTGCCAGACATTTTTCGTATCATCTTGATTGTGAATCCCATACTTTTTCTTTGGCATAAATTCATGTGTAAGAACTTGAGTCTTACTTTTGAACCTTCGAATCTAAAGTGTAATTGCTGCTGGATCACGTGATGTCTGCGTTGCTGGGGCCTTTTTACATCTGTAAACCAAAACACTGTTGTGTCGAGTGGCTTCTGACGCATAGTGACCACATGTCTTACAGCGTAGAGCTGCTCCATAGGGTTTTCTTGGCTGTAACCTTTATGGAAGTAGATCGACAGGTCTTTTTCTGTGGCCCGCTGGGTGGGTTTGACCCAACCAGCGTTTAGGTTAACAGCCGATTGCAAACCCCCTTCGCTTCCAGAGCTCCTTTCTCCATCTGCAGAGTATTGTGCAAGCTGCACTTTCTTCCTTCCCTCCTTCACCTTAAATCTTGTCCCACGTGGCCAGAGGCCTCCTGCCGGCGAGGGCGGAATACAGACTGCAGCTCACATCCCCGTGGGAAGCTCTTGGATTCAGCCCATTTCACAGTTCTTGGATTTTAAAAGTGGTGCAGCGCACATACCTCGTTCTGTGTAACAGCCATCGCAGCGTTGGAACGAGCTCCCGTCCTTAGCTGTCACCATTGCCGCAGAGAAACAAGCGACAAGGAACAGCCTCCTGCTGGCTGAGGCGCTGCTCTTTGTGGCCGAGTGAATGAGGAATATTCACTTTCCAGGGCCTTGTGGGTTCACGGAGGCAGGCAAGGGATGGGGGTCTGTACGGCTAAGGGGCTTGCGTACACTCGGGAGAAAGGCGCTGTGGGGCTCGTTCCGCACCCTGAGTCTGTCCTGCACCCTGAGTCTGTCCCTTCTGCATCCAGAGTCTCTCCCACCCCCCCAAACCTGTCCCTCCCACACCCTGAGCCTGTTCCTCCCACACCCCGAGTCTCTCCTTCCTATACCCCAAGTCTGTCCCTCCCTGTATCCCGTGTCTCTCCTGCCCCCACCCTGACTCTGTCCCTCCTGCACCCTGAGTCTGTCGCTCCCTGTACGCTGACTCTGTCCCTCCTGCACCCCGAGCCTGTCCCTCCCTATACCCTGAGTCTGTCCCTCACACCCCCAAGTCTGTCCTTCCCACACCCTGAGCCTGTCCTGTCCCTCCCACACCCCAAGTCGGTCCCTTCTGTACACCGAGCCTGTCCCTCCCGCACCCCGAGTCTGTCTCCACACCGAGGCATCCCTACTGCAGATCACCACCCTTCCTCACCCGGCATTCCTGTCCTCTTTCTCTTTCATTAATCCTTTACCACTTACGGCTACATAAGACTGTATGAGCTTCCTGTAGCTGTTGTAATGAAGCACTACCAACTGGGAGGCTGAAAACTACAGAAATGCCTTCTCTCAGCTCTGGAGGCCAGACATCCAAATGCAAGGCCATGCTCCCTCTGAAGGCTCTTGGGGAGGATTCTTCCTTGTCCCTCCTGACTTCTGATGGCCCCAGGCATTCCTTGGCTTATAGAGGTATCTTCACATGGTATAGGACCTTACACCCCTGGACTCAGCCTGTTTTCCCCTTTTGTAAGGACACCACTCAGATGGGATTAGGGCCCACGAAACTCCAGTATGACTTCACGTGAACTTAGCTGATGACATCTTTGAAGACTTTTTCCAAACAAGGTCACATTCACAGGTAACAGGGAGTTAGGACTTGAAGTTCTCTTTTTCTGGGATATCATTCAATTTGTAACACCAGCTTACTGACTCTAGGTTGAAGCTTCACCCAGTCCAGCTCCTGTGGCATTAACTCTGCTGTCACGTGGCACCAATTCTGTCTGGGCCTGTCCCTCCTCCTGTTTATAAGGATACAACTGTGAGGGAATCAGGACTCACCCCACTCCAGTGTGGCCTCACCTTATTTTACTGCTAACATCTTCAAACACCCTGTTTCCACAGGAGGCCACGTTCACAGGTACAGGGTCCAAAATGTGAACATGTCTTTTTGGGGGGGCACAGTTCAACCATGACACCACTGTGTGTGCTTCTTCCTGCATCAGTAGTCTCCATCACTGGAATGTCACGTCTGGAGGGCAGGGGTCTCGTCTGTCCACCTAAGTAGTGCTGACCTGTGACAGGTGCTCGGTGTTGGTTGAATGAGTCATCGAATGAACGGATAGATGGATTTATTGTTTCTTTTGTTTTTCCTGTCAAGTGACCTCTTTGTAACTTCCTAAGGAGTCCTGGTGGCACAGTGGTTGAGTGATTGGCTTCTAACCAAAAGGTGGATGGTTCAAACCCACCAGGCACTCCGTGGGCGAGAGATGAGACAGTCTGCTTCCGTAAAGATTTACAGCCTTGGAAGCCCTGTGTGGCAGTTCTGCTCTGTCCTATTAAGGCAGAGATCTCCAGGCTGTGGAAAATCCCACTGCCTAAAGCAGCTTTTAGCAGCAATTGTGGGGATGGCGCAGGACCAGGCAGTGTTTCGCTCTGTAGTACGTAGGGTGGCTATGACATGGAACCAACTCAATGGCACCTAACAATAACAACAGACAGCTTTGCACCAGAGCCCTGCTTTCTTTGCTTGTGTCTTAGTTATCTAGTGCGGCTGTAACAGAAATACCACAAGCGGACAGCTTTAACAAACAAGTTTATCCTCTCACAGTCTAGTAGGCTAGAAGTTCGAATTCAGGGAGCCAGCTTCAGGAGAAGGCTTTCTCTCTCTGTTGGCTCAGGAGGAAGGTCCTTGTCATCAATCTTCCCTTGGTCTAGGAGCTTCTCTGCACAGGAACCCCAGGTCCAAAGGACACACCCTGTGCCGAGCGTTGCTTTCTTGGTGTTATGAGGTCCGCCTGTCTCTGTTTGCATCTCTCTTGTATATCTCAAAAGAGATTGGTTCAAGACACAATCAAGTCTTATAGATTGAGTCCTGCTTCATTGACATAACTGTTGCTAATCTCATCTCATCAACATCATAGAGGTAGGATTTACAATACATAGGAAAATCACCTCAGATGACAAAATGGTGGACAACCACACAATACTGGGAACCGTGGCCTAGGCAAACTGATACACATATCTTAGGGGGACACAATTCAATCTGTGACAGCGTGGCTTCCTCCCCCACAGCTTTGCATTAGAATCCTACTTTCTTTGTTTGGCACATCCTGAAATTTTACATTAAAATCCTGGTGATGCATGAAGTTATATGTGAACCCCATTGTGCCTACATAGTACAATTAAGAATGTTGCTGACATAACTTGTATGAACTCCCTGCTTGTAAACCGCTTAAGAGTAACCTTTCTTCTCGCCCTCAGGGAGCAGTTGTAGTGGCAGCAGCTCTGACTGACTCCTTTCCTTGCACAACAAAATAAAGGTGCATTTCTGCCGTGCCACCTCGGTCTCTCGTTTATTGGCCAACATGAGTCATGCCAAGCAGAACATGGGGTTTCCACCTGGTGACATTATAGGGTTGCTATGAGTTGGAATCGACTTGATGGCAGTGGGTTTGGGCTTTTTGGGGGGTTAACTTTATAGAGGTCTGTGGAAAATGATTTCCTTGTCTTTCACAGTGATAGCAATGGGAGTGGAATGGGATGGAAGAAGCTGATCATGGTTCACCACTGGCCACCCACAGTGTGCAAGGTGAGTTTCTCTGCCCAGCCTGACCCCTTCAGGGGTTTGGTTCCCCATGTGTTCCTGCCTCAAGTGCTGCTGGCTCCAGAGCTCCTGACCCTTCTTGCCTTGTGAGTTGCCAGGGTGTGGGGGCAGCCCCCAGCCAGGGGACTGTTCCTCTCAGAGCCCACAGCTGTGTCCTCCTTGTGTTGCACGGCATCGTTAGAGTGTCTCCTTGAGAGGAAGGAGCTGGTGGGGCCCTGCCCCCTCCTCTGCTCGGCCCAGCAGACACACCTGCTCTCCTCCACATTGGCTCTCCCGTGTGTGGCTCTCTCTCCCTGGACTCTGAGTTCTTTTTAGGGTGTCCACGCTGAGGATCTTCATGCCACGTCATGGACTTCAGTGGGGGGGCCCTACCTCTGCCCGCTCTGTGCAGACCCTAGGCCAGATCATCCGCTCTTGGGAGCTCTTTGCGAGCCAATTATTCTAATTATCCTAAAATTATTCATTGAACAAGTACTCCAAAGTGTGTCATCATACTGACCTGCTATCCCTCATTTTACTGAGTGTTTCTACAATTTTGCTTGAGACTTTTGAACTTTGGGAGATAGAAGTAGCCAGTAGTTGCTACATGCTGTTATTTTGTTGTCGGCTGCCTTTTGAGTCTGTTCTGACTCATGGTGATGCCATGTGCACAGAGTAGGACTGCCTCTGGTGGCACAGTGCTAAGAGCTCAACTACTCACCAAAAGGTCAGCGGTTCGAATCCACCAGCCACTCCTTGGAAACCCCATGGGGGCAGTTCTACTCTGTCCTATAGGGTCACTATGAATTGGGATCAACTCAGTGGGAATGGGTTTGGTTTGGTGTTTTTTTTTGTAGGGTTTTCAAGGCTGTGACTTTTCGGAAGCAGAGCACCAGGCCTGTCTTCCGAGGGCCTCTGGGGGGTTTGAACCGCTAGCCTTTCGGTTAGGCACCCAAGGACTCAGCTGCTATATGGTAGTTACATTATTTTATGTTCTTTAAGAGGTACTCTGGCTTTTCGTTCTTGCCTTCAGCATTTAGCAAGAGTGACAATCTCTACTTCCTTGCTGCTTTATTTATGTCATTTATTGACAAAATGCAGTGTCACTTGTCATCACCAAATTTTATTCTTTTTTAAAAAATACGGTGTTTCAGGTGAAAGTTTTCAGAGCAAATTAGTTTGTCATTCAACAAATTGTACACAAAGCGCGCCAGGACATTGGCTGCAATCCCCGCACTATGTCAGGACTCTTCCCATTTCTATCCTGGGTTCGCCATTTCCTTTTGTCCAGTTTTCCTGCCTCTTCCTGCCTTCTCATCTTTGCTTTTGGGCACGTGTTGCCCTTTTGGTGTGGTATAATTGTTTGTTCTACAGAGAATGCTCTTTTTGAGTGTTACTGTGTATTTTATGGGCCTGTCTATTGCTTGACTGGAGGGTGGTTTCTGGGAATGGCTTCAGTTCCAGGTCAGAGGGGCATCTTAGGGCCATAGTCTCAGGGGTTCCGCTAGCCTCTTATCAGGCCAGTAAGTCTGTTTCTGTTTTTTTTTTTTTTTAATGAATTTGATTTTTTGTTCTATATTTTTCTCCTACTCTGACCAAGACCCACTGTTGTGATCCCAGTCAGAGGGGTTGGTAGTGGTAGCCAGGCACCATCTAGTTCTTCTGGTCTCAGGGTTGTGTAGGCTATGGACTGATTGCACCCTTGAGTCTGGTTTTCTTCATTCTCCCTTATTCCAGACCGGACAAGACCACAAGTTGTACCTGAGGGGGCTGCTCACTGTCTTTTAAGAACCCAGACACTACTCAGCAAAGTAGGATGTTTTATGCACTGTGTTGTGCCACTTGACATACATGTCCTCCGAGCCTCTGGTCCTTAGGCTCCAAGCCCAGTATCTTCGTCCTGGGAGGTGCCAAATTTTACTCTTAATCTGGGAACTCTCATTTCTAACAGTGTATCTCTTATTACAGAAGCCCTGGTGGCATAATGGTTGAGACCTGTGGCTGCTAACCGGAGGGTTGGCAGTGTGAATCCACCAGGTGCTCCTTGGAACCGTGTGGGGCAGCTCTACTCCGTCCTGTAGGCTCGCTGTGAGTCATTACAGCAGACTGCTCTATTTGAGAGTTTTCCAGACTTTAAAACGTGTTGTCTCTTTCTTTCTTTCGTCTAGTTCTGTTTCTTTGCTCTGGGGTTAGGGAGTGGCTTTGCTCAGAAGAGAATTAAATTGCCATGCAATCAGGGTTCTGATTTGTTGTCAGGTTTGCACCCTGGGCGATGAAGCGTCCCAGGAGTTATTGATTCTTGCTGGAAAGACCTGTGTTGAAGAGCCTGCGTCTTAATTAACTGTGGTGCTTGGCTGGCACATGGGCTCTGCCTTCAGGGAGTGGACAGAGGCCATGTGCTGGGAGACGTTTATGTGACAGTGTGCGTGTGTCCTGCGCACTGATCATAGATGCCACGCGTGGAAGTGCCTTCCTGCCTGAGCCTTCAGAAATGAAATGAAAAAAAAATCAAGTACTAGTGACATGTTGTTAGGAAATTCGCTTCAGTCTGGGGGGCCGTGATAGGAAGTACCTGCTACTCTAGTCAAGGCGTCCTCCTGATGGCTGGGCTGTATCTGGGCTCCTGCCTTCTGAGACTGCTGCCTTTAATGAGTGGTTATTCCTGAGTGCCACAAACAGTCAGTGCACTCGGCTGCTAACAGAAAGGTTGGAGGTTCGAGTCCCCCAGAGGTGCCTCAGAAGAGAGGCCTGGCAACCTAATTCCAAAAAATCAGCCATTGAAAACGCTATGGAGCCCAGTTGCACTCTGATGCACACGGGGTCGCCATGAGTTGGGGTGGACTTGACATTAACTGGTTTATGTACACGTTGGTGCTGGGATCATTTCTGTCTTGCTCTCTTTGTGTGGTCAGTGCTCGGCACTGTCCCCTGTATATCCTGGGGCTTGATGAGCGGCTGCTGATCAAATGAAAGCCTGTGAACTGAGCAGTCCCCAGGAAAGGTGTGTGGCACACACAAAGAAGTTGGACCAGGAGCCAGTCAAAGAACCTATGCTGAGTCTTGGCTTTGCTCTCGGTTAGCTGTGTGCTGATAGGCTAATTATCTACCTTCTTTGGACTTTGGTTTTTCCATCTAAAAAATTGGGATGTAGGTTGTTGTTAGTTGATGGTGAGTCACCTCTGACTCATGGTGACCTTATGTACGACAGAACGAAACGTTGCCCAGTCCTGTGCCATCATGACTGTTGGTGTGTTTGAGTCCTTTGTTGCGGCCACTGTGTTAGTCTGTCTCCTGCAGGGGTGGAAGTGGAAATAAATTAATGACCTCCACCATCCTGTGACCCCACACTCGTTTTCTGGTTCTTCTGCCCTGTCATTGTATAGCAGTGTCTTTCACTCCTCACATCAGATATTTAGGTCACTGAGATGAGACCTAATCTAATCACCAGACTAACTATGAGAAGATGTGGCTCCCTGTTCAATGAGGAAAGGCGTGGGTAAAACATGCATGGCACCTCCATTTTAGCAGACTCAGACTTCTTGTATGCTTCTTCACAGCCGGGGTGGGGGAGCCGCACATTACTTCTGTTTAGTCTGGTCTGAAAGCCGAAATGTGTTTCTTGCTGACTGTTCTTTTTGGAAAAATTCATTTTTAACTAGACAATTTGGAGGTCACTAAAGAGTGCTGGGTTGGGTTTTAAAGAGTGTTTACCATGCTTAGTAAAGTAGAGGGTCAGCGAAAAAGAGAAAGACCCTCAACAAGATGGGTTGACACAGTGGCTGCCACAATAGGCTCAAGCATGACAACAATTGTGAGGATGACACAGGACTAGGTGGTGTTCCCTTCTGTTGTACGTGGGGTCGCTATGAGTTGGGACCGACTCGATGGCACCTAACAACAACAAAGCGTTACACCAAACCAAACCTATTACCATTGAGTTGATTCCAACTCATAGCAACCCTATAGGACAGAGTAGAACTGCTCCATAGGATTCCAGGGAGCTGCTGGTGGATTTGAACTGCTGACCTTTTGGTTAGCAGCTGAGCTGTTTGCCACTGTGCCACCAGGGCTCCAAAGAGCGTTATAGGAGATGTTTATCTCAGTGCTTTCATCTCTGTTACTGAGGGGAAGGACATGTTCTTCTCAGGTTGGCGTTTTGGCCAGCTCCAAATTTTCAGTCCTTTGCTGTTTCACTAGTGAGCTGGAGCCTGGTCACTGAGCAGGCTTGAGTCTAACTGCGTGCTGCCCACCTTTTGCCCCCAAACCTTCATTTTTGATTGTCTGCTAAAATGCTTATTCATGGGCAAACATGAGTTTTTCCATCAGGTTGGCTTTGTTTGTGAGCATACAAAAAGAACAAAAATAGCTTTTAAATCCCATCGTCTACACTGTTTGAGCATTGGTATTTTTTTGTTTCAAATAGAAAAGCCAGCCCCTGTATCACCTGTGTTTTGGGACAATTTAAAACTAACCCTGGGCTTACCTCCTGTCAGTCCAGTCCCTGCACCTTGCTGATGGCTGTTGACAGAAAAGTAGGGTTGCTAAATGCACTTAAACAGACAACAAACCCATTGTTTCCTTCATGTCTTTTCCCTCAGGAAGCTGAAAATGACTGCAGCAACCCTCCAGATTACTGGACAATACATGGATTATGGTAAGCATCGAATGCAGTCCAAACCGGATGAGGCAGCTGGAAGAAGCTGGCCACCTTGAAACCCTTCCTTGCGCCTGGTCTTAATGTGTGCGCTTGTTTTTTGTGTAGGAGTTTATAGAAGAGAGGAGGTCTTTATTTAAAAATATCTTGAGTCTTTCTAACATAAGCCGAATTCTGTTGTTGTTTCTTTCCATTTGGATAGAATTGTAACTATCTAGTTTAAACATGACATTAGATATTCTGGAAACCCAGGTGGCATAGTGGTTAAGTCCTACGGCTGCTAATCAAAGGGTCAGCAGTTCGAGTCTATCAGATGCACCCTGGAAACTCTATGGGGCAGTTCTACTCTGTCCTGTAGGGTCGCTATGAGTCAGAATTGACTTGACGGCAGTGGGTTTGGTTTTTTTTTTTTTTTTTGGTTAGATATTCTGAGTACATTTTGAGATCACTGAATTTTTCTCATCTTGTTCTTCTTTTGAGGCAATAAATATGTAAAAATACATGAATAAACGTGTGTATATTATATATAAGGGCCCCTGGTGGTATAGTGGTTAAGAGCTACGGCTGCTAACCAAAAGGTCAGTAATTCGAATCTACCAGCTGCTCCTTGGAAACCCTATGGGGTAGTTCTGCTCTGTCCTGTAGGGTGACTGTGAGTCAGAATCGACTTGATGGCAGTGGTTTTTTGTTTTTTGTTTTTTTTAATATTACATATAAAGGAGCACTGGTGACACCGTGCTTAAAGTGCTCAGCTGCTAACCAAAAGGTCAGTGGTCCAAACCCACCAGCTGCTCCACAGGAGAACGATGTGGCAGTCTGCCTCCTTAAAGATTTACAACCCTAGAAACGCGAAGGGGCAGTTTTGCTTTGTCCTGTGGGGTCACTGTGAGTCAGAATCGACTCGATGGCGATGGGTTATATATACTATACGTGCATGTACATATTGCGTATACTGCGTGCAGTCCCTAGGTGGTGCAGACCATTAACGCACTTGGCTACTCATCGAAAGGCGGGAAGTCTGAGTCCACCCAGAGGTGCCTTGGCAGAAAGGCCTGGTGATCCCCTTCAAATAATCAGCCCCTGAAGACCCTGTGGAACACAGTCCTTTTTTTTTTTTTTTGAATTTTTTTATTGTACTTTAAATGAATGTTTACAGAGCAAACTAGCTTCTCATTAAACAATTAATACACATATTGTTTTGTGATACCGGTTACCAACCCCAGGACATGTCAACACTCTCCCCTTTTCCACCTTGGGTTCCCCAGTACCAACTTCCCTGTCTCCTCCTGCCTTCTCAGTTTGCCCCTGTGCTGGTGTGTCCCTTTAGCCTTATTTTGTTTCGTGGGTCTGCCTAATCTTTGGTTGAAGGGTGAACCTCAGGGATGACTTCATTACCATGCTAAAAGGGTGTCTGTGGACCATACTGTCAGGGTTTCTCCAGCCTCTGTCAGACAGTAAGTTCTACATTTTTCTCCAGCTTTGTCCGGGACCTTCTATTAAGATCCCGTCAGAGCAGGTGGTGGTGGTAGCCAGGCACCATCTAATTGTGCTGGACTCAGTCTGGTGGAGGCCATGATGGTTGTGGTCTACCTTTCCCTAGTGTCATTAGTTTTCTTCATTCTTCCTTGCTCCAGATGGGGTGAGACCAGTGGAGTATCTTAGATGGCTGCTCACAAGGTTTGAAGACCCCAGATGCTACTCACCAAAGTAGAATATAGAGCATTTTTTAAATTAAGTATGTTATGCCAGTTGAGCTAGATGTTCCCAGAGACCACGGTCCCCACAGCCCTCAGCTCAGTAATTTGGTCCCTCAGGAAGTTGGGATGTGTCTGTGGAGCTTCCATGACGTCCCCAGTATTGTGTAGTCTTACCCTTCACCAAAGTTACCACTTATTGGAGCACAGTTCTTTCCTGACACACATGGGGTCGCCCCGAGTCAGTCAAAGGCAAATCAACGGCAGCTGGTTTTATCGTCTGTTCATTCGTTTTTGTGGTGTCAGGAATCCCAGTTGAGATTTCTTTCACATTTATTCTCTGCAGACCTTCACGAAAGTGGTGAGTGTCATGAGTTTGCTGATGTGATGTTGCTGCCATCTCAACCAAGACTGATTTCTCTTTATCTTGTCAATTTCAAGGGCTGATAAAGCAGAAGACTGTAACCGATCCTGGCACTTTAATTTAGAGGAGATTAAGGTATTAACTTTTAGTTATGTTACTGTTATGGACTGTTGGACTAGATTAACTGTTCCCTTCATAAGCGCACCTTCCAAGTTGTGTTTTAAAATTAGGAGGCTGTGAATATGTTCAGCATGACTGAAGCTCTGGTACTTTTTAGGAGTTACTGATACATAATCCCACAAATTAAATAAACATCAACCTTTCTCCTCCTCAACCCCGGGCCCAAACCAGCCCCCACGTGGACTGTGGGAAGTGAACCCAGACGTGGGGGAGTGCAGTCTGGCACCATGCACTTGCTGCACCTGTGAGCCAGCGCTGATGGGCTCCCAACCCCCGTGGCGCCTAGTTGAAATGCCTGACAGGAGTGGGCAGCTCTAGGCAGCTGTGGCCTGGAGCACAGGGTCGGGTGGGGCAGGGCTGTCCTTTCTGGCGATAGCTGGGATGGCTTTCTAAGTAGGGGCTGCGAGCAGGGAGGAAGGATGGGTGTCTTAGTTCTCTGTGCTGCCGTAACAGAAATGCCACACGTGGGGGGCCTTAAAGAGCAGGAGCTTATTTCTCACAGTTCAGGAGGCGAGAAGTCCAAACTCAGGGCGTTGACTGTAGGGGGCAGCCCTGTCTGTGTCGGCTCTGTGGGAGGGGCCTTGTCTCTTTCACTTTGCAGCCCTGGTGTTCCTCGATTCCTCTGCAATCTTTACATGGCATCTGTCTTCCCCCGTTTGTGCTCGCTTTTGTGTCTGAGCTACACTTTTCATATTTGCACTCAGTGAGGGACAGTGGGCGAACTCCATCTTTGTTGCTAACTGTGTGCTCAGGACCAGCGTGAATGCACTCCCCACCATGTAGAGACGGATCCAGTCTCCACTTCGCCATTCCTCCAACCTCATTGCCAGCTCTCATGTGGCACCCCCTCTGTCTGACAGTTGCCACCCAGAGCTGGGTCAGTGCTCACAAGTTAGAAGGACACCTTTCAGACCAGCTGCCCACGTAGCGTTTCTCTGACCCCAGCCACCCAGAGCTGAGTCAACACTCACAAGTTAGATGGACACCTTCTTTCAGACTGTCAAACAGGGAGATACCAGCCCCTGCCTGCTCTCACTGCCCCTGTGGGCTCGATAATTCGCTGGGACGACTTACAGAATCCCACAGAGAGTACACCATACTATGTCTACAGATTTATTACACCCACAAAGGATATGAATGAAGAGATAGGGTGAGGCCTGGGAGGGGTACCAGTGTAGAGCGTCTGTGCCTCAAGGAAGGACGTACTGCCTTCTCCCATGCATGGATACAAACCAGGAAGCTCCTGTGAGCCTCAGGGCTTAGGGCCCCATGTGGCTGTAAAACAGTACATCATGACGCTTAGTCAGCATCAGGCACCCAGTTGGTCCCTCTTGGTCTAGTCAGCCCCCACTCATTAGCCTCGTGTGTTGGTCTATTTAGAAAGAACCAAGAAAAAAGGCCAAATTGCTTTCAGCAAGGCGCTTCTCCATGCTCCCGCCCAGTACCTCAGAAGCTGATAGGTTAAAGACATGCCCTACACTGGTATGGTCTCATTAATAACAAAGAAAACCCTGTTTCCAAATAAGATCACGTCATAGGATTCCAACACATATTTTGAGGGGATACAGTTCAGCCCAAAAAAAGTACGAAAGATTATGTTAAAGGTTAACTCATAGGACTGGAATTTACAAGAGAGATGAGCAGAAGTAATCTTCCCAGGTATCCCAGGAATTTGCCTACCTTATGTGGAACATGAGGCCTTCTCTCTCTTCCTACCCCGTCTCACTCATATGTACGCATATGGACAGACATGCTCATCTTCCCTTTGGGGGCGCCCACAATTCCGTGTGAATAATCAGTACTATGTCAGGGCACCCACAGCATGGGTTTGCAGCTTGGGGTCCAGGGGGTCAGAGGGACCCCCTTGAGACTACGAGGCAGAATTAGAGGGTTTGCTGGAACTGCAGATGCCTTCCCGGAATGCGTGTCTCCCAAAAGGATGGGGTAGCCAGCTCCAAATCCACCACAGGTTCTAACCCACATCGCACTGGACCGGGTTCCCCTCCTTGGCTTCCTTCCTGGGAGGTCTTCTAAGGCCGTAATCCTGGGGGCTGGGGGCTGGGGACCCTCTGTGAGCAGTTACTAGGAATACCCCACAGCCTGGTGACAGAGGTTCAGGCACGTTTTCCTCAAGGGCATGTTTTAACTCCCCACAACGCCACTGGGTCGTTCCTGCTTATGATGTGTCATCTTCAAATGGAATTAAATTCATTCAACAGATTTATGGAGCGCCTACCATTTGCCAACGGAGCCCTGGTGGCACGTCAGTCGGTGGTTCGGACCCACCAGCCACTCCATGGAAGAAAGATGTGGCAGTCTGTTTCTGTAAAGATTACAGCCTTGGAAACCCCATGGGGTAGTCCTACTCTGTCCTGTAGGGTCGCTATGAGTCAGAATCGACTCAATGGCAACGGGTTTTGGTTTAAGTATAATTAATTTTTTAAAAATATATTAGTTCATCAGAGCTGTATTCTGCATTTCGAGTTATTAGATTCTGTGTGGACTTTTTAACTTTTTGTTTTTTTAATGTAGGATCTTCTGCCAGAAATGAAGATGTACTGGCCTGATGTAATTCATCGGAGTCCTAATTGCAGCCACTTCTGGTAAGTTTTTGTTTTTAACAGCCATCCTGAGTCTTGAAAAACAAGTGTGGAAAGCTTTATAAACGCATTTAAGTGGAATCTCTGTGGGAAGCACAAATAAAAGACTTAGGAACCTGTCTGCTAAGCCTGAGAAGTTTGAACAACCTTTATCTGGAGATGATTCTATGAGGCCATATTTAGTGCCCTTCTCTGGTAGATAAAAGAAGGGCAGAGGAGTTTACCTTGTCAACTTGTTTTCTAACTGACCTGCTATTTCATTTATTTCTTTAAAAAATTTTTCTGCCTCACGTCTGGGGTCTTAAACACTAGCAGGCAGCCATCTAAGATCCACCAATTGGTCTCAACCCACCTGGAGCAAAGGAGAATGAAGAACACCAAAGACACAGGGTAATTATGAGCCCAAGAGACAGAAAGGGCCACATAAACCAGAGACTACATCAGCCTGAGACCAGAACTAGATGGTGCCTGGCTGCAGCTGATGACTGCCCTGACAGGGAGCACAACAAAGAATCCGTTAGGGAGCAGTAGAGCAGCAGTGGGATGCAGACCGACCCCAAATTCTCGTAAAAAGACCAGACTTAATGGTCTGACTGAGACTAGAATGACCCCGGAGGTCATGGTCCCTAGACCTTCTATTAGTCCAAGACAGGAACCATTCCTAAAGCTAACTCTTCAAACAGGGATTAGACTGGACTATTTTTTTTTTTTTTATGAGATAGGCAATGATACTGGTGAAGAATGAGCTTCTTGGATCAAGTAGACACATGAGACTAGGTTGACATCTCCTGTCTGAAGGGGAGATGAGAGGGTAGAGAGGGTCAGAAGCTGGCCGAATGGACACAAAAAGAGAGAGTGGGGGGAAGGAGGGTGCTGTCTCATTAGGGGGAGAGCAAATAGGAGTATATAGCAAGGTGTTTTTAAATTTTTGTATGAGAGTCTGACTTGATTCGTAAACTTTCACTTAAAGCAAATAAAAACTAAAAAAAAAAAAAAAATTTTCCTGCCTCAGAAATGAAGTCCTGGTGCATGCTACAATATGGATGAAACTTGAACCTTGAAAACATGCTGAGTGAGATAAGTCAGGCACAAAAGGACACATATTTGTTGGTACCACTTAGGTGAAACATCTAGAATAGGCAAGTGTCTAGAGACCAGAGTTTATTAGTGGTCACTGGGGGTGGGCGGGAGGGAGGGGACAGGAACACACAACACTCAGGGAACATGAGCTTCTGTCAAGGGCGATGGGGAAACCATGGAGATGGTTGAACAATGTGATGAACGTAATTAATGTCACTGAGCTGTACTTGTGAAGATGGTTGAAATGGTAAACATTTTGTTACTTACATACTTACCACAATAAAAGATACATACATGCTTTTAAAATTTCCTTTCCTGAGGATTAACTAAGCCAAATACTTAGACAGCAGAAACTATTTCTCAAATAAATTACACAGCTGCCTTGATAGATCTTAAGGAAACAGAAGACATGCTCGAGAAGATAATTACCTTACTCGTAGGACTCAGGACTTGTTGTTGGCTGCCCTCAACTCATCCCAACTCATGGCGACCCTGTGCACAACAGAACGAAATACTTCCTGGTCCCGCACTGTCCCCAAAATCGGTTGTGGATCGGACCATTACGATCTGTAGGGCTTTTATTGACTGATTTTTCGGAAATAGATCACCCCACCTTTCTTCCTAGTCCATCTTAGTCTAGAAGCTCTGCTGAAACCTTTCCAGCATCACAGCAACATGCAGGCCTCTGTGGACAGACAGGCGGTGGCTGCATTTGTGGTACGTTGGTTGGTAATGGAACCTGGGTCTCCTGCATGAGTAGTGAGAATTCTACCACTGAACCACCCGTAGAAAGTGAAATTTTAACTTGAGGCTAAATTCTCTGTGTTTCAGTTAAACACCTTAAAGTTTAACGGGAGCCAAGCCTAGTAGAGACATGATGTGTTTAATTCAAGATAGCTTTTAAAATAATTTCTTCCGAAGGCAAACATTCCTTTTATTTACGTTATCCTAACTGCAGATAGTAAATGCATGTCAAAAAGAGACTCTGAAACATGCTTTTGAACGTAGTAAATGGAAGAAATAATGAAGTAAAATAGCTGAACAGAAGGTTTCAGAGGGTGGCTCAAGAAGACCAAGTAAAGTAGTATAATGACATGTATAAAGACCTGGAGTTAGAAAACCAAAAGGGAGGATCATGCTTAGTATTTTTCAAGCTGAAAGAACTGAAGAAAAAATTCATGCCTCAGGTTGCAATATTGAAGGATTCTGTGGGCAAAATGCTGAATGATGCAGGAAGCATCAAAAGAAGATGTAAGGAGTATGCAGAGTCACTGTACCAAAAACAATTTGTCAATTGGTCAACATGCAGCCACTTCAGGAGGTAGTATATGATCAAGAACCAGTGATACTGAAGGAAGAAGCCCAAGCTGAACTGAAGGCACTGGCAAAAAACAAGACTCGGGTGTTTACGGAACATCAGTTGAGATATTTCAACAAACAGATGCAGCGCTAGAAGTGCTCGCTTGGCTATGCCAAGAAATTCGGAAGACAGCTATGTGACCAAAAGGTGATCCAGTTGAATGCAGAAATTTTTGAACAACATCATTTATATCACAAGCAAGTAGAATTTTGCTGAAGATCATTGGAAAACCGCTGCAGCAGTATATCCACAGGGAGCTGCCAGAAATTCAGGCTGATTCAGAAGAGGACGTGGAACCAGGGATATCATTGCTGATTTCAGATGGATCCTGGCTGAAAGCAGAGAATACCAGAAGGGTGTTTACCTGTGTTTTATTGACTATGCAAAGGCATTCGACTGTGTGGATCATGAGGAAATATGGATAACATTGCAAAGTATGGGAATTCCAGAACACTTAATTGTGATCATGTGGAATTTGACCATAGGCTAAGAGGCAGTCATTCAAGCAGAACAAGGGGATACTGCATGGTTTAAAGTCAGGAAAGGTGTGCATCAGGGTTGTATCCTTTCACCATGCTTATTCAATCTGTATGTTGAGCAAATTAACACTGAAGCTGGACCATGTGAAGAAGAATGCAGCATCAGGATTGGAGGAAGACTCAGTAACAGCCTGCGTTATGCAGGTGACACAACCTTGCTTGCTGAAAGTGAAGAGGACTTGAAGCACTTACTGATGAAGATCAAAGACCACAGCCTTCAGTATGGATTACACCTCAACATACAAAGAAAACAAAAATCCTCACAACTGGACCAATAAGCAGCATCATGATAAACGGAGAAAATACTGAAGTTGTAAAGGATTTCATTTTACTTGGATTCACAATCAATGCCCGTGGACGCAACAGTCAAGAAATCAAACAATGTATTGCATTGGGCAAATCTGCTGCAAGAGACCTCTTTAAAGTTTTAAAAAGCGAAGATGTCACTTTGAAGACTAAGGTGTGCCTCACTCAAGCCATGGTATTTTCAATTACCTCATACGCATGCAAAAGCTGGACAATAAATAAGGAAGACTGAAGAAGAATCGACGCCTTTAAATTATAGTATTGGCGAAGAATATTGACCAAACATGGACTAAGGAACATGGACTGCCAGAAAAATGAACAAATTTGTCTTGAAAGAAGTACAGCCAGAATGCCCCTTAGAAGAGAAGATGGTGAGACTTTGTCTCACGTAGTTTGGACATGTTATCCGGAGGGATCAGTCCCTGGAGAAGAACATCAGGCTTGATAAAGTAGACGGTCATGAAAAAGAGGAGGACCCTCAAGGCGATGGATTGATACAGTGGCTGCAACAATGGGCTCAAGTATAACAACGATTGTGAGGACGGTGCAGGACTGGGCAGTGTTTCCTTCTCTTGTGCACAGGGTCGCTGTGAGTCGGAACCCACTCACTGGTAACTAACAACAACTGAAGGTAAAATTCTTTATTTTTTCTCACTCAAATACGGCAGTTTATAACTCGGATTCCAGGTAATCAGATTGTGCCCAGAAAGATTAATTTAACTCGGAAAATTTTTTTGTGTAGAATTTTCAGGTAAAGAGAAAAAATAAAGTTTTTTTTGTTTTTTTAATACATGCATTCCAGCGTTGCTATTACATCAGGACGTTTCCCTAAAGTTTTACAGGGATAAAAATGTAGTGATTGGCTTCGTTCATTTCAGTGATTCAGGGTGCATGGTTTTTAACGCGTTTTCTGTATTAGGAAGAGCAGCTCTCTGTGTCATTTGGTACATTCCTCTGGGCCGATGAGGATTTTCACTGTTTTTTTGCAGCAAGTAAGTGTGAAGACATGCTTGTTATCTTAAACAGTTATGTTATTACAAAGGTACTATCATTAGGTTCAACCTAGAGTCATTATTCTTACACACGTGATTGTGCTTACACACGACTACTCTTACACACATGACGACCCTTACACACGATTGCTCTCACACACAGGATTGCTCTTACACATGATTGGTCTTACACAATTACTCTTACACACGATTACTATTACACACATGACTGTTACATGATTGCTGTTACACACATGGTTGCTCTTACACACACACTTGCTGTTACACAAACTACTCTTACACATGATTACTCTTACACATGATTACTTTTACACACGATTGCTCTTACACACCATTGCTCTTACACACGTGACTACGTTACACACGACTACTCTTACATGCACGACTACTCTTACACGGTTACTATTACACACAGTTACTCTTACACACATTATTACTATTACACATGTGATTACTCACACACATGATTACTCTTATACACGTTACTATTACATACACGATTACTCTTACATACGCATGATTACTCACACACGGTTACTCTCACACACGATTACTCTTACATTGTTACTATTACATGATTATTTTTACACATGATTACTCTTACACGGATGATTACTCACATGATTACTCTTATACACGTTACTGTTACGTACACGATTACTCTTACATACGCGTGATTACTCACACAATTACTCTCACACATGATTACTCTTACACAGGTGATTACTCACACACGATTACTCTTATACACGTGATTACTCTTACACATGATTACTCTTACACACGTTACTCTTACATGATTACTCTTACATACACACGATTACTCTTACACACATGACTACTCTTACGCACACAATTACTCTCACACATGTTACTGCTGTTACAGACATTATTGCTCTTACATACATGTGATCACCCTTACACACACATACACAAAGACATTACATGCTGTCTCCAAGACCGGATCCTCTGAACTCTGACAGCAGTATTGATGTGGTCTTGTTGTGATATTTTCATGAGTCAATGAAGTGAAGTAATTTATTTTGCTCTTGGACCTTACCCAGCTCGTTCGCAGAAGAAATAGCCTAATCTGGGAAGGCAAAGCACCACAGTCTCATGTAGGTGCTGAAACTGCTGTTCTTTGAGCCTCAAAGGGAACACTCATCTGCAACAGAACATTTCGCATCCGTCTTGTTCAGTTCTGACCTGCAGAGTCATCCTGCTTCTCAGCGGGTTCAGAGCCAGAGATGAGAGGCTTCCAACCAGAAAGAAACGTCCATCTTTGTGTGCCATTTCAGAATATGAATCTCAAGTCAACTGTGGAACTGTGTTTTAAATGTTCTGTTTATATCAGATATATTTAGCAAGCCTTCGGCAGCAGTCAGGAAGTTAAAGGATGCATTGCATTGGGCAAGTCTGCTACAAAAGACCTCTTTGAAGTGTTAAAAAGCAAGGATGTCATTTTAAGAACTAAGGTGTGCCTCACCCAGCCATGATATCTTCGATCATCTCATATGCATGCGAAAGCTGAGCAGTGAAGAAGGAAGACCAAAGAATTGACTCCTTTGGGTTATGATGTTGGGGAAGAATGTTCAATTTAACCATGGACTGCCGGAAGAATGAACAAATTTGTTTTGGAAGAAGTACAGCCAGAATGCTCCATAGAAGCGAGGATGGGTACACCCCATGTCACATACTTTGGACATGTTATCAGGAGGGGTCAGTCCCTGGGGAAGGACATCATGCTTGGTAAAGTAGAGGGTCAGCGAAAAAGAGGAAGACCTCAATGAGATGGATTGACACAGTGGCTGCAACAATGGGCTCAAGCATAACAACGATCATGAGGATGGCACAGGGCTGGGCAGGGTTTCGTTCTATTGTACGTGGGGTCGCTGTGAGGTGGAACCTAGCAACAACAATAATCAGGGAGGCAGAGGCAGAAACAGAGGCAAATAGATAATGTCAGGGTGGTGGTTCTGTGATGGGGCCCTGTGTGTGTGTGTGATCCAAGAATTTTTTCCTCCCAAGACTTCTTGGTTATTTCTCGCCAAAGAACTGTTGCCTCCATATAAAGAAAGAGCGAAACTTTCCCAACAAGGTAGATTCGTACAACATGCACCTA
The DNA here is from genome assembly GCF_030014295.1 of Loxodonta africana. Taxonomy (NCBI): domain Eukaryota; kingdom Metazoa; phylum Chordata; class Mammalia; order Proboscidea; family Elephantidae; genus Loxodonta; species Loxodonta africana. The sequence continues at coordinate 237,579,871 of NC_087342.1, read as the reverse complement.
GTGGAGTTTGTTTATGTGGAAACATGCCAGTGACCTAGGGATCGTCTTGAAACAAAAGGAAAAATACATGTGTTTGCATCCATTTTGATGAGAGCCCACAGATGTTAGAGCTGAGAGAGACCTTCCTGAGGGGAGAGGTTGAGTGACCTGTCTGAGCACACGCAGGGAGTGGCAGAGCGGCGACTGGAGTGCACGTCTCCTGACAGTTGGCCAGCGCTCTTCTGTCTGTCCTGACAGTTGGCCAGAGCATCCAGGGATGAAGGAGTACTCTCTGGAGCTTTAGCATACAGAGTATGGTAAATTCAGAATCCCATGAAAGGAAAGAAGGTGACACTCCTAACTCAGGGAAGTTGAATGAGAAATAAGCGCAGTGAAAGTTTAACAAAAAGGCCGTTTACAGTTGCCTCTGGAAAGGCAGGTGTATGACCTGGGGTGTGTTAGGACACCTTTCCTCTGGAGGTGACAGAAATGCCTGCTGTGAAGGTTGAAATAAATTGTTGTTAGTTGTTGTCAAGTTGATTCCAAGTCCCCACGTGTGTCAGAGTAGAACTGCTCTGTAGGGTTTTCAGTGGCTGACTTTTCAGTAGATCACCAGGACTGTTTTTCAAGGCACCCCTGGTTGGACTTGAAACTCCACCCTTTAGGTTAGCATTTGCACTACCCAGGGACTCTGAGGGTATGTGACGGGGCAGGGGGTGCTTTGTGATTCATGGATCCAGGTCTGTAGCTTGAAATCACCCCTTCAGTAAGAAAAGGGAACTAGCCCTGTTGATGCATGTTGGGATAGGAATGGCTCAGCTCTCCGGGACTGGCTCTGCGTAAACTGTATTCCAGAAAAGGCTTAGGAAACAGATAATGGCCATAATGAGGTGAAATGGGAGAAAACAAGGAAAAAACATTTCATAGAGCACTTCACGGAGTACTTGGAAATAATGGCTTTACGGTTGCCAAGGATACAAAGTGTCATTTTCCTGTTATTACAGGGCTGCAGGGGAGCTGGTTACATTTTAGCAAACAGCTTAAAGTCAATCAGCAATTAAAATGAATCAGCCAACATACATTTGAATACAAAGGGCAGCATGGTCGGTCACTTCTGATTGGTCGGTCACTTCTGATTGGTCGGTCACTTCTGATTGGTCGGTCACTTCTGATTGGTCGGTCACTTCTGATTGGTAACTGTAAATCTTGGTGTTACATTCCGAGTGTCCGATTCCAAATTATGTGTGGTTAAAGGTTTTGACCACACGTTCTCATCCCCAACGTCTGTTGAGTTACATTATTGTGCTGACATTTATTGGCTATTTATCGTGAGCTAGGGAGTATATTATTGGCTCTTCTTGGAAACTCTATGGGGCAGTTCTGCTCTGTCGTATAGGGTCGCTATGAGTCGGAATCGACTCGATGGCAGTGAGTTTGGTTTTATTTATTTATTTTTTTTACAGTTCAGCTCACATTTAATTACACCAAAAAAGATTCAGTGTTGAAGTTGTAGGTACAAACCTTAATAACATGCACTTTTGAATACCAAAACACACACATACGCATATATGCATGTGTGTGTGTAAATTAATGTATACCTTTCATTGAAGTATTACATACATAAAGGAAAGTATACAAATTATATACAACTTGGTGAATTTTCTCAATTTGAACATGGCATGTCATTGGCACCCAAATAAAAAAACAAAAGAGAATCTCACCAATGCTATAGGTGCTACTTCATTCCTCCCTTCTAGTTACTGCTTTGTTCTCAAGGATGACCACTATTCTGACTTCTAATACCATAGATTAGTTTTGGATGTTTTTGAATTTTATGTAAATGAAATAATACGTTATATACCTTTTGGTCCTGATTTCTTGTGCTCAGTCCTATTTTATGCGGTTGTGCAGTACTGCTGTATAGTGTTCCATTGTGTACTTATAAAATAATGATAAAAAATAAAGTCTGTTGCCATGGAGTTGATTCTGATTCATGACAACACCATGTGTTATAGAGTAGAACTGAGTCCCATGGGCTTTTCTTGGCTGTAATCTTTATGGAAGCCGATCAGCAAGCCTTTCTTTTATGGTGTCACTGGGTAGATTCATACCGCCAATCTTGTGGTTAGTAGTTGAGCTCAAACCATTTGTGCCACCCTATTTGCCCATTCTACTATGGATGGACAGTTCAGTTTTTTCTAGTTTTTTGGCTATTTGTACAGTGTTGCTGTAAACAGTCTTTTTTTTTTATTATTAACTTTTATTGAGCTTCAAGTGAACGTTTACAAATCAAGTCAGACTGTCACATATAAGTTTATATACATCTTACTCCATACTCCTACTTGCTCTCCCCCTAATGAGTCAGCCCTTCCAGTCTCTCCTTCCATGACAATTTTGCCAGCTTCCAACTCTCTCTATCCTCCCATCCCCTCTCCAGACAGGAGATGCCAACACAGTCTCAAGTGACCACTTGATATAATTAGCTCACTCTTCATCAGCATCTCTCACCTACCCACTGTCCAGTCCCTTTCATGTCTGATGAGTTGTCTTTGGGGATGGTTCCTGTCCTGTGCCAACAGAAGGTTTGGGGACCATGACTGGTTTTATTTTTTGAGAAAGTATATATGCTTGTGTCAAAGTGCTTGAATGCTTCAGCTCATTTATTCCTCCCAAAACCCCCAAGATAGGTTCTAGAATTATTCCTGTTTTACGGAAAGTAAGGGGGTGCCTTGCAAGACAGACCTAGCCATCTGCTTCTAAAAGATCAGAGCCTTGAAGACCCTGTGGCACAATTCTACTCTGCACACACAGGGCCGCCAGGAGCCAGAATCAAGTCCATGGCACTGAACAACAACAATAACAATAAGGCACCCATATAACCAGGTTACACTTGCAGCTTGTTTGAGAGAATCTCTGTGCTCCATAGAATATAGAAAGCTATCAAATAATTTGCTTTAGAAACTATTCAGGATGAAGAGTTACTCATCCCCTTTTATTCTTCCTGTGTTCAACTTCTCATATTTTGCTTAGGTCTGAGGAACTTAAAACCAGTGCAGTTATTTAAAACTGGTGCCCTGGATGAATTTTAGCAATGGGTTAATGTGGATGTAGCCTGTGTTTTCAGAGGCTGCAAACGAGTGTTTTATAAAAGGCTGTGTGGATATTATTTATGAAAACCTCATGAATTAATCACAAATAGACTTAAGGAAACCTGATATCCATTTTGTTTTTCCATGCTAAAAATTTGCTAGCATCTGAATTGACAAGTCAGCTGTCATTCTAAGGTAGGTATAGATTACATTCAGCAAAGGATTGCAAGGGACAATGCAGTATGATGGAAAAGACCCTGAGCTAGGAATCAAAAGAATGGAGTTCAAGTGCAGGCTGTGTGACCTTTATCAAGTCACCTAACCCCTCTGAGCCTCAGTTTCCCCATTTCTAAACTAGGGATAATGTTTTTGTCTTGCAGAGTTGTGAGAACTAAATGAAGACTGTGAAAACATTTTATAAAACTTTAATCTGTGATAAAATGTAATGAGTTATTACCAACAAAAGCATTTTTTTTTTTTTTTAATGAAAATTACTGTTGGTTTGCAGGCATTTGGTTAGGGTACCTTGTTTCCACTGACTGTTGTTTTATCGTTGTCCCATATGTAGAATTGACACAAAAGCTGCAGTCATTAGTAGAAGCTGGGATGGGGACGGGCATGAGGCATTCCTCCCTTAGTTATTCTGTCTTCTCTTTGCTGAGAAATGACCAGGGAGCCTCCCTCCCTCTGGTTCCTGGCTGTGCGTGCTAGCTCTCTGCAGAAGGCACTGCTCTGGGAGCCCGTGGTGTTTGCACAGCTGTGGCTTGTTAATTGAGCAAGCCGTAATGGTAGGAATGAATTGGAGCTGATTACTAGTGAAAAGCGTGAAGAGAAGAGAGACCTCTTTGGAGCATTCTTGCGTTGACTGGGCCTTTGTGGCTATGCTTAGGGAGTTCAGTAATTGTCCATTTCTCAAGTAAGGACTTTTGTCCTTCCTTCTATGTCAAGGGAACAGTGTGACCTCTGCACGTGAGCATTCTAGACTAGGGAAATACATGTTGGAACATTTTTTGCTGTGAATTTGTTTCATCGACTTTCAACTAGAGGGCTTTTGCTTTTTTTTTAAATACAGGAAACACGAATGGGAGAAGCATGGGACGTGTGTCGCCCAGCTAGCCACCCTCAGCTCGGAGAAGAAGTATTTCAGTAAAATCCTGGATCTGTATAAACAGCTCGACCTTAACAGGTAGGTGAACACTGCTTGTGTCTTGCTGCCTCTTGAGCTGGCTCCTTGCTGATCTTTTCTCCCGCCCTCTTATTCTCTGCGGTGGAGCTGCACTGCCCAGTGCACAGCCAGCACACAGGCCAGGAGCCTCGGAGCGTGGCAAGTCTCAGCACACCCAAGAAATAATTCGTAGGACCCCTCCTAAGCCTCTCCCAATCATTCCAGGTTGTGGATACACCAAGCCAACTCGAAGACCTAGACTACCTCTCTTGTAAACCCGTAGCCTTTAAGTTGACGCTGAATCACAGTGACCCTGTGTGTGTCAGAGTAGGACTGTGTTTTCAGTGGCTCATTTCTCAGACGTGTATCGCTAGGCCTTTCTTCCAAGGCACCTCTGGGTAGGCTCAGACTTCCAACCTTTCTGTTAGTAGCTGGGCATGTTAGCTGTTTGCACCAGCCCAGGACTCCGCTTCTCTGAGTACTGACTTACAACCAGGCAGCAAACTAGCCCTCACGAAAATGAAGACTCAGACAGGAATTCTTCAAAGCCATAATTTCTGTCAAAAGTATAGTGCATCGATCTTTGTGAATGCTTCCAGAATAAGTGATTAAGAGGCGGTGGAGGGCCTTGAAGCCTAGGAACGACTCACACCAGCGTGCCCTCTGCCCTTGTGCTGTGAGTGTCAGATAAACATCAGATTTCCAAGACTCTGTGCCAGAAAAATTTTAAATAGCTCAATAATTTTTATATTTATTATACAATAATGACCGAAGACCAGACAAGTTGTGGAATAATATCAAGGACATCATACATGAAGAAAGCCAAAGGTTATTAAAGAGACAGGAAAGAAAGGAAAGACGAAAATGAATGTCAGAAGAGACTCTGAAACTTGATTTTGAGCACAGAGTGGCTAAAGTGAAGAGAAGAAATGATGAAGTAAACTGATCAGAAGATTTCAAAGGGCGGCTCGCGAAAACAAAGTAAAGTATTATAATGACACATGCAAAGACCTGCAGGTAGAAAACCAAAAGGGAAGAAGACGCTCGGCATTACTCAAGCTGAAAGAATTGAAGAAAAAATTCAAGCCTCGAGTTGCAATATGGAAAGATTCTATGGGTAAAATATTAAATGACACAGGAAGCATCAAAAGAAGAGGAAAGGAATACAGAGTCACTGTACCAAAAAGAATTGGTCGACATTCAACCATTTCAGGAGGTAGGATATGATCAAGACCTGATGGTGCTGAAGGAAGAAGTCCAAGCTGCACTGAAGGCGTTGGAGAAAAACAAGGCTCCAGGGATTGATGGAATATCAGTTGAGATGGTTCAACAAATGGATGCAGCGCTGGAGGTGCTCACTTATCTATGCCAAGAATTTTGGAAGACAGCTACCTGCCAACAAACTGGAAGAGATTGATATTTTTGCCCATTCCAAAGAAAGATGATCCAGAATACAGAAATTATTGAACAATATCATTATTATCACATGCAAGTAAAATTTTGCTGATGATTCAAAAAATGGCTGCAGCAGTACATCCGCAGGGAACTGCCAGAAATTAAAGGAAGATTCAGAAGAGGACGTGGAACCAGGGGTATCACTGGTGATGTCAGATGGATCCTGGCTGAAAGCAGAGAATACCAGAAGGATGTTTAAAAACTATGCAAAGGCATTCGACTGTGTGAATCCTAACAAACTCTGGATAACGCTGCGAAGAATGGGAATTCCAGAACACTTAATTGTGCTTCTGAAGAACCTTTCCATAGATCAAGAGGCCGTTGTTCAGACAGAACAAGGGGATACTGATTAGTTTTAAGTCAGGAAAGGTGTGCGTCAGGGTTGTATCCTTTCACTGTACTTATTCAAGCTGTATGCTCAGCGAATAATCCGAGAAGCTGGACTATATGAAGAAGAAAGTGGCATCAAGATTGGAGGAAGACTCATTAACAACCTGTGTTATGCAGATGACACAACCTTGCTTCCTGAAAGTAAGGGGACTTGAAGCACTTACTAATGAAGATCAGAGACCATAGCCTTTAGCATGGATTGCACCTCAACATAAAGAAAACAAAAATCCTCACAACTGGACCAATGAGCAACATCATGATAAACGGAGAAAAGATTGAAGTGGTCAAGTATTTCATTTTACTTGGATCCACAGTCAACACCCATGGAAGCAGCAGTCAAGAAATCAAACGAGAAGTGTTGCATTAGGCAAATCTGCTGCAAAAGACCCCTTTAAAGTGCTAAAGGTGTGCCTGACCAAAGCCATGGTGTTTTCAATTGCCTCGTATGCATAGGAAAGCTGGACAATGAATAAGGAAGACCAAAGAATTGACGCTTTTGAATTATAGTGTTGGTGAAGAATGTTGAATATACCATAGATTGCCAGAAAAAGAAACAAACCTGTCTTGGAAGAAGTACAACCAAAACCAGGATGGGGAGACTTTGTCTTACGTACTTTGGACATGTTATCAGGAGGGACCAATCCCTGAAAAAGGACATCCTGCTTGGTAAAGTAGAGGGTCAGCAAAAGAGAGGAAGGCCCTCCATGAGATGGACTGACACAGTGGTTACAACAATGGGCTCAAGCGTAACAACAGTTGTGAGGATGGCGCAGGACCAGGCAGTGTTTCCTTCTGTTATATGTAGTGTTGCTGTGAGTCAGAATTGACTCGTTGGCACCTACCAACAACAAGTTGAAATGATCATATTTCTGACATACTGGATTAAATAAATTATTAAAATTACTTTCTTCTGTTTCTTTTTACGTTTTTAAATGAGGCTCCTAGAAAATTTAAAATGATAAACGTGCTGGTAACATCTCTTTATTGAACAGTGCTGCATTGGGGCCCACCTGACTTAGGTGATGCAGAGAAACAAGGCAAGAACAAGAGATTGGAGGAAACTTGTCACCTAGCTCAGAGTACAGCTGGGTGGTTCAAGACTGTAGAAGATTTTCTTACACAGCTCTGGAAGCCAGAAGTCTGAAATCAAGGTGTCTTCAGAGCCATGCTCCCTCCAGAAGCTCTGGGGAGGTTCTTTCCTTGCCTGTCCCAGATTCTGGCGGCCCCGGGCAAGCCTTGGCACTCCTTGCCTTGTAGACTCTTCAGCCCAGTCTGCCTCCATCTTCATGTGGCTGCCTCCTCTGTGTCTGTCTGCATCTCTCCTGTTTTAAGGACACTCGTCATACGGGGTCAGGACTCCCTACTCCACTATGCACACACCTTAACTAATTACATCTGCAGAGACACTAGTTCCAAGCAAGGTCACAGGCACAGGGGTAGGGCTCTAGCATATTTTGGGGGGGCACACAGTTTAACCCACGGCAGGAGCATATAATGTTTTCTACCTGGTTAAGATCAGTTTGGCATTAAGTGGCCTGTATCTGTGGGTTTTCTGAGAACTCTGGTTCAAGATAAATTTTGCAGGTTTTCAGGTTTGTTTCCTTCGCATTAGAAATTCAACAAAAATTTCCTGCTTATGGTTTTGACAGGCTAACCTATGAGAAAAATGCAATTTGTAGTCATGGCTGATAGAGAAAAATAAGAGGGGTTTTAAGACTTGATTTTGTAATTTCAATTTTGTGTGTGCCAAGAATTTTCCATTTTCCTTGGAGAAATTGTGGGACAGAATGTAATTTATCTCTAATTGTTTATATGGTTGTTAGCAAACATTGTGTTCTCTGTAGCGCTTTTTCCTGGGTGGGCGCTCGGGAAACACTTACTTAAGGGGTGAGTGACAGACATGCTCCTGCATCCAGAGTGGTGACAGGAGGCCCTGGCCTTGCGGATATCACTCCCGGATGTGGGAGCGTGGCACGTGTGTATGTGAGTGTATGAGTGTGACTATAAGGGTATGTGTTTGAGTGTGTGCCTGTGAGTGTGTGTGTGTGAGAGAGAGAATGTGTGAGTGTGTGACTGAGGGTGTGTGTGTGAGTGTGTGGATGTATGTGTGTGAATGAGTGTGTGTGACTATGCGGGTGTGTGAGAATGTGTGACTGTGAGAATGTGAGTGTGAGTGAGAGAATTTATGAGAATGTGTGTGAGAATGTGAGTGTGTGTGGGTGTCAGTGAGTGTAGATCTGTTACTGTGAGTATGTGTGAGAGTGTGACTTGGCATGTGTGTGTCTAAAGCTACTGAGATTCGAAAAGTATAAATAGGGACACTTAGTACAGGTTTGTTAAATAAGAGGATGAATTATTGGGATATTTTGCTTAAAAACTTTTCACCAGCATCCATTTATTTCGTGCTTTCTGCTTGCTTAAATAAAAGCCTGCTGGTGGAGCGGGCCTGCACTCACCTGAGTAACGTGTAACAGTGTACCTGCAGAGCCAGACCCGAGAGGCCCTTCTGAGAGTCTGCGGCTGTAGAAAGAGACCGCCTTTCTCGCCCACAGAAAGCTCGCAATCAGGCTCCATTCTGCCCCTCTGAAATAATGCCTGAGAAGCTTGACTGCAGGCATGCTCCCAGTCAATTTGCCTCACGACTTTTAAAGCGGGAGTTAGCTACAATTTTTGGACAAGGAAATAAGTTTCTAGTTATCTGGTTTGAAAGAGAGTTGCTATGACTAAAGCAAGCCGTGTAAATTTTCAGCAGCAACGCAAAGTCCTTATAATCTCCTGTCAAGTTATAAAAACTAGTTCACTGGTTTATTATGACTACTTAGGATAAAAGGAAGTACAACGGGAAGGTCAGGACAGTGGAGGCCAGGTGCAGCCAGGAGACAGCTCGGCTGGCACATTGAGTGGGTGGGGCTGAGACACTCAGCAGGCACTTTCTTGGTTTTCACCAATTCTGTTGCATCATGAGTGATTATGACACACCTCACCACTGTTTAGAACGAGCCGGGGGCAGAAGGTGGGCAAGGGCACGCTTGTTTGGGAGATTTCTAGGCTTCATGGTCTCTACCACCTCTTAACTGCTTTTTCTGGGAGAATGAACAAAGGTCAAAAGACTTTCTGATCTTCAGTCTTTGGAGAAACTCTTGTTACATAACACACTTTTGTCAGAAATCGTGGCTGAGAAAGGAATGCCATTGTCAGAGCCTTCATTTTCCTGAGTGCTAATTCGCAGTCTGATTATAAGTTAGCATGGAGAGAGGTGGCCGGATCTTCAAGTTTGCTTGGTGTGTTCACGACCTGAAGTGATCACTAATGTTAGAGTTCTCCAGAGAAATGGAACCAACGGGATATACGTGTGTGTGTGGTATGTATACATACGTACAGGTAGTCCACAACTTACGAGTTAGTGATGAACCGCACTTGTGGCCACCGGTTTTTTTTTTTTTTTGGACATCTTATTGTTAGTAATATGTTCTACATGTACTGTTACAGTGCGTAAGCTTATATGTAATATTTCCAACCTCCAAAGACAAATAAAAATTGGATTTATAAAGATACTGATGATAAAAGGTAATAATGATGAAAACAAACAAAAAATGAGGTATTGCTGTATGTCAGAACCGACTTACAATGGAATCATAGGAGTAGAACCCCGTCGTAAGTTGGGGACTAGGGCGTCACAGGAATGGAAGCCCATGATAAGTTGGGGGCTAGGGAATCATAGGAATCAAACCCTGTCGTAAGCTGGGACTGCCTGTACCCAGAGAGTGAGTTGATTGGTTCATTTTAAGGAATTGGCTCATGAGAGTGTGAGAGCTGGCAAGTCCCAAGTCTATAGGGCAGATATGGGCTGGGAAGCCCAGCAGAATATATATGTTACAGTCTTGAGGCCAACTTCTCTCCCAGGAAACCTGTTTTTGCTCTTGGGGCCTTCCGTTTACTGGATCAGTCCCACCCACGTTATGGAGGGTGATCCACTTAGAGTCGAAGGATTTAAATATTAACCACATGTCAGTGCCTGCACGGCAATGTCTAAACTGGTGTTTGACAAGCAGCTGGGCACCGTAGCCCAGCTAAGCTGACACGTAAAATAAACCATCAGAGTTACACGCACTGTGTTTTTTGGAATGTTTAATCCGAGCATTTTCACATTGTGCCCCCATGATGTAACAAGTGCGTTAGTGGCATGCTGCCTTGGTCGGGTTCTCTATTGCTAGTTAAAACCATGGGCTCTAGGAAATGCTTCAAGGCTGTAGGTATAAAGGTATGTAAAGGTTTGAGCAAATGCAGTGTTCTAGGATAAGCCTAGAATCCAGAGCAAACCCACCCAGCACCTCCATGAGAGAAAGACTGGGTGATCTGCTCCCATAAAAATTACAGCCTAGCAAACCTATGGGGCAGTTATCTTCTGTTCTGTAGGGTCACTGTGAGTCAGAACTGACTCAATGGCACGTAACAGCAAGAACATCTTGCTTGCTTTTTACTCAGAAATATGATGTTTGAAAAGAATGAGAAAGAAAGATGAACTCTCATTATACAGCTAATTTTTTTTTTTAATTTAAATTTTAGTGTGCTTCAGAAGTTGGGGATAAAACCGTCTCTCAATTACTACCAGGTGAGTCTTACCTTCTGCTTCTCATCTAATGTAATCTAAACGAGGGCTCCTGGCAGCACCCACCTGCCCTTCCAGCTGTGAGGTGCAGCTAGGTTTTAAAGCAACCCAACGTAAGCCACTCCTGTGTCACTTTTATGTTCCGAGAAAGATTCATTGAAGTTGTGTTTCCCTGTGGTACTGAGTATAAACCTGAAGCTGCTTCAGTCACCGACTATGAAGCACAGAGTCAGGCTGATGGGTGGGAAGCGTGTGTTCCGGGCTCTGATGGGCAGGGGGAACGTGTAGTTTGAAAAGGTTTTGGAGCTGGGTGTTAGCCGACAGGGTCACTTTGTGGGGCAGCATTGGAGGGTCCGAGGCCGGAGAGGAGACGAGGGAGGAGACGGCAGGCATCTGCAGGAAGGGAGAAAGGAGAAAGGAGAAAGGAACGCTCCGCAGTAACTCGGGTGACATCACGGCCCAGTGGATGGAGCTGGCTGACATGTTCTTTCGTGGGGAGCCGGGTTTAATCTCCAGACAGCTCACCCTCATCTCTACCAGCCTGGCTGCATCCCCGAGGTCACACTGGGAACACGGTGTACTGACCCGTTAGTGTCGCGCATTATGGAGAGTGTACTAAGGCTGCGTCAGAACTTAGATTTTTCCTGTTGAAACCGTGTTTTTAACGTACTCTTCTTAACTTCAGATTGCAGACATTAAAGATGCCCTTGCCAGTATATATGGAGTAATGCCGAAAGTCCAGTGTCTCCCGCCAGAAAAGGTTGTGTGTGTTTGTCTTCCTTTCTGTCTTCATTGTGAAAACAAGTTTAACTTTGACAGATTTGTGCTCATCGTAGACTTTGTGGGCGTTTTGTATTTGTAATGTGTGAGTGTGTGTGTGGGAATGTGTATCAGCAGGTACACATGCATGTGCACAGTGTGCACGTGTGCGAATATATGGGGGTGTGTGTGAATGAGTGAATATGTGGGTGTGTGGTGTGTGGGAGTGATATGTGGGAGTGTCTGGTGTGAGTGTGTGATGTGTGGAGTGTGTGTGTTGTGTGTGTCTATGAATGTGTGAGCGAGTCTGTCGTGAGTGACTGTGTGAGTGTGTATGGTTTGTGTGAAAGTATGAGTGTGTATGAGTGTGTTTTGAAATGACAAGTTACGCTTTGACACCATGCCAGGATAGGGCCTGTTTTGCCACTTACTCCTAATAAGAATTTACCTATATTCTGGAAGGGAAGGTGGAGGAGGGAGCAGAGGGAAGAGGAAATATTATTACAGTTAAAAATTTATAAATGGGAAAATGAAGGTTTTACACCATTAGCTGATAAAGACATAACTTCTTTTAATAATGGGGTACGATTGGTGGCACAGTGGTTAAGTGGCTGCTAACTAAGAGGTCAGCAGTTCGAATCCACCAGTTGCTCCTTGGAGACTCTATGGGACAGTTCTATTCTGTCCTGTAGGATTGCTGTGAGTCAGAATTGACTCATCCGCAGTAGGTTTTATTTACGTATTTAGATACAAACACCATTTTCTTTCCCTAGTACCTTGAAATGTATTAATTTTCTAGGGCTGCCACACAAAGTACCATAAAGTGAGTGGCTCTAAGATCAGAAATTTATTCCCTCACAGTTCTGGAGGTTAGAAGTCCAGACTCAGGGCGTCTTCAGGGCCATGTTCTCTCCAGAGGCGCTAGGAAAAGAGCCTTGTCTCTCCAGCTTCTGGCAGCCCCGGCATTCCTTGGCTTGTGGCTGCATCACTCAGTCTCTGCCTCTGTCTTGATACGGCTACTTCCCTCTGTGTGTCCTCTCTTTATACCACTCAGATTGGATCAGGACCCACCTACTCCAGTGGGACTTCATGTTAACTGATAACATCTTCAGAGACCCTGTTTCCAAACAACGTTTCGTTCACAAGTACAGGGGTTAGGACTTGGGCACATCTTTTTTGGGAGAAGCAGTTTGTCCATAACACACGTAGTGCGCATGCAGTTGTATCTGTATTTATCTTTGTGGATCCACACATTTCTTAACTTTTTTCTGCAGTAACAGCAGCGTATCTTCTCACACAACTACCACTTGGTGTGTGGAAGCGTGTGGGGTGGGTAACCTGCAGATCGGAACCCTGGGCCGTGCCCCACCGCCCACAGCTGGGTTCTTTAGACCCTGGTTTTGAGTCGCTGTTGTTAGATGCCGTCGAGTTGTTTTTGACTCATAGTGGCCCATGTGAAGAGTAGAACTGCCCCACAGGGTTTTCTAGCTGTCATCTTTGTGGGGGCAGATCACCAGGTCTTTCTCCCAAAGAGCCGCTGGTGGGTTCAAACCACCAACCTTTAGGTTAACAGCCGAGCATTTGACCACTGTGCCACCAGGGCTCCGGTTCGAGTCACTGCACCTGTTAAATAAAATGTGTTTATTCATGGAATCCGGAGCCTGAGCTCTGTGTCCATTCCTCTTAACTTCAAGCTGCAAACTTCAGGATTATGAAAGCATGGCGCTAACCCGAGATTTGACTCCTGCCTTTCGTTTTCATCCTCAGAACGAGGACGTACAGACCATCGGTCAGATAGAACTGTGTTTCACGAAGGACCTGGTGTTGGAGAACTGCACCCACCCCGGGTTCCCGGCTTCCCTCAAGCAGAAAGCCAGGTGGGCGGATGAGGCTGACTCAGCAGGGCTGGAGGTCTGTGCAGACGGCCCCGCCTTCTACCCCCCACCGCCCAGAGAGACCAGGCGTTGATGCAGAAATCGTGGAAATACCCTGTGTTTTGAAAAGCAAGAGAAAGAAATGCACAGGTGACTGCTTTCTTAAAAACAACCCCAGAGTGAGAAGTGTTTTCAACTCTTTCCTTAATACAGCCTTTTTGTTGTTTGTTTTCTTTTCACTTCAGAGTTTGTGAATTAATTTTGGGGGTTCACGTAAAGATGGGGAAACTTTGAGTAAATTGAAAGAAAGGAAATATCCCAAGCCTGAGTAGCTGGTTGTTGGTGGAAATAAAGCTTCAGACGTTCTTGATTAAGCTCTCGGTCTTCTTTATAAGGTAAAGCAGGTATCCTGGCATTTGGGCAAATGATCAGGAAGGTCCGCGTGGCTGTGCTGCCTTCTTGGAGTGGGAGATCTTGTTCAGATGGAGACCTGCTCACAGGAGGAACACGGGCTCATGCCCGGGGTGCCGGAAAGTGTCTCACCTGGTGGGGACAGAGGTCCTGTCCTTCCAGGTGGCTGAGGACTTCAGAGCACTCACCTTGCAGCCTCTCCTTCCTGTGGCTTGGCGTGAGCTGTGCCCACCTGGGGTCCTGTGGTGGTGGCAGGCAGAAGTCCTGAGGCAGGGGTGAGGTACCTCTCACCATGTCATCTAGAAGTGTGCACAGCTTAAAACAAAAGCCCCCTGTCTTTTTTATTTTCACCAGTAGAGATGTGGAGTGCGTATACAAAATAAGGAGGCGGGCTTCCTGGGTGAGTCAGTAGATGCCTCTCTGGTTACCTCATCCTTTCCCTGCCTGCTGTAAAATTGCTTCAACCCACAGAGAGCTGGTCCGTCCGGGACTCACTGTTCCAGCTGATCCCAGTTTCTGGTCAGTCTTTGGAAATACAGCGTTACATGCCGCCCACATGTGGTGTCTCCATCCTTAGATGCTCCATTCTCTTTGAGCTGGGAACATCCTTTTCTGTTAGACGCAGGACACCAGGATTTCTCTTGGAAACGATGAAGGCCAGGGGCTTCCAGTGAGGGGCAATAGGAAACCAGCTTTCCCTGCTGTAGGGGTTTCGTGTTCACAGTGAGGACACCTAATAGCCTGTGACTGGCTTGCTACCTCCAAAAAAACAGCCAGTGGAAACCCTGTGGATCACAACGGTCCAATCCCCTTGTGCGTGGTGTCACCATGAGTCAGGGGCTGATTGGATGGTAGCTAACAGCCACAGCAATGTCCTGTGCAACGAGGCTCATCCCATGCTTAATTAAAACCGCCTTTTCATGTCGCCGTCTCCTTGGCTTCTGCCCTTTTTCAACCCTTTTAGGTATGTAGGGATGAAAACCCAACCCATCTACGTGTCTTCATCGGGTTGATAATATTCTGTGTATTCTACTTAACAGACTCTTAAAATGGAACATTCTGTGTCAGGCATTATGCTAAGCACTTTACAAACATTAACTTATTTAATGCTTAGAACAACCATAGTTTCAGAATAATCCCATCTTAAAAAAAATCGTATTGCGTTGACTGAACGGTGCTGCTGTTAAGAATAATTAGCTTTGCCTCTGTCATGTTTTGTAATCACTGGTAGCTAACATGTAGGCATGACTGATTATAACAGCATCAAGAACAGAGTGCTGTATTTCTCATCAGAGAATCCTCATTTTATTCCTCTGCAACGTGTATCTCTAAAGCTTTTTGAAGCCTACTGTCGTCTTAGCCGTGGAGCCCTGGTGGTGCAGTGGTTAAGAGTTCAGCTGCTAACCAAAAGGTTGGCAGTTTGAATCCACTGGCCACTCTTTGGAAACCCTATGGAGCAGTTCTACTCTGTCCTATAGGGTCGCTGTGAGTCGGAATCGACTTCACGGCAACGGGTTTGGTTTGGTTATAGGGACATCAGTCATTGGATTAGGGCTGCTACTCCAGTCTGACCTCACCGTAACTAATTGCATCTGCAAAGACCCTATTTCCAAACAAGGTAACATCCACAGGTACTGGGGGCTAAGACCCGGATCCACAGCACCTGTCAACAGGCGAGATCCATTTGGCTGCTTGTGTTAGAGAGAACATGACTTGCCAGGGTGTCTGATCACTTCAAAGAGGAGCCCACTGGCAGATAAAATTATCCTCACAGGAAGATGACGAATCTGGGAAGCATTAAATAAGAACTTTGAAGAATGTCAACGCAGGTGAAACCCATGCAGTCAGCTAGGCTTTACCTCATCGGGGCTGGAAGGGCTGTTTTAAGCAGCCCAAGGGAAATGTGTGCCTTCCTGGTAATGCACAGAGACCAATGACACAGCAGCACAAGACTGCTTTTCAACAATGCGTTTATGCAGTGATGTGTCAGGTGGGTTGGGGGGTGTGCTCGTAGAGGCACCAACAAACCAGGAGACTGAGGAGGGCAAAAACTAGGTCTACTTGGCAATAGAGGAAGCTTTGCGGGAGGATGGGGTAGTTGAGATGGGCTGTAGGGGGTGTCTTAGTCATCCAGTGCTGCTATAGCAGAAAGACCACAAGTGGATGGCTTCAACAAACAGATTTATTGTCTCACAATCTAGGAGGATAGAAGTCCACATTCAGGGTGTCAGCTCCAGGGGAAGGCCTTCTGTCTCTGTCAGCTCTAGAAAAGGCCCTTGTCAACAACCTCCGTGTTTGAGGAGCTTCTCAGTGCAGTAACCTCGGTCCAAAGGATGCACTCCGCTCCTGGAGCTGCTTTCTTGGTGGTATGAGTTCCCCGTCTCAATTTACAACCTAATCCTGTAGATTGAGTCCTGCCTCATTAACATAACTGCCTGTAATCCTGCCTCATTTACATCGTAGAGGTAGGATTTAGAACACAAAGGAAAATCATATCAGATGACAAAATGGTGGACAGTCACACAATACTGGGAATCATGGCCTAGCCAAGTCGACACACAGTTTTGGGGGGATATGATTCAATCCATAACGGGGTAACTGAGAAGTTGTTTTGGGTAGAAGCTTTACTATAACATCTCAGTGTTGGTCATTCTGGGCCAATTTCTTCTGGTCCCATTGGGTCCTTTAAATGTGCGGACTCGAGCCTTTTATTTCTGGAACATTTTCCAAGACTAGTTTTAAACATTCTGTTACACCAATGTAATTTCCTTCAGGGATGGCAGTTATATGTGCTGTAAAGATTTAAAAAAAAAAAGATTTACTGGAGTAAAAATACAAACCTCCATAAGTATGAAAATGTATTTTTGAAGCAAAAAGACACACCAAATAGAGAAACATGGTAATTATAACAACACACACAGTAGCCGCAACATAATTTAAAATGACAGTATCAAGGCCAAACGGCCAGGTCAATATGTAGGCGTAGACTTCACTTGCGTATTTAAAAAAAATAAGACTTTTCAAATTGGCGCAAAAGCAAAAGGTAAGTTTGTCCTGTGTACAAGAGACATAGCTGGGACGCAGTGATTGAAAAAGGCCGAAAGTAAATGGAAGACAAAGTAGGGACAGTAAGAAAGCAGATGTTAAAACCCTGACAACAGACGGAGCCAAATGCTGTTTCCTTGACTGCCATCTGCTCACGGTGACCCCAAGAACAACAGAGACTGCCATCTGCTCACAGTGACCCCAAGAACAACAGAAAGAAATGCTGCCTGGTCCTGTGCCATCCCCATAACCGGTGACGCATAGGGTTTTCATTGGCTGATTTTCAGACGTAGATCACCAGGCCCTTCTTCCTCGTCTGTCTCCTCTGAAATCTGTCCAGCATCACAGCAGCACACAAGCCTCCACTGAGAGACGGTGGTGACTGCACGTGAGGGGCATCGGCCAGGAATCAAACCCGGGTCTCCTGCAGGGAGGTGGGATTCTAGCACCGAATTCTCACCACTGCCACATTTAGGTCCCCTTTCAACACTAAAGTAGACAAACAAGGGCACTTTATAATGTTAAAAAATGAACATTCAAAAAGTAACTTTACACTAGTACCTTTTTTTTGAAGATGAAGAAAGCTATGAAATGATAAAGGACAGCTTCTTCAGACAGATGTCTTCGTCAGGATGTTTGGCCATGACCTTAATTTTCCTTCTTTGTAACAGAGGGAGGACCTCAGCCCTGTGTTCCACGGGAGGACAGTGAGGGAGGACCTCAGCCCTGTGTTCCATGGGAGGACAGCGAGGGAGGATCTCAGCCCTGTGTTCCACGGGAGGACAGCGAGGGAGGATCTCAGCCCTGTGTTCCACGGGAGGACAGTGAGGGAGGACCTCAGCCCTGTGTTCCATGGGAGGACAGCGAGGGAGGATCTCAGCCCTGTGTTCCATGGGAGGACAGAGAGGGAGGATCTCAGCTCTGTGTTCCATGGGAGGACAGCGAGGGAGGACCTCAGCCCTGTGTTCCATGGGAGGACAGAGAGGGAGGATCTCAGCCCTGTGTTCCATGGGAGGACAGCGAGGGAGGATCTCAGCCCTGTGTTGCACGGGAGGACAGAGAGGGAGGATCTCAGCCCTGTGTTCCATGGGAGGACAGAGAGGGAGGACCTCAGACCTGTGTTCCATGGGAGGACAGCAGGGCGTGTACCCCCCCCCCACACACACAGTTCTAATCACCCAGCTCCTGTGTCCCTTCTTCCTGAGCTTGCTGTATGCTCCTCGCTCCCAACGTTTTCCTGTCGGCTTGCCAACCAAAAATGTATTTGTTACACTTCTGTGCTGATAACGTGTTTAGACGTTTGGGAAAAGGGGAAAACATACCTAAAGGATTTTGTGTCTAGACCAGCATTGTGAGTTTTGCTTATCATCGAGGTGAACTCACCAGCTGATCCGTGTCCCAACAGTGTCCTTATTCACTTGAAGTCTCGGGGAGCCATTTAAAAGACGCTATTACTTCCTTTGAGCTGTTTTACAAATACACAGAGTCCAAGGCCAGGGTTTCATTGTCATTATTTCTGACAAGCCAGTGAATTTAAACAATCTTCACGTTTGAGTCTTACTCATTTTATAGCCTCCGAGTCATGGAGGTGAGCGGGGGGGCATCTGTCAGTGTGCTTCAGACGCTGGTTTGTCTAAAGTCAGTGTCTTGGTCATCTAGTGCTGCTGTAACAGAAGCACACCAAGTGATGGATGGCTTTAACAAAGAGAAGTTTTATTCTCTCACTGCCTACTAGGCTACAAGCCCAAAATCAGGGTGCCAGCTCCAGGCGAAGGCTTTGTCTCTCTCTCGGCTCTGGAGGAAGGTCCTTGTCATCAGTATTCCCCGGCCTAGGTGCTTCTCAGTGCAGGGACCCCCTGTATCCAAAGGACACGCTATTCTCCTGGCTCTTGTTTCTTAGTGGTGTGTGGTTCCTGCCCCTCCGCCCTGCCCTTTTATATCTCAAAAGAGATTGACTAAAGATACAAACTAATGTTGTAGATTGAGTCCTGCCTCATTAACATAACTGTCTCTAATCCCACCTCATTAACATCATTGAGATAGGATTTACTGCACACAGGAAAATCACATCAGATGGTAGACAATCACACAATAATAGGAATCATGGCCCAGCCAAGTTGACACACATTTTTGGGGGACACAATTCAATCCATGACAGTTGGCCTCAATTTTTTAAATCAAACCATTATTTTTTCAATAAGCATATATGTATTAATATACTACTAATAAATAACTCATATACTCCACCACCCATCTGTCAGTTTGTTGTACTGGGGTGGCTTTCATGTTGCTATGATGCTGGAAGCCAGGCCACCAGTATTTCAAATACCAGCAGGGTCACCCATGGAGGACAGGTTTCAGCAGAGCTTCCAGACTAAGACAGACTAGGAAGAAAAGGCCTGGCGATCTACTTCCAAAAATGAGCCAATGAATCACAACAGAACATTGTCTGAAACAGTGCTAGAGGATGAGTGGCCTAGGTTAGAAGTCACTCAAGATACACAATGGCTGCAACCATAGACTCAAACATATCAACTCTCATAAAACAATGCAGGACTGGGCAACGTCTCGTCCTGTTGCTTACAAGTTTGCCAGAGTCAGAGGTGACTCGATGACAACCAACAATAAGAAGTCTCTGTACACCTTCAGTACACTACAGTGGCTGGAAGATGAATGAAATAATGCCAGAAAGATTGAAGATGGTAGCCTAAGCTAAGCGCTTTGAAGGTAAGTAACTCTTGCACAAAGGAGGAAGGCAGATTAATTGCCTAATTGTTTTATCTGTTTTCTCTTTCTGTCGCATTTTTATGAAATTTAGATTAGGAATCAAAAGAATTTAATCTGGATCCCGAGGCAACTGAAAATCATACTGTAACTGTTTTTCTGAAATCCAACTATATTGGCTACATTTATCACTGCAGGGAGCTGAAAAACACAGAGTCCGGAAAGCTGCTTGTCTTCACCAAGATCTAGCTTGTGAAATGAAATTACTGGGACACGGTCCCAGACTTTAAATCGATATTTGTGTTTCTGTAATTAGATCGATCTATCGCATCGTATATGGGATGAGCCACGTTTCCCATGGAAGGTGCAATAGCTGGGGCTTTCTTCTCCTGGGCAAGGCATCTGACTGACAATGAGAAACATGGCAATTTTATATAATTTTTGTGATGGGAACTCTCTTTTTTTTTTTTTGAATGACTGTAATGAGCCTTCCATTTATTTTATACAAAGGGACAGAATTAGCATCCAGGCTCAGATGATTTGAGGTTATTAGGAAGTTTGAGATGTACCAAGTGGTGAATGCCTTGTTGACTCCCTGCTGCACGCCTTTGATGCTGCAGACTTGGGAAGCTTCCATAATACATGCGTGATCCCTTTCTTCCAGGGAGCAAGGATTATGCAATAATTTCTCCTATTCTTTTTCAAATGTCGAAAACAAGTCTGCAGAGTAGCACAGCCCCTTCTTACCAGTAGAGAGATTGACTCCGTATGTGCCACTTCGGGGGTGCTTGTCTCGCCCTGCCCTGCTATCTCGATTATCTGGGTGCCTTCTGGGGCCCCACCAGAATGGTGAGCCCCTCATGCTGTGCAGTGTCCAGCTAGTCACCAGGACATACAGAAGGTGGTTGTTGTGGCTGGCTGCCGTCCACCGTCCTCTCCTCGTGGCGACCCTTGCACACACAATGCTGCCCAGTCCTATGCCGTCCCTGTGATGGCGACAGCTGTGACTGACAGGGCTTTCACTGGCTGGTTTTTTGAAGCACATTACCAGGCCTTTCTTCCTAGTCCACTTTAGTCTGGGAACTCCACTGGAACCTGTCCACCATCACAGCAGCATGGAAGCCCTCACTGACCAATGGGCGGTGGCTGCACGTGGGGTGCGCGCGCTGGAAATCAAACTCAGGTGTCCCGAATGGAAAGCAAAAATATTCCCACCGTCTCAGTTCTGTAGTGCTGCTGTAACAGAAATACCACAAGCGGGTAGCTTTCACAAATGGAAGTTTATTTTCTCACAGTTTAGGAGGCTAGCAGTCTGAATTCAGGGAGCCAGTTCCAGAAGGCTTTCTCTCTCTGTCAGCCCTGGGGAGGAAAGGTCCTTGTCTCCTTTCAGCTTCTGTTCCTTGGTGATCTTCATGTCGTGTAGCCTCTATCCTTCCCCACTATGCTTGCATTACTTCTGTGCTTAATCTGATCTTTCTACATCTCAGAGGTGAATGGCTTGAAACACACCCTGGCCTGATTATGTGTCATAAACATGACAAAGAAAACCATATTCCCCAGTGGGATTACACCCACAGGTGTGCAGGATTTACAGCTCGTATTTGGGGGACACAGTTCCATCCATAACGATTGCTGAACCATTGGTGTAACCTGCGCTGAGGAAAGACAGTCAGCGAGGGCACAGAGATCACAGCATCCGTCAAAAGCCACATATCAGATCAAAACTGGAAAGTCAACAAGACGATTCCAGTATTCAGGGGCCTAGTACTTGTTAGGGATTGAATGTTGTCCCCTCAAAAAAATATATTGAAGTCCTTGCCCCTGGTACGCGGAGATATGACCTTGTTTGGAAAAAAGGTCTTTGGAAATGTTGTCAGTTATGTTAACATGAGGCCATACTGAAGTAGGGTGGGTTCTAAGCCCATCTGAGTGACTCCTTATAAAAGAGGAGAAGAGACACAGAGAGACACAGAGGGCAGACAGACATGTGACCACATAGCTGCAAGTCAAGGAAGGCCTGGGGCCACGAGAAGCTGGAAAGACAAGGAAGGGTCCTCCCCTAGAGCCTTCAGAGAGAGCAGGGCCCGGGGGACAACCTGAATTTGGGTGTTTAGCCTCCAGAACTGTGACATGAAAATTTCTGTTCTTCAGAATCTCAAATTCTCATGGACTCCAGAGTTTCTGGAGCCAAGGGGACTGGATGAACCCCTGAAATTATTGCCCTGAGATAATCTTTAAACCTTAAACCAAAAATACCCCTGAAGTCTTAAAACCAAACAACGGTTTAGCTTAACTAGTAAAAAATGTCTGCCCTGAGCAGTATGCTCTTTTAAGAACTATCTGGAATCTATTCTGGGGTATAATCACCACAAAGTTACAGGAAAGCAAAAACAAAGGCAAAAGTGGGAAAATGGGCAAGCATACTGCCAGGGCGTGTCTGTCCCCGTTCTAGGACATATGACAGAACAGGCAAAGACGTGAAAATGGGCAAGCGTGCTGCCAGGGTGTGTCTGTCCCCGTTCCAGGACATATGACAGAATAGGCAAAGACGTGAAAATGGGCAAGCGTGCTGCCAGGGCGTGTCTGTCCCCGTTCCAGGACATATGACAGAATAGGCAAAGGTGGGAAAGCGGACAAGAGTGCTGCCAGGGCGTGTCTGTCCCTGTTCAAAGAGCTTTACAGAATCATCAGTATGTATTAACATTACAAATGGGTGAAATCATTGAAGGCTTCACCTTTCCAGATTGGGGAAAAACAGCCAAATCACCGTGATTCTACATTTTGAATTGTCTTTTTTAATAATCATCAGTACAGGTTTCAGTAACGACAGTCAGGAGGGTCTTCATTGGCCAGGAAATCTGACTATTCCCTAAATACTAATGGAGAGGTTTTTTTTACTAATAGAAAAACGTAAGGGTGGAAAGTATGTGAGTCTTTTCTGCTCTGTTTGATTTAGTTTATGAGAAAGGTTCCCTAAAAGATGTTTTCCAAGATTGTCCTAGCTCCTGTCTTTATACCTCAGGGCCCACTTGATGTGTCCTTGTGAGTCCACCTCCAGCTGGGCCACATTCCTTATGCTCCGGAACAGGGAATAATGGCTCCAATATTATCTCCTAAATCACACCGAGGAGACAACAGCAACCAGAAAGATTAGATAGGAACCTTAGGGGGCAGTGAGTTTACGTTAATGCAGGAGGAACAACTCAGAAAAGGAGGGTGAGGATGGTTGTACGACTTGAAGAATGTAATCAGTGTCGTTGAATGAATTGGACGTGTAGAAATGGTTGGAGTGGTGTATGTTTTGCTGTGTATATTCTCAAGAACAGCAAAATAAAATTAAAGTGTTTTTCAGTTCTCACAAGCCACCTCGTTTGTGGTACTTTCCTACAGCAGCCCTAGGAAATTAGCATAATGCTTAATTATAATACATCTTCAGTGCCTAAAGTACCCGTGCTGGGGCTTTTGTGTGTATGTTCTTACTTAGTTCTCACAACTACCCGCCAAGGCAGCAGTGATCTTTGCCATTTTGAGGAAGAACAGAGAGGAAAACGGAGGTTGACCATGGGCCTGAGGATGCAGTGATGGTCGGGGCATTGAAACCGGCACTTGAGCTTCTCCGAGCGCTGGCTGCGCACACTTGCCATCACAGAGCGGAAGCTCCACGCATCTCTGCTGCAATGGTGAGTTGGCACCTCTGCTCCTAGGCCAGCCTGCCTCCCTGCGACCGATTGGTGCTCTCTGCAGACACTCCGTGTGCCAGGATTGTCATCTGGACCCAAATGAACACGTCCCAACGTGTAGGCCAACACAAACAGCCATAGCACTGCCAGCTTTCCTTGTAACTTGGACAGTGAGCCTTGATATGTGACCTCAAAGGCCTTTTCATTACTTGTGCTAAGCTGCTAACCAAAACATTGGCAGTTTAGTCCTCCCAGAGGCACCTTGGAAAAAGGCCTGTCAGTCTACTTCGGAAATCTCAGCCACTGAAAACCCTGTGGAGCACAGTTCTACTCTGACCCACGTGGGGTTGCGAGGAGCTGGAGTTGACTCCAAGGCAACCGGTCTTTAGATAATGAAAAGAATGTGACAAAGATGCTGGCGGGAGGCTGCCGTGAGCTGGGGTTCCCACAGTGAAGCCGGGCTCGAGGAAGGAGGGCGGTTCCGGGTGAGCAGAGAGTGAGGCGCCACATGCACCTCAGAGAGACACTGGGAGCCTCAGACACCTCAGGCCCACTGACCTGGGAAGCATCAAGGGGCACAGCCCTGCAGAACATGACAGCCCTTCAACCACGGCTTCCGACAAAGAACTCTGGGCCTGAGACACTTGCAGAAAATAAGAGGCACATGTTTGCAGCTAAAAGATAAATTTTTTTTATCTTCTGTTGGTTTTCATTTCAACAGCCTAAACAATACAAAAAACAAAAAAAACAACTTGTTGCTGCTGAGTCTATTCCGACTCATAGTGACCCTATAGGACAGAGTAGAATTGCCCCATAAGGTTTCCAAGGAGTGGCTACTGGATTCAAACTGCCGACTTTTTGGTTAGCAGCCATAGCTCTTAACCACTGCACCACCAGGGCTCCTCAACAGCTTGTTGTTGTTATCAGGTGCCATCGAGTCGATTCTGACTCATACCAACCCAGTGTACAACCTAAGAAACACCGCCCGGTCCTGCGCCATCCTCACATTCCTTGTTACGCTTGAGCCCATTGTTGCAGCCACTGTGTCAATCCATAATGTTGAGTTCTTCCTCGTTTTCACTGACCCTCTACTTTACCAAGCATGATGTCCTTCTTCAAGGACTGATCCCTCCTGATAACATGTTCAAAGTATATGGGACGTAGTGTCACCATCCTTGCTTCTAAGGAGCATTCTGGTTGTACTTCTTCCAAGACAGATTTGTTCATTCTTTTGGCAGTCCCCGGTATATTCAATGTTCTTCACCAGCACCACAACCCAAAGGCATCAATTCTTCTTTTGTCTTCCTTATTTATCATCCAGCTTTAGCATGCATATGAGGCGACTGAGAACACCATGGCTTGGGTCAGGCGCACCTCAGTCCTTAAAGTGATATCTTTGCTTTTTAATGCTTTAAAGAGGTCCTTCGCAGCAGATTTGCCCAATGCAATCTGTCTGATTTCTTGACTGCTGCTTCCATGGGTGATGGTTGTGGACCCAAGGAAAGTGAAATCCTTGACAGCTTCAATCTTTTCTCCATTTATCATAATGTTGCTTATTGGTCCAGTTGTGAGAATTTTTGTTTTATGTTGCAGTGTAATCCATCCTGAAGGCTGTGCTCTTTGATCGTCAATAAAGGCTTCAAGTCCTCTTCACTTCCAGCAAATAATGTTGCATTGTCTGCATAATGCAGGTTGTTAATGAGTTTTCCTCCAACCCGGATGCCACATTCTTCTTCACATAGTACAGTGTCTCAGATTATTTGCTCAGCATACAGATTGAATAGGTATGGTGAAAGGATATAACCCTGACACACATCTTTCCTGACTTTAAATCATGCAGGATCCCCTTGTTCTGTCTGAACAACTGCCTCTTGATCTATGTACAGTTGCTTCGTGAGCACAATTAAGTGTTCTGGAATTCCCATTCTTTGCAATGTTATCCATAATCTGTTAGAATCGACACAGTCAAAATCCACACAGTGTGGATCCTAACAAATTATGATCAATAATAAATTATGATCATAATAAATTATTCAATCTGTATGCTAAGTAAATAATCCAAGGAGCTGGACTATATGGTCATCAGGATCGGAAGAAGACTCATTAGCAACCTGTGTTATGCAGATGACACAACCTTGTTTGCTGAAAGTGAAGAGGACTTGAAGCACTTACTGATGAAGATCAAAGAGGGTTACACCTCAATATAAAAAAAAAAAATCCTCACACCTGGACCAATAAGCAACATCATGATAAACGGAGAAAAGATTGAAGTTGTCAAAGATTTCATTTTACTTGGATCCATAATCAACACCCATGGAAGCAGCAGTCAAGAAATCAAAAGACACATTGCACTGGGCAAATCTGCTGCAAAAGACCTCTTTAAAGTGCTGAAAAGCAAAGATGTCACCTTGAAGACTAAGGTGCAGCTGACCCAAGTCGTGGTATTTTCAATCACATCATATGCATGTGAAAGGTGGACAATGAATAAGAAAGACAGAAGAAGAATTTGAATTGTGGTGTTGGCAAAGAGTACTGAATATACCCAACCCACTGAATATACCATGGACTGCCCAAAGAATGAAGAAATCTGTCTTGGAAGACATACAAACAGAATGCTCATTAGAACCAAGGATGGCAAGACTATGTCTTACATACTTTAGACATGTTGTTAGGAGAGATCAGTCCCCGGAGATGGGCATCATTCTTGGTAAAGTACAGAGTCAACAAAAAAGAGGAAGACCCTCAACAAGATGGACTGACACAGCAGCCGCAACAATGGGCTCAAGCATAACTGTTGTGGGCGCAGGACAGGGCAGTGTTTCGTTCTGTCGTACATGGGGTCGCTGTGAGTCAGAACCGACTCAATGGCACCTAACAACAACATAATCGAATACCTTTACATAGTCAACAAAACACAGGTAATCATCTTTCTGGTGCTCTATGCTTTCAACCAGGACCTATCTGACATCAGCAATGATATCCCCGGTTCTACGTCCTCTTTTGAATCCAGCTTGAATTTCTGGCAGTTCCCTGTCGATAGATATACTGCTGCTGCAGCTGCTTTTGAATGATCTTCAGCAAAATTTTACTTATGTGTGATATTAATGATATCGTTCGATAATTTCCTCATTCAGTTGGATCACCTTTCTTGGGAATAGGCATAAAATATGGATCTCTTCCTGTTGCTTGGTCAGGTAGCTGTCTTCCAAATTTCTTGGCATAGATGAGTGAGCACTTCCTGCATTGCATCCTTTTGTTGAAACATCTCAATTAGTAATCTGTCATTTCTTGGAGGCTCGTTTTTCGCTAATACCTTCAGTGCAACTTGGACTTCTTCCTCTGGTACCATCGGTTACCTCCTAAAATGGTTGAACATCGACCAGTCTTTTTGGTGTAGTGATTCTGTGTGTCCCTTCCATCGTCTTTTGATGCTTCCTGCGTTGTTTCATATTTTCCCTGTAGAATCCTTCAGTGTTATAACTCAAGGCTTGAATTTTTTCTTCAGTTCTTCCAGCTTGAGAAATGCCGAGTGTGTTCTTCTGATTGTTTAACTCCAGGCCTTTGCACATGTCGTTACAATACTTTGTCTTCTCGAGACACCCTTTTAGATCTTCTGTTCAGCTCTTTTACTTCATCATTTCTTGCTTTTGTTTAAACTACTCGACGTTCAAGAGCAAGTTTCAGAGTCTCTTCTGACATCCATTTTGGTCTTCTTTCCCGTGTTTTTAATGACTGCCTTAATGACCACCTACTCTTTTTTTTTAAGCTGAAGCCAGGTGGGTTTCTGCCTTTGTTTTGTATTATTGCTCCCGCTGGCTACTTATACCTTTTGTTACCATGGTGATGCAGGGGTGTAGATACACAGTGTTTGGACTGTACCAGTTGGCATTGTTTGATATAGGATACAGCTTCTGAGGGCTATCCTCAGCCCCATCATATGACAGGGAGTGCAGATGTCAACATCATCCAAAGATTATTCTGAGAATGCTGATAAGATGTATGTGTCTTTTTCAAGCCCAGAGGCATCATTCTGCTCTCTGGGAATGTGCCACTGGTGGAGAACACAATCAATTACTGAGTAAGTATTTGTTTTAAACGGGACAAATTTGGTTTGTGGGGACACCTATTCTCCATGGCCCTTCTGGAGAGCAGGAAGGCGGGGCTTTGTTCAGGGCCTGAGATAATCCATCTCACACAATGCAATACCACCTTGCACATGACTGGCTCTCAATAAATAAAAATGGAACACAGCCAGCCTTCTCCTTTTATACTTAAAGCGTGATAAAGGAGTAATTGATGTTTTGGATTCCAGCAGAAGAGACCTGAGGAAGATTTTCAAGACTTTGAGTAAAAAACACTCTTAATTGTGTCTTTTCTGCCTCATGTAACAGTTCCAATTTTCTTAAACCTGAGTTATACCAGAAGCAGTCATTTTTCAATAGAAGAAAGTAAACCTAACCATGAGTTGTTGTGTTTCAGGAAGTCTTGTAGAACTCAACCATTGAGCTGAACTTGTTCCCACCCTCCCAGATGGCTGGGGCTAATGAGCATTATTATTGCTCACTGGACTGCTCAGAGAAGCCCTGGTGGGGTAGTGGTTAAGAGCTATGGCTGCTAACCAAAAGGTCGGCAGTTCGAATCCAGCAGGTGTTCCTTGGAAACCGTATGGGGCAGTTCTACTCTGTCCTATAGAGTCGCTATGAGTTGGAATCCACTCGATGGCAACAGGTTTGGTTTTTTTGGTTTGAACTGCGCAGAATTGGTTGTCCAGTGACAGCCTATATTTGTCAGTGAGAGACTATGGCTAATGATTTCCTAACATTATAGTCAGGAGGCAGATGGCAGTTAGGATTTTACTGAGTGTGGCTTTGTTGAATGCAGAATTGTTGCAAACATGCTGTCCTTTCTAGTGATTGGTCTTTCCTGATGACACATCCAAGGTAAGCTGGTCAAAGTCTCGCCATCCTTGCTTCTCCCTGTCCTTCGTTTGCAGTGCAATGGCCAAAGGAAGAGGAGAGAAGAAAAGAAGCCTGGGTTAGCAGCTTGCAAAAAATGGGATGGTTATGTAGTGGCTTCTCAGTCAATTTTCCTCTTCCCTGCCTGATGTGATTTATGTCCCCTCATCTGTGATTTTTTTGTAGGTGACAATCTCTCCAGGAAAGTCATAGTCACTGTCTTAAGAAAACTGTGTATTTTCTACTTACTTCGACAGGCTGGTCACAAGTTTTTTTTTATGCTGAGGTTAGGTGGGTTTCTGCTTTTGTTTGATATTATGGCTCCTGTAGGCTACTTTATGGTTTACTACTCATGCTAATCCAGCGAAGTAATGACACAGGTGTTTGGAATCTACCAATGCACTGGTATTTTTTTTTTTTTTTAGTGATGTTCAGAGAATTTACCATATTTGTATCAAAATAATTAAACTATTACAAGAAAGAAAACAAAAATCCTCACAACTGGACCAATGAGTAACATCATGATAAATGGAGAAAAGATTGAAGTTGTCAAGGATTTCATTTTACTTGGATCCACAATCAACAGCCATGGAATCAGCAGTCAAGAAATCAAAAGATGCATTGCATTGGGCAAATCTGCTGCAAAGGACCTCTTCAAAGTGTTGAAGAGCAAAGATGTCACACTGAAGACTAAGGTGCGCCTGACTGACCCAAGCCATGGTATTTTCAGTCGCATCATATGCATGTGAAAGCTGAACAATGAATAAGGAAGACCGAAGAAGAGTTGACGCCTTTGAATTGTGGTGTTGGCGAAGAATATTGAATATACCATGGACTGCCAAAAGAACAAACAAATCTGTCTCGGAAGAAGTACAGCCAGAATGCTCCTTAGAGGCAAGGATGGCGAGACTGTGTCTTACATACTTTGGACATGTTGTCAGGAGGGATGAGTCCCTGGAGAAGGACATCATGCTTGGCAGAGTACAGGGTCAGCGAAAAAGAGTAAGACCCTCGATGGGATGGATTGACACAGTGGCTGCAATAATAAGCTCAAGCATAACAACGATTGTAAGGATGGCTCAGGACTGGGCAGTGTTTCGTTCTGTTGCGCATAGGGTCACTATGAGTCAGAACCGACTTGATGGCACCTAACAACAACAATAACATTACGTGAAAAAAAAAAAAAACCCAGTGCCCTCTAGTCGATTCCGACTCATAGCGGCCCTATAGGACGGAGCAGAACTGTCCCATAGAGTTTCCAAGGAGCGCCTGGCAAATTCGAACTCCCGACCCTTTGGTTAGCAGCTGTAGCACTTGACCACTATGCCACCAGGGTTTCCATGAAAATAGGATCCAGAAAAATTGAAGAATGGCTCTGCTCCCCTGTTTGGGCTTCCTGTTCAACAGCACCCTGATCCTCACTGGGTCAAGATAGCATTGTCTGTTAGACACTCCCAGGGTACCACCTAACTGGACTCCTCTGCCTCTCTAAGCTGACTGGTCTCTGCTTTCTCCTTCTTAGGGGCAAGTGAAGAGAAAAAATTATGCCTTTATGTAGGATGTCTTAGTTATCTAATGCTGCTATAACAGAAATACCACAGTGGATGGCCTTAAACAAAAATTTATTCTGTCACAGCTTAGGAGGCTAGAAGTCCGAATTCAGAGTGCCAGCTCTAGGAGAAGGCTGTCTCTACATTGGCTCTGAGGGAAGATTCTTGTCTCCTTTCAACATCTGCGGTCCCGGCATTCCTTGGAAATCTGCATGTGTCTTGGCATCGGTCTTCCCCTGGGTCTAGGAGATTCTCAGTGCAGGGATTCTGGGTCCAAAGGATGTGCTCCACTCCTGGCTCTTCTTGGTTGGTGGTAATGAGGTCCCCTCCTCCCTGCCTGCCTCTTTTATATCTCAAAAGAAACTGACTCAAGATACAACCTAATCCTATAGATTATGTCCTGCCTCATTACCATAACTGCCCCTAATCCTGCCTCATTAACATCATAGAGGTTAGGATTTACAACATATAGGATAATTCCATCAGATCACAAAATGGAGGACAACCACACAATACTGTGAATCACGGCCTAGCCAAGTTGACACACACTTTTGACATACATACAATTCATTCCATAACACAGGGCTTCCCAGAGGGTGTCCACTTCCAAGAAAAAAAGACTGAACATGGATACAGATGTTATTACCAACACATACAGAATAGGTAGAAATTCAGTTCAACACTTGGACCCAAGTATGTGGTGAAAAGTCCATCTGCCTCCTAGCCTTGGTCACTGAGGTCTCTCCTGTGAGCCCTGAGTACCATATTCTTTTTCCTGTAACAGAAAAGTTGCAAGAATGGTACAAAGAACTTTTTTCCCCCCAGTAACATCTGAGACTAAGTTCTGACATGATGCCAATCTCTCCCAAATAATGAGTATGCATTTTCCACAAAGAAGGACATTCCCCGACATACTCACCACACAGCCACTGCATCAAGAAACTGACCCTGAAACATCGCTGTCATCCAACTCAAAGATCTCATTCACTTCTCACTTGTTCCAAGAAGGCCATTTGTAGCAAAACGGCCCCATTCAGGACCACACGTCACATTTAGATGCCGTGGCTTTCAGCCTCCTTCAAACTGAAAGGGCTCCTCAGTATTCCTTTGGCTTTCATGTCCTGGTTCTTTCGAAGGTTGCTGTTGTCCGTAGTTGTCGAGCTGGCTCTGATACATAGTGACCTTATACATAACAGAAGAAAACAGTGCTCGCTCCTGTGCTGTCTTCAGGATTGTTGGCATGTTTGAGTCTATTGTTGTGGCTATTGGGTCAAACTATCTCATCGAGGGTCTCGCTCATTTTTGTTGACTTTCTACTTTGCTAAACATGATGTCCTTTTCTAGCTGTTACGTGTCCAAAGTAAGTGAGTCGAAGTCTTGCCACACTCTCTTCTAAGGAATATTCTAGTTGTATTTCTTCCAAAACTGATTTGTTCATTATTTGGCAGTTCACAGTATATTCAATATTATTCACCAACACCATCATTCAAATATGTCAATACTTCAGTCTTCCTTACTCAATGTCCAGCTTCATATGCATATGAGGTGACTGAAAAGACCATGGCTTGGGTCAGGTGCACCTGAGTTCTCAAAGTGCCATCTTTGCTTTTTATTTTGAAGGTTACAGGCAGTTATTTTGTAGAATGCCTCTTGGTTCAAGGGTGTCTGACATTTCCTTTGGTTATGGGTGTTTGGCAAGTGTACCACAGAGTGAGGCTGGTGCCCCTTATCATCCATTACGAGGGTGCAGGATTTTCTATGTCCCATGAAGTTGGGATCTGTGAGGCTTCTCCACTGTGAAGTTCCTCTTTTATCTTCATAATTAATATATATATACCGTGTGTGGGTTGGCTCTGAAATTGCACAAGTATTCCGTTCCGCATCAAACTTTCAGTTTACTCATTTAGTAGTTTGGGCTGGTACAGACCCGTGGCTTCCTGTTCTATTCAGTGAATTGCTGATTTAGTAGTTTGGGTTGGTGTAGACCCGTGGCTTCCTGTTCTATTCAGTGAGTTACACATTTAGTAGTTTGGGCTGGTGCAGACCCGTGGCTTCCTGTTCTATTCATTGAGTTACACATTTAGTAGTTTGGGTTGGTGCAGACCCGTGGCTTCCTGTTCTACTCAGTTAGTTATTCATTTAGTAGTTTGGGCTGGTGCAGACCTGTTGCTTTCTGTTCTATTCAGTGAGTTACTCATTTAGTAGTTTGGGCTGGTGCAGACCTGTTGCTTTCTGTTCTATTCAGTGAGTTACTCATTTAGTAGTTTGGGCTGGTACAGACCCTTGGCTTCCTGTTCTATTCAGTGAGTTACTCATTTGGTAGTTTGGGTTAGTGCAGACCCATGTCTTCCTGTTCTATTCAGTGAGTTTCTCATTTGATAGTTTGGGTTGGTACAGACCCATGGCTTCCTGTTCTATTCAGTGAGTTACTCATTTAGTAGTTTGGGTTGGTGCAGACCCATGTCTTCCTGTTCTAGTCAGTGAGTTATTCATTTAGTAGTTTGGATTGGTACAGACCCATGGCTTCCTGTTCTATTCAGTGAGTTACTCATTTAGTAGTTTGGGTTGGTGCAGACCTGTGGCTTCCTGTTCTATTCAGTGAGTTACTCATTTAGTAGTTTGGGCTGATGCAGACCCGTGGCTTCCTGTTCTGTTCAGTGAGTTACTCATTTAGTAGTTTGGGTTGGTACAGACCCGTGGCTTCCTGTTCTGTTCAGTGAGTTACTCATTTAGTAGTTTGGGTTGGTACAGACCCGTGGCTTCCTGTTCTAGTCAGTGAGTTATGACCTATCACTCTCATGATTTATTTTAATGCTCTAGTTGTCCCTGACCTACCCAGGGGGAACCTATGAAGGTTCTTGGTGTCCTTCTAATGTGCCTACCTCATTACCTGAGCAGGTCCTCACTTCCTGGCACAACAGGAAACTCCAAGTCCACCTTGTACTTTCTAGCTCTGGAATCAGCTGCATGCCTGTGGAGAGAAATACCTTTGTCTGCAGATACACACTGACATCTGTATTTATTTGTATATCTATCCAGATGTACTGAAAACTGGGACTTCCTATGAGGCACGGAGGAAGAAAGGAAAGAATGAAGAAAAGGAAAGGAAAGGAAGAAGGAGTGAGGGAGGGTAAAAGGCACGCTTTCTCACATTTTTAAATTTAAAAAAAAAATTTTATTTTGTTGTTGAGAATATACACTGCAAAAATACACCAATTCAATCATTTCTACACATACAATTCAGTGACATTGATTATATTCTCTGTGTTATGCAACCATTCTCATCCTCCCTTTGAGTTGTTCCTCCCCCATTAACAGAAACTCACTGCACCCTAAGGTTCCTATCTCATCTTTCAAGTTGCTACTGTCACTTTGATCCCATATAGTACTCAAAAGAGCATAATTCTCAAGGCAGACTTTTTTACTAGTTAAGCTAAACTATCATTTGGTTCTAAAAAGACTTCGGGGAATATTTTTGGTCTAGAGTTTGAAGATTATCTCAGGGCAATAGCTTTAGGGTTTCATCCAGCCCCCTTGGCTCCAGAAAGTCTGGAGCTTGAGAATTTGAAATTCTATTCTGCATTTTCCACCTTTTGATCAAGATTCTTCTATGGCATCTTTGATCAAAATGTTCAGTAATGGTAGCCGAGCACCATCCAATTCTGGTCTCATGGCAAAGGAGGCAGCTGCTTATGGAGGCAATTAGCCACATGTCTTAGGCAAGGTTCTCTAGAGAAGCAAAGCCAGTAAGGAGTATAGATAGATAGATTAAATAGATAGATAGACAGACAGACAGATAAATGGATAGATAGATAGATAGGTAGATAGATTTAGATTAAGGAAATGGCTCATGTGGTTATAGAGGCTAGAACGTAGGTGAGGCTGGAGGCTTCTCCTGATTCACGTAGCCACAGGGGCTGACGAACCCAAGAACAGCAAGTGAGACAGCAGGGCTCTGGCTCACAGGCTATGAAGATCAACAAATCCAAAGATTGGCAGGCAAGATGGCAGGTAAGCTGCTGTCTCAGGTCCCAAGAACTGGAGGTCAGATGAGAAGTGGCAGCAGAGACATGGCAGCAAGAGTCAGCGTGGTAGGCTTCCCAGAGAGAAAGCCGAGTGCCTTTGGGCAGAGGCCCAGGGCCAGGGAGAAGCGGGCCTGTTAGCACGGCTGGGGGCTACATGCTGAGTGTTCCAGAGCCTGAGCTGTGACTGTTCCTTCCCTAATAAGCCCCACGACAGTGCGTCCGGAGCCTGAGCTGTGACTGCTCCTTCCCTAATAAGCCCCACGACAGTGCGTGTGGCCTGTGAGTTCTGTGTGGCCACTGCATTGAATTATTGAACCCGGCAGAGAGGTAGGCATTGCCATGGAGGGACAGCTGGTGTCAGAATTAGTAAAGATAGTAGCGACAGGAGACATGTCCGACCCCGCCTCACAGGAATCAGCCTTGGGACGTTGATCTTGATTTTCCTTCCCCATTGTGGGGTTGGGGAGACCTGGTGGTGCAGTAGTTAAGAGCTTGGCTGTTAACCAAAATGTCAGCAGTTCAAATCCAGCAGCCACTCCTTGGAAACCCTATGGGGCAATTCTACCCTGTCCTATAGGGTCACTATGAGTCAGAATCAACTCAATGGCAATGTTTTTTTTTTGTGGGGCTAGAGGAGGTCAGACACTGGCCCCATACTGTTTTTACTCATCCTTATATGACTACCAAACTACAACATAACTGCCAAGCCAATGAGAATCATGTCCCAGCCAAGCTGGCATACAACCTTAATAATCACACCACACATTTCGTATCCTCCTCCTATTCCTGACTCTCCTTCTTCCTCCATTGTTCCAAATAGAAACCAAATGTTGTGCCTTAGATAGCTGCTTGCATAAGTTTTCTCGCTAGGTGCAAACAGTTAACATACTCAGATGCTAACCAAAAGGCTGGAAGTTCAAATCCACCCAGAGGCACCTTGGAAGAAAGACCCGGAAGTCTACTTCCAAAAAACTAGCACTTGAAAACCCTATGGAGCGCAGATCCTCTCTGACACATGTGGTGTTTGCATGAGTCAATGCCATGAGTTGGAGTCTACTGGGCAGGCAACTGGATTTATAACATCTGCACTTGCACTATCCAAAAGGCCCACCCCCTACACATCTGCACATTCCTATACTTACGAAGACGCAATATGAAGGCAGTGAGATGTAGGAAAGCGTGGTGTGTGTTTAGTAAAAGAGCTCTAGCACCTGCCACTCGGGGAATTCCATCCCAAGTGCCTCCTGTGAGAATTCACAGCTCCTCAGCCAGGCTTCCCACACATCTGCTCCTGCTGACCTCAGGCCTCTGTGACCAAGTATGGTGAGCGCCCCCCACTTTCCCACCCCCCGCTGACTAGGTGGTGTTTGTTTCCTCCATTCTCTAATTCCGTGATGGTGTGATAACACTTTATAAAAATAATTTTTCCCACCTGGCCTGCTTTCCCCACTTGGCTGCAGCTGGAGACAACGGGTCCTTGTGGGTGATGCCTGGCATAGAGCCGGCCCCAGGTGCAGGGAGAATGAGTGAAGGGAAAGGTCAGTGATCAGGGACACTGCTTCTGGAGGCATCAGTCATGAAAGGAACGTCCTTGGGCTCCTGTCAGCCGAAGCAGATGCCAGCACTTACACCTGCGCTTACAAAGTGCTCCACAGACGCGAGGCTTCAGTCTTCTGTGCAGGTGAGGAATTAGCAAGGCTTCGAACTGAATCCACTGGACCCCCTGATGAGAATTTGCATTTCCACCCAGATATACTGAATCAGAATCCGCAGTTTAACGAGATCTCCCAGTGATTGTTATATACATCTACATTTTAACAAGATCCCCAGGTGATTTTTATGTATACATCTTCATTTTACAATCAACACCCATGGAAGCAGCAATCAAGAAATCAAACGATGCATTGCATTGGGCAAATTGGCTGCAAGAGAACTCTTTTAAAGTGTTTAAAAGCAAAAATGTCACTTTGAGGACTAAGGTGCGCCTGACCCAAGCCATGATATTTTCAATCACCTCATATGCATGTGAAAGCTGGACAGTGAATAAGGAAGACCAGAGAAGAATTGACACCTTTGAATTATGGTGTTGGCAAGAATATTGAATACACCATGGACTGCCAGAAGAACCAACAAACCAGGCTTGGAAGTACAGCCAGAATGCTCATTAGAAGCAAGGATGGTAAAAATTTGTCTCACATACTTTGGACATGTTATCAAGAGGGACCAGTCCCTGGAGAAGGACATCATGCTTGGTGGAGGTCAGTGAAAAAGAGAGAGACCCTTACCGAGATGGACTGGCACAGTGGCTGCGATGATTGTGAGGGTGGCACAGGACTGGGCAGTGTTCCATTCTGTTGTACATAGGGTTGCTATGAGTCAGAGCTGGCTTGGTGGCACCTAACAACATTTAGGTGATTCTTATGTATACATGCGGATCTTCTTAAAATTTAGATTCTGATTCAGTATATTTAGGGTTGGAAATGCAAATTTTCAGCAGTGGGTCAAACAGGAAAGAACCGGTTAAAAGCCCTGGGATTTAGGGTGCCTAGGATAATGGGAAGGCAGTTTCCTCTCAGAACTTATGTGCCAGATGAAATACATTTTCTTTCCCTTCTGGTTTACTGCATAAATCCCCTTGAGGAGAAGATGCAGCAGAATTTCTAGGTATGAAAAATTCCACATTCAGACACCATGAACATTTAGGTGTCAGTGTACTGTACTGTGCCCATCAGGTATTGGTTTTATCCTACATGAGATGCCAGTGAGGGAGAGTGTCTTGATTTCCTAGGCTGCTGTCACAAAATACCCCAAACTGGGCAGCTTCTGTGAAGAGAAGTTTATTTGCTCACAGTCCTGGAGCCTGGGAGTCTGAATTCAGGGTGTCGGCAGGGCCATGTTCCCTCCAAAGGCTCTAGGGGAGGATCCTTCCTGGTCTCTCCAGCTTCTGGTGTTCCAGGCACTGTTTGGCTCGTGGCAGCATCACTGTAGTCTCTGCCTTTGTCACATTCCCAGGTACCAGGGTTAGGACTTCAGTATACCTTCTTGGGGTCACAATTCACCTCACAACAGAGAGATGGGCATTCCACTGTGAGTTATCAGAGAGGCTGCGCACCAGGATCAAGGCCTCAGTGGTCCAGGGTGAAGCTGTTCCTTAGCCAGCATCCCCGGCCTCAGCCAGGGCTCTGCCCCCTGACTGCTGTCTTCCATAGCAGCCGCCAGTAACTGCCCCCCCCCGCCCCCCGCCCCAACCACCCTTCTGGGACAGCACAGGCTCTCACTGAGCCACGGGCGTGCAGCCTCTGGGTCCTGTGACTTTGCTTGGTGACACGCAGGGGTTTCTCATCTATATTGTTGTCTTGCTCAGCAATTGGTCAAAATGAAAGCAGAGGAAATGCCAAACACGCAATTGCATTTGAACTCTTGTCTCAAAGGAAAAACAGACTAATCAATAACAGAGTCAATTACTGGGAAGTGGGAGATGCACTAAGGGCTATTCTAAAATAAATCAATTTTTTACTAGCATTTGAGAGTAACCCTTAAATAAACCTATTGCTGTCGTGTAGATTCTGACTCATACTGACCCTATAGGGGCTTTTTTTTTATTGGGTTTCCAAGGGGTGCCTGGTGGATTCAAACTGCTGACCATTTGGCTAGCAGCCATACCACTTAACCACTACGCCACAAGGGTTTCCAAACCTTAAATAAACAAAACAAAAAAACTCGTTGCCGTTGAGTCGATTCTGACTCATAGCGACCCTATAGGACAGAGTAGAACTGCCCCATAGTTTCCAAGGAGTGCCTGGTGGATTCGAACCGCCAATCTTTTGGTTAGCAGCCATAGCTCTTAACCACTATGCCCCCCAAATTGGGAAGGCAGTTTAGACGGTAGAAGGGAGAGAAACTAGTATCTAATCCTAGTTATGAATTAGGGAGCAAAATGAAGACCCTTAAGAGAGACAAATGTCCAGATAATTAGTGCATACGAGTCTCTTTTTAAAATCATTTGTATTGTAATACTTTTTTTACTTAAGGAAGATGTCCACCTTGATCTGAGGTTGGGTGCGAGAAACTGGACAGCAGTGACAAAATGCGCGATGTATTAAATGTGGATGTACTCTTAGAAAGTCAGTATATTACGACTCACTAACTGCTGTTAAAGACAAACACTCAGGCAGATTTTACGGCTATGGGAACAGCAGGAGCACCAGCCCTAGGCTCTGCGTTTAGCCTGCTCAGAAGAGGCTCCTTCTTGGCACGGTGCTCCATGAACATAGGTAATGGTGGCATCTCACCTCACATCTGCCCTGTCCTCCCGTCATGCCCAGACCCTGACCTAACACTAACCCTGGCCAACGAGGGCGTGGAAGTCCCGCACTGAGATGGACTGGCACAGTAGGCACATTCTGGTGATGGTGGAGATGATGCAGGCCAGACAACATTTCGGCTGTTGTCCATAAGCTCGCCGTAAGTCAGAGTCAACTCAACAGCAGCTAATCACAGCAGCACTCATTGAACGCGCCTCACGTAGCGCACACTGTCTTACCTCAGATCCTGACAACAACAAGGGTGTCTGAGGGTTAAGTAGATCTTATTAGCCCTGTGTTATAGAGGAGTAAACTGCAGCTCAGAAGGGCTAAGTGACTTGACCAAGGCCACACGCATAGTCAGGGCCAGGCCAGGAGTTCACGCTCAGGTCTGTCTGTGTCTGAAGCCTGGCTGCTCTCTATCCCACCTCAAGGACAGTTTTCATCTTTCCACTCACATAACCACATATAAACTATTTGTGGACAAACCATCTACTGGACGTAGGTGGACACCCTGGGCATCGAGTCTGTCAGAAGTGAGGCCACTTAGAACATGTCCACTCTGTGTCCAGAGGCCCTGCCAGATTCTGCCCTGGGGAGCCAGATCCTGTCAACCCACTGGTCCCATAGTCATCTTGGGGGTTCTCATCTAGTTTTTGCCCTTTTCAAAATTTCAGAGCCTTCCTTGTGAGGTATGTGGAACTCATCAGGCATGGAAAGGGTGTTTCACCAGGAGTCTGGGCTCTGACTCACTTTCAGGACTTTCAGAAAATGCTGGAAGGTCTCAATTTGCCTATCTTTGTCTGAAGGGTTGAGTCTCCTTTTAGGTCTTTTTGCTTAGAGTATTGAGCACAAGAGAGAGAAAAACATTGGATACTAAATTAGTATCAACGATTAGCCATCACAAACTCATTAATTTTGGGCCCAGTCAAGTCAGCACTGAGATGTGATTATTTGAGTAATTGCTGAATGAAAAAAGGAAAAGTCAGTTGAAAAGCATTGTTTCTGTCCACTACAGGCTGGAGAAACATGACTGCAGTTAACTCATTTACGCTGAAGAAAACATTGTTACAGAAGTAGTTTTTTAAAGTATAGATCATTCAGACTTCGGTCAGGGCCTTTCTGTTATCTGTCTTCCCCCTTATTTTTTCTAAGTGAATGAGATTTTTTTTTTTTGGTAAAATATATGCAGGGGATGTTTAATCATATCTTTATAGTAAATTAATTTAGTAGGCCACTGTGTTAAGGAGTCCCTGAGTCATACAAACAGAACATGCTCGGCTGCTAACCAAAAAGTTGGAGGTTCAAGTCTACCCAGAGGCACCTTGGAAGAAAGACCTGGTGATCTACCGTGGAAAAATCATCCATTGAAAACCCTACGTAGGACAGTTCTGCTCTGACTCGTGTCAGGTTGCCATGAGTCAGGGTCCAATGGATGGCAACTGGGGGTGGTGGAAGTAGACACCTTAACTCAGTGCTCCTTGTTTTATGAGATACATTTTCCTCATTGTTGAAGCAATTTGAAGTTGGGTTCCTATTACTTATAGCCAAAAGTTATCCTAATCACAGTCACATGAACCGTGCTAAAGCCTCCTCCCTCCACTAGTATTCCTGATTCCAGGTCCCCTGATACACCTTTCTTCACACTGCTCTCAGAAGTACCTTCCTGAAGAAAGAAAAAACCTGTGGGCCTGACTGTGACTGGGAGGCCCCTGGTGCCATGCACAGTGCAGGATACCACATCCACAGGGCCCTTCATGCCCCGGTAACTCAGGAAATACTCCAGGGCTTCAGGGTCCCTTGGGTGGACCAAACGGTTAAGCACTCAACCACCCATGGAAAGGCTGATGGTTCGAGCCCACCCAGAGGTAGTTCAGGAGAAAGTCCAGTGATCTGTTTCTGAAAAGTCACAACCTTGAAAACCCTGTGGAGCAGTTCTACTCTGCACACTTGGGGTCGCTATGAGTCCAAATCAACTTGAGGACAACTGGTTTGGTTTTTGGTTGGGGCATCAGGGCATGGTGGTAACTGAGCACAGAGGGGTGAGTCCAGACACTGTGGCTCTGTCACCATCACGAGCTGCTCCGTGCTGTCCCTGTCATGGAGGGATTGTAAAGACTCCCAACTACCAAGGCCATAGAGAATCTAGTATCTCAGCTGCCAAGTCCAGGAGCCTCCGGTGGTATTACCGCAAATCGTGGATTTGAGCCACCTGCCACAAAGCCAATACTGAGACAGGAGGAGGTAAGCAGCAAGAGGGCTTTATTCAGTACTGGTATCCAAGAGACAGAGGGGTTAAATCTTGCCCTGTCTCTGTTTAATTTTAAAGAGCTGGTGGAAGGGTTTTATAGGGGGAAGATTAGGGTTACATAATGTTTTTAAGCACGTAGCCCACAGATGGTCTTACACATCACAAAACAACTATAAGAAACTCTTTATTAAACTACAGATATGCACGTCAGACATCTGGACTTTAATCTGTACGTTTGTAACAGAGAAAAAAAAAACTTACATTAAGAATCTCTTGGCTAGTAGAACTGTTCTGCCAAGTCCACTCTGGCCGAGATAGGGAGCAAGAAAGAAAGTTGCAGATTAAAAAGTGTCAGGCAGCTTTTCTAGCTGCCGTCTTGAAGGCTGAAGGCCATTTCTCAAGAGAACAAGGAAAAGAGACCAAGGCCATAGGAGCTGAGAAAACTCCGCACCCCTTTGGAAGACACTGGTGCAGCTGGTGTAATAAAAAATGTTTTTAGAGATGACTTAAAGCATCATTATGGCTTTAGTTACGTCGAGCTCTCAATCACCCATTGTAAACAGGAGAAAACACTGTAAGGAATCAGGGTGTTTGTCACGTTAAGAGTGGAACAGACTGCTCAGCCATATCTTGAACAGAACCTGTGCCACTTTCTAAAGACTAGAGATTAATCACAGCTTATACAGCTATACTAAAACTAGAAAATATGTTCCATTTTAATATTAAAACACTGGAGAAAATGTATTCTCTCTGCTTCAGTGGACCTTCACTCCATTTTCTGGAGGTCTGTGGGCTGACCCCATGGGTGTGGACCTCTGGTCACGCCAGACCCCCGCCAATCCTGGGCCATCGCAGGCCCCCACACGCTCTTTAGGGACCCCACAGACACGGACCCCTGCAGGTCCCAGGCCATCACAGGCCCTGTCGCTCTGTTAGCTCCTGCCCAGCCCAACCCCTACCCATTGGCCAATGTGGCCACCCTTCAGGACCGCCTCGCCGCCTGGACACCCAGCCCCAGACAAGGAACACAGACGCCTTCGCCGAGCTTCTCAGGAGTCGACCCCCTGGGCGCGCCAGCCGGCAGCACTTCCGGTGACGTCACGCCTAGGCCGGAAGCCGGAGCTTCCACACTGACCCAGCCCGGCTGCCTGAGGGAGAAGGATGAGGAGGGTGCAGCGCCGGAGCCCCAGAAAAAGTCTGCGTATGCGGAGGGCCCAGAGCTCTGAATCCAGCCCCCATGCCTAGAGGATGAGCCCGAGAAAGAGCACAACTGAACAACTGTAACTCGCAGCCCCGTACACCGCGTCATCTTTCTCTCACGTTTGTGGCACCTTCTCCTCACGACGCCCAGATGAAGAAAAACAGACAAAACCCAGTTCTGGATCTGCGTTGTGACTTCATTCAGACATGAAAGAGAACCCAGTTCCGAATCTGTACTGTAACTCCATTCAAACTGATACAGAACCCAGTTCCGAATCTGTGCTGTGACTCCGTGTAAACATGAGACAGAACCGAGTTTTGAATCTGCTGTGACTCCATGTAAACATGAGACAGAACCCAGTTCTGAATCTGTGCTGTGACTCCGTGTAAACATGAGACAGAACCCAGTTCCGAGTCTGTGCTGTGACTCCGTGTAAACATGAGACAGAACCCGGTTCCGAGTCTGTGCTGTGACTCCGTGTAAACATGAGACAGAACCCGGTTCCGAATCTGTGCTGTGACTCCGTGTAAACATGAGACAGAACCCGGTTCCGAATCTGTGCTGTGACTCCGTGTAAACATGAGACAGAACCCAGTTCTGAATCTGCTGTGACTCCGTGTAAACATGAGACAAAACCCAGTTCTGAATCTGTGCTGTGACTCCGTGTAAACATGAGACAGAACCCAGTTCCGAGTCTGTGCTGTGACTCCGTGTAAACATGAGACAGAACCCAGTTCCGAATCTGTGCTGTGACTCCGTGTAAACATGAGACAGAACCCAGTTCCGAATCTGTGCTGTGACTCCGTGTAAACATGAGACAGAACCCAGTTCTGAATCTGCTGTGACTCCGTGTAAACATGAGACAAAACCCAGTTCTGAATCTGTGCTGTGACTCCGTGTAAACATGAGACAGAACCCAGTTCTGAGTCTGTGCTGTGACTCCGTGTAAACATGAGACAGAACCCAGTTCTGAATCTGTCCTGTGACTCCGTGTAAACATGAGACAGAACCCAGTTCCGAGTCTGTGCTGTGACTCCGTGTAAACATGAGACAGAACCCAGTTCCGAATCTGTGCTGTGACTCCGTGTAAACATGAGACAGAACCCAGTTCCGAATCTGTGCTGTGACTCCGTGTAAACATGAGACAGAACCCAGTTCCGAATCTGTGCTGTGACTCCGTGTAAACATGAGACAGAACCCAGTTCCGAATCTGTGCTGTGACTCCGTGTAAACATGAGACAGAACCCAGTTCCGAATCTGTGCTGTGACTCCGTGTAAACATGAGACAGAACCCAGTTCCGAATCTGTGCTGTGACTCCATGTAAACATGAGACAGAACCCAGTTCCGAGTCTGTGCTGTGACTCCGTGTAAACATGAGACAGAACCCAGTTCTGAATATGTGCTGTGACTCCGTGTAAACACGAGACAGAACCCAGTTCTGGATCTGTGCTGTGACTCTGTGTAAACATGAGACAGAACCCAGTTCTGGATCTGTGCTGTGACTCCATGTAAATGTAAGACAGAACCCAGTTCTGAATCTGTACTGTGACTCTGTGTAAACATAAGACAGAACCCAGTTCTGGATCTGCTGCCACTCCATTCAGACATAAAAGAGAACCACTTCTGCATCTGTTC
Source organism: Loxodonta africana (assembly GCF_030014295.1). NCBI lineage: Eukaryota > Metazoa > Chordata > Mammalia > Proboscidea > Elephantidae > Loxodonta > Loxodonta africana. The sequence goes on along the minus strand of NC_087342.1, from coordinate 237,536,769 downwards.
TACAATTCCATTCAAACATGAAGGAGAACCAGTTCTGGATCTGTACTGCGACTCCATTCAAACATGAAGGAGAACCCAGTTCTGGATCTGTCTGCGATCCTGTCCATCTGCGCTCAGCCTGCAGCTGGAATAGGCGCTGTGAGCACCTCCTCCGTTTCCTTCTGACTGACCTTTGTGAACAGGTGAGCTCCTAACAGTTGCCCGAATCCCTCCAGATGCAGGTGGGCTGCTGGCCTAAGGGGAGGCCAGCATCCCTCCTCCCCCTGACTGTGACTTCTTTTCTTATCCCAACTGTTCCGCTGTTAAGATAAATTTTTAAAAGGTGACTCTACACCCCACCTCCCCGTGCTCCTTCCCCTAGCCAGGATTCAGAACGTATTTGTTGACTTTTATAGAATTTCTTTGTAAATGCTACAGCCCAATGAGACAGTGACAGTATTGTAAGATAGGAGCAAAGTGCATTTTAACCAAAAGGACAACAACCTGTTTCAGATTTTTATTTAAAAAAAAAAAAAAAAAGGCATTTGGTGAGCTCCTCACCGACTCAGAACAAAATGAAAAACTCCTAAGTACAGAAGAGCCTCCATGATGGGACCCCAACCACACCTCCATCCCCGCTACTCTCCCAACTCCTGTGGACCTCATTCTTTCCACAGAAATTACACCTCAAGCTTTTCCTCAGAATGCTTTTGCCCTGCCTGGTAGCACACAAACTCTTTCCCCTTTTGTTCTTACGTGCATAACATACAGTCACTGTCTCCAATTGGTGTCTACCCATTTCTGCCTGAAGGTCAACCATGTATGTGTTAGACCTGTGCTAGGTGATGGTAAGTACTACTACTGCTCCTGCCCTGAGGTGTGACCACAAACAGGGACAAAACAGTGGAGTATTACAACAACTGTGCATGGTGTTCTATGAAAAAAAGAAAGAAAAACAATGAGCTAGGTGACATGGGAAGTCCCTGGTGTTGACGGAGTTAACACACTTGGCTACTAACCAAAAGGCGGGCGGTTCAGGTCCACCCAGAGGTTCGTCAGAAGAAAAGCCTGGCAATCTACTTACAAAAAATGAGCCATTGAAAACCCTGTGAAGCACAGTTCTGCTCTGACACACATGGGGTCACCATGAGTCAGAGTCAACCTGCTGGCAACTGGTAGTAGGTAGTAGTATTAAGGAATTGGAGAAAGCACAAAGGAAAATGAGACCTGTCCCCAGCCTCCAGTCAAGTGCCTACTCTGGGTGAGGAGCACTGCCCAGGGCCGAGGATACCACGGTGCTCCCTGCACCCACTGTCTACCAGGATGACAGATGCACAATGACCAGTCTCAGTAAAGCTGAGGGAGTGGGGGCTGGGGGGTACACAGTGCTGCGGAGAGTGGGGAGGCTTCCAGGGGATGTGGAAGGTCATGGTCGTGGCCCAGCTCCCCCTCTGGGTCTCTCTCCTCCCTCTCTGTGGATACGTTCTGTTGCCTGTCTAGGGTCAATAGAACGCCCACCCCCTGCTCTGCCTCTTGTGGTCTCCAGCACAGAAGAAACTCAGGGATTGTTGCACCCAAATCCCCCAGAGTCTCAGAAGGGCGAGCCCCTCCGATCGCCTTGACCTTAAGCTTCAGGTTTGACTTGATGAAGTTCTGTACATGCTGTGGCGGCAGAGTGGTGCAGTTCATGTGCTAGAGTCGGGGGGCGTTTCTGTTGCAACTCCATGGCAACAGCTCACTCCCCAGCACTGGGCTATCACCCTCCCCACCCACCACCGCCAAGGGGAAGCATAGGGTGGAGGCCACAGGCAAGCAGGCCGGGTTGCTTATTGCGACATAGAACCCAAAGAGCCTACACTACACTTTAACCAGGCTCCGGGAAGTCAGATGATGCATTGCATTGGGCAAATCTGCTGCAAAAGACCTCTGTGAAGTGTTAAAAAGCAAAGATGCCACTTCAAGGACTAAGGTGGGCCTGACCCAAGTGATGATATTTTTAATCGCCTCATATGCATGGGAAAGCTGGACAGTGAACGAGGAAGACTGAAGAAGAATTGATGCCTTTGAATTATAGTGTTGGTGAAGAATATTGACTATACCATGAACTGCCAGAAGAACAAATAAGTCTGTCTTAGAAGAAATATGGCCAGAGTGCTCCTTGCAAGCAAGGATGGCGAGATTGTGTCTCACATACTTTGGATACGTTATCAGAAGGGACCAACCCTGCAGAAGAACATCATGCTTGGCAGAGTACAGGGTCAGCGGAAAAGAGGAGGACCCTCAATGAGGTGGATTGACGCAGTGGCTGCAACAGTGGACTCAAACAAAATGATTGTGAAGATGGCACAGGACTGGGCAGTGTTTTGTTCTGTTGTACATAGAGACACTATGAGTCAGAACTGACTTGACGGCAGCCATGTACCTTAACTTGGGGGTTTAATGCCTACATCCAGTTGGGGTCAAGGCTGGAGTCTGGGGTTTGGATCTCAGACTGCCTCCACTAGAAGGGCCTGCATCTTTCATCTGACTTGAGAGGTACATCACAGTGTGCTGTGTGGGTGGCTCTGGGCCACATGACTGGGAAGATTGGGAGGCCCTGGTGACTCCAGGTTTGCTGTTGTTGCTGGAAGGTAGCAGGGGCTGATAGCTCTAAAATTCATCTAGCGTTATATATCAAGTGCAGAGTTGAAGCAGTAAGTGATGACTCTTTTCATCCATATCCAGCATCTCAGGTTCTTAGTGCTGCTGTAACAGGAATAACACATGTAGGCAGCGTTAAAGAGCAGAAATTCATTTTTTCACAGTTCAAGAGGCTAGAAATCTGAATTCAGAGTGCTGGCTCTAGGGGAAGGCTCGCTCTCTCTGTGGACTCTGGGGAAAGCCCTCGTCTCTTTTCAGCTTCTGTTCCTTGGTTCCTTGGAGATCTCATGTGGCGTGGCATCTGTCTTCCCCATCTCTGCTTGCTTGCTTGATTGATTGCTCAGTCTGCTCTTTTTACATCCCAAAAGAGATTGACTCAAGACACACCATACACCGATATGGCCTTATTAGCATAACAAAGAAAACTCATTCCCAAATGGGATTATATTATATCCACAAGTATAGGTGTTAGGATTCCAACACATACTTTTTTGGAGACACCAGTCAATCCAGAATCCCAGCATCCTCCTGCCACACCCAGGACCACCCAGTGAGCCGGTGAGCCATTCCTATGTTCCAGAGCAGTGGCGGGAGCCCTCAGACACAGCGGCGTCTTGGGGTGGCTTGTTGGCCTTTCTCTGACTTTTGCCGTCTCCTTCATTCCTGTGCCTGCCTGGCAGCCAGCCAGCCTCCCTGCCACAGCACTCCTGAGCTAAGGCACCCGCCTCGCTCCACGGGGATGGAAGCGTGAACCAGGAGGAAGGCCCCGTGGCAGCAAGCACCCGTGAGATCTGCGCTCTGCATGGCAGTCTCACTAGTGTGCCCACGTGCTGCGACGCACCTGATCCTCTCTGCAGCCGGGAGCAGGTGGATGCCCATCCCACCAGTAAGAGAGTAGCTCAAACAGGGCCTTGCTCCTGGACTGTGGACCCGGACTTGCAGAGTTGTCCTCCCCTGGGAGCTGGTCAGAAAAGCAGTTGCAGGCTGTCCTAGCCCTGCTGCAAGCACCACGCCCGGGGCGGATGACCCAGGCAGCATAGTGAGCACAGGCTTTCTTGTGCTGACTTCCTAACCCGTAGTGAACAATTTCACATCAGAGATATGGTGAAACCCATGTGAAATTGTTCACTACAGATTAGGAAGTCAGCGCAAGTAAGCCCGTGCTTACCATGCTGACTGGGTCATCTGCCCCTGTCGGGGATTGTAAATGTGAAAAGAGGCTTTGATTCTGTAGGAAGGTGCTGTGGGGTTGGGAGAGAGAGAGATGTCAGCCATACCTAGAAGCAGAATTTTTAATATGAAAAAAATGTGATTACCTATTGGGTAATCCACCCCTGCCCGTGCCCCATGGAGGCTGAGAGGCTGGCTCAGATGGCTGGGCCCTGCATAACCCTGTCCTTCCCAAGGAGAGTGGGGTGCTGTGTTTCCTGCTGTGACAGCCTCCAGCCAGATGGGTCTCTGGGTCTAGGATATGGAGCCTGATAGGTCCACAGCTCCCAAAACAGCAGCCGAGGAGGCCCAGTAAAGCCACAGGAAGGACAGGAAGGGATGAAGAGAACAGCAGCAAGCCCACAGGCAGAGTCAACTAAGCGTGGAGGAGCCCAGAGAGAGTGAAGACACCAGAGCTAACTGCCGGGTCGACTCCATTGTTGTTTACCAGCTCCTCGAGGCTGTGCCTCAGCTACGGCATTTGTAAAATGGGGGCAACACTGGGGCGTGTTGGGTGAGTCGCTGCATGTAAAGCCTTTAGAAGCATGTTGCCGCTCTCTGAGGAGTGGCGGGTGTGGGCGTTAGGTGATGGGCCTGGAGGCTGCAGCAGCTTCTGGCTCCGCCCCTCGATCTTCATCTCTCCCTCCTCATCACACCTCCCACCGCGTTCCTGGGAGATGGCTGCTTTCCAGGAGGATTTGACTGCCCATCAGTGGTGGCAGGAAGACGACTGTTTGCTAAACAGCATTTGGAATGGTTTTGAATGAAAGGGCATCACCTGAGCACCTCCCATGGCGACCACTGCCGAGCATGCATGCAGTGTGGCCTGTGACCTCATTGCCAAGGCCAGGATGATCGTGAGATTGCATCATGAGCAGTGGGTGTTGCCATAGCTTCCTGCACCCAGCGTGGCATCGTCCTGGGTACAGAGCAGCTGAAGTCTGGACAGAAGGACGGAGGCCTCCACTATGGCTCCTGGCCTGGCGGGAGAGACCCATGCTCCCATCCATTGCCCTGTTTGTTTCTGTACTAGGTTAATGATAGTTGTTATAGTAAATGGGCCCCAAAATTTCAGTGGCTTAACACATTAACTTACTTCTTGCTCATAACAATCCATTGCTGATGCACCTGGTAGGTTAGTGGCCATCCACGAAGTGACTCAGGGATCACGGCTCCCTTCAGCTAGTGGCTCTGCTATTTCAGGGGGCAGCGACTTTTCAGCTTTCTTGTGCCATGAGCCTCTTTTGGCTGTCTGGCGAGTAGCCTTCTCAGAATAACACTTTTAAATACATGAAATAAAGTGCACAGGACAACAAAGAATGTGGTGTCTGTTGGCAGCAAAATCACCAATACTGCTGACATCACACACCCGTTGCCAGTCGAGTTGATTCTGACTCACAGCAACGCTGTAGGACAGAGCAGAACTGCCCCGGAACGTTTCCAAGGAGTGGGTGGTGGATTCGAGCTGCCAGCCTCCTGGTAAGCAGCCAAGTTCTTAGCCACCGTGCCACCAGGGCTGTCTGACATCAGATAGCTGGGGTTTTTGGGCAACTTCCATAATTGAAGGAAAGACTCAATAGCAAGTGGAAGTTGGTGGAAATTAAGATGTAATTGTTGTTAGGTGCTGTCGAGTAGGCTCCGACTCATAGCTACCCTATGTACAACAGAACGAAACACTGCCCGGTCCTGTGCTATCCTTACAATCGTCATGCTTGAGGTCATTGTTGCAGCCACTGCACCAATCCACCTTGTTGAGGGTCTTCCTCTTTTCCGCTGACGCTGTACTTTGCCAAGCATGATGTCCTTCTCTAGGAACTGATCCTTCCTGACCAAAGTATGTAAGAGGTGGTCTCACCATCCTTCTAAGGGGCATTCTGGTTGTACTTCTTCTAAGACAGATTTGTTCGTTCTTTTGGCAGTCCATCGTATATTCAATATTCTTCACCAACACCACAATTCAAAGGTGTCAGTTCTTCTTCGGTCTTCCTTATTCATTGTCCAGCTTTCACATGCATATGATGCGATTGGAAATACCATGGCTTGGGTCAGGCGCACCTTAGTCTTCAGGGTGAAATCTTTGCTCTTCAACACTTTGAAGAGGTCCTTTGCAGCAGATTTGCCCAATGCAATGCGTCTTTTGATTTCTTGACTGCTAATTCCATGGCTGTTGATTGTGGATCCAAGTAAAATGAAATCCTTGACAACTTCAATCTTTTCTCCGTTTATCATGATGTTACTCATTGGTCCAGTTGTGAGGATTTTTGTTTTCTTTATGTTGAGGTGTAATCCATACTGAAGGCTGTGGTCTTTGATCTTCATTGGTAAGTGCTTCAAGTCCTCTTCACTTTCAGCAAGCAAGGTTGTGTCATCTGCATAACGCAGGTTGTTAATGAGTCTTCTTCCAATCCTGATGCCTCGTTCTTCTTCATATAGTCCAGCTTCTCGGATTATTTGCTCAGCATACAGACTGAATAGGTATGGTGAAAGAATACAACCCTGACGCACACCTTTCCTGACTTTAAACCAATCAATATCCTGTTGTTTTGTCCGAACAACTGCCTCTTGATCTGTGTAAAGGTTCCTCATGAGCACAATTAAGTGTTCTGGAATTCCCATTCTTCACAATGTTATCCATAATTTGTTATGATTCACTCAGTCAAATGCCTTTGCTTAGTCAATAAAACACAGATAAACATCCTTCCGGTATTCTCTGCTTTCAGCCAGGATCCATCTGACATCAGCAATGATATCCCTGGTTCCACGTCCTCTTCTGAAACCTGCCTGAACTTCTGGCGGTTCCTTGTTGATATACTGCGGCAGCTGTTTTTGAATGATCTTCAGCAACATTTTGCTTGCATGTGATATTAATGATATTGTTCTATAATTTCCACATTTGGTTGGATCACCTTTCTTGGGAATAGGCATAAATATGGATCTCTCCCAGTCAGCTGGCCAGGACGCTGTCTTTCACATTTCTTGGCATAGACGAATGGTCACCTCCAGCGGTGCATCTGTTTATTGCAACATCTCAATTGATATTCCATCAATTCCTGGAGCCTTGTTTTTCGCCAGTGCCTTCAGAGCAGCTTGGACTTCTTCCTTCAGTACCATCGGTTCCTGATCATATGCTACCTCTTGAAATGGTTGAACTTCAACTAATTCTTTTTGGTGTAATGACTCTATGTATTCCTTCCATCTTCTTTTGATGCTTCCTGCATCGTTTAATATTTTCCCCATAGAATCCTTCACTATTGCAACTCGAGGCTTGAATTTTTTCTTCAGTTCTTTCAGCTTGAGAAACGCCGAGTGTGTTCTTCCCTTTTGGCTTTCCATTTCCAGCTCTTTGCACATGTCATTATAATATTTTGTCTTCTTGAGCCTCCCTTTGAAATTTTCCGTTCAGTTCTTTTACTTCATCAGTTCTTCCTTTTGCTTTAGCTGCTCGACGTTCGAGAGCAAGCTTCAGAGTCTCCTCTGACATCCATCTTGGTCTTTTCTTTCTTTCCTTTCTTTCAGTGACCTCTTGCTTTGATGTCATTCCACAATTCGTGTGGTCTTCGGTCACTAGCGTTCAATGCATCAAATCTATTCTTCAGATGGTCTCTAAATTCAGGTGGGCTATACTCAAGGCCATATTTTGGCTCTTGTAGGCTTGCTCTGATTTTCTTCAGTTTCAGCTTGAACTTGCATATAAGCAATTGATGGTCCGTTCCACAGTCGGCCCCTGGCCTTGTTCTGACTGATGATGTTGAGCTTTTCCATCGTCTCTTATTTCCCCCATTTCAGTTCATACACACACACACAAAAACAGTTGCCGTTGAGTCGACTCCAACTCATGGCAACTCCATGTGTGTGCAGAGTAGAACTGCTCCATAGGGTTTTCAAGGCTGAGACCTTTCAGAAGAAGGTTGCCATCCCTTTACTCTGAGGTGCTTCTGGGTGGATTGGAACCACTGACCTTTTGGTTAGTAGTTGACCACTTTAATCATTTGCACCGTCTAACCTTGGCTCAAGGAGCCCTGGTGGCACAATTGTTAAGTGCTTGGGTGCTAACTGAAAGGCTGGCAATTTAAACCCACCCAGCCACTACTTGGGAGAAAGACCTGGTAACCTGTAAAGAGTGCAGCCTTGGAAACCCTATGGGGCAGTTCTGCTCTGTCCTATAGGATTGCTGTGAGGTTCAGACCTCAGCCAACAGTCAGGGGAAAGCAGGGTGCAAGAAGAATCCCCGCCTCTTGGTGCCGTGGCCGAAAGTGACACACATCCCTTTCCACCTTCCATTGCCAGAGCCAGCCCCACGCTGTCTCCTGTAGGTGGGCTGGGGACAGTAGCTCTAGTGGGCGCACGCTTGCCCGTGACATCTCCAGCAGTGGGTTCAAGAGCAGGGGTTTTGGTGAAAGCTTGAGCATTTCTGTCATGCCTTTCACACCCCATTTCCTCACACCAGCTCCACTAACAAGGGTGCAAATTGTATCTGCCCTCCTATCCATGTGCACATTCAACAATTTTTATTTTTTTAAATTTTTCTTGTTGGCATGTGTTTTCAGTATTGGAATACATGCTTGCTAATTGAGTGTGTTTAAATTTTTGGTTGTAAACTTGGGTTTGAGAAATACGACCTGGCAATACAATCTGCCAATGGGATGAATGGCACTTTCGCACCACTGATCTGTGGTGTGACCAAAACCAAAAACCAAACCCACTGCCGTCGAGTCGATTCCAACTCATAGTGACCCTATAGGACAGAGTAGAACTGCCCCATAGAGTTTCCAAGGAGCGCCTGGTGGATTCTAACTGCCGACCTCTTGGTTAGCAACCGTAGCACTTAACCACTACACCACCAGCGTTTAAGTATACTACTAAGAACTAAAAAAAAAAAAAGAAAAGAAAACTCAAAACCCATTGTCATGGTGCTGATTCCGACTCACAGCCTCTAGGACACAGTGGAACTCCCCCATAGGATTTCCAAGGAGCGGCTGGTGGATTTGAACTGCCAACCTTTTGATTAGCAGCCATAGCTGTTAGCCACGACACCGTAAGGGCTGAGAACTAGCAGATAATTTATTGCTGGTGCCTTTCCGTTGGTTACATGGGGAACCTCTGGTTTTCCAAATATGACACAGAAAACAAAAAACAAACCCATCAGGGCTCCTAATCACCCAGGAAAGACATAATTAGGCTTGTGTGGTGCAGTTAATTACTGAATATGGCCCTTCTAGCCCTGGTCTTTGTGACTCACGCATAATGATTGGGTGGGGCTGTGAAAATAAGGTAATTGTGGCCTACTGAGGGGATTGGTCAGTTTTGCCATCCTGCTGGGCTTGAAGGGGAGCCAATTCCAGAGCAGAGAGAGATCCTACCACCACCAAGGAAGAATAGCCAGAAGCAGAGAGGGTGTTTTTGGACCCAGGATCCCTGTGCTGAGAAGCTCCTGGAATGAGGAAACAGAGAGAGCACAACCTATAACCCTGAAGATGATGAGAAGTGATGACAGGAGAGACTGGCAGGAGACCAAGTAGTGGGCTCCCCAGCCCACGGAGGGAGGAAGCTGAGTGCCAGGGGCACCTCTGGGGACTTATTGGCAGGGCCTAAAAGAGCTTTGTAACACTTGCCTGAGCAGGGCAGAGGCCTAGGGCCAGAAAGAGGTTCTCCTGTAAGCTCACCTCGGGAGAGGCTGTCATGATGGAAGAACTGTATCCTGAGTGTCCCTGAGCCTGAGTTGTAACTGTTACTTCCCTAATAAACCCCAAAATTGTGACTATGGTCTGTGAGTTCTGTGTGGTCATTGCAATGAATTACAGAACCCAGCAGAGAAGTAGAGAGTGCTATGGGAGGGATAGATGGCTGAGAAAGGAGGCATGTCTGACCCCCACCTCATAGCAATCAGCCTTGGGCTGTTGATCTTGATTCTCCTTCCCCTTTGTGAAGACAGAGGAGGTCAGACACTGCCTCCATGCCATTTTACAGCTTGAAAGCCTTATCTCATAGAAATAAAGGAAGAAAAGGCAAAAGTTTACAAAACTAACACATCAGGAAGCATCACCTAATAGAATGCTCAACCTACACAACAGTGAGTTTCCGACTCTGGTCTACTGAGCACCACACATTTCAAAAGGGACCCACCTTGATGCATTAGAAGTAAGATAAGATAGCATACCATCAGGCCAATGGTAAGGAAAGGATTTTAATTAAGCTTCTGTTTACACTCAACCCCATGCAGGGGCGGGGGGGCCCAATGCACCCTGACCTCCCTCTGCTCTTTAAGAGTCACAGTCATTCTTTTTTCCATTTCCTTTTATTGATACTTTCTGGAGATAATGCTGCTATTACGGGTTGAACTGTGTCCTTCAAAAGACATGCTGAAGTCCTAACCCTGTGAATGTGACTGAAAATAGGATTTTGCAGATATAATTAATGTGAGGTCGTGCTGGAGTAGGGTGGGTCCTAATCCCAATTGAGTGGGTGTTTTTATAAAAGAGGAGAGACAGAGGAAGGACACCATGTGACATTGCAGCTGCAAACAAAAGAATGCCTGGCAAAGAAAAAACCCAAACCCATTGCCGTGGAGTTGATTCTGACTTACAGCGACCCTATAGCACAGGGTAGAACTGCCCCATAGCGTTTCAGAGGCTGTAAATCTTTACGGAAGCAGACTTCCATAGCTTTCTCCTGCAGAGCAGTTGGTGGGTTCAAACTGCTGACCATCTGGGTAGCAGTCAACAGCTTAACCACAGCACCACGAGGGCTCTTGGAGCCACCAGGAACTAGGAGAGAAGGATGGGACAGATTCTCCCTCAAAGCCTCAGAAGGAATCCACGTGTCCAGTGCCTTGATCTTGAACTCCCAGTCTCCAGAACTGTGAGCCACCCAGTTTGTGGTACTTTGCGGCGGCAGCCCTATGAAAGTAATACAAATGCTTTGGTTCAAAATGTTAATTAGGATTTTAGGCACTAGAACAGTGTTTCTCAGCCTCAGCTCTATTGACATCTTGGCCAGATAACCCTTTGGTATAGGGGCATCCTGTGCACTGTAGAATGTTTAGCAGCATCCCTGGCCTCCACCCACTGGATGCCAGTAGCACCCCTTACTGCATTCCCCCTCAGTTGTGACAAAAATATTTCCAGATATTGTCAAGTGTCTCCAAGGAGCCAAGCACCCCCCCGCCCCCACTCCAGGATGAGAACCACTGCCCCAGAGCAGTCACTTAGGGCGGTCTCTCTGGTGTGCTTCTTTCTTCTCCACTCTAAATCTCCCAGGCTAGTGGTTGCTCACTCTCCTAATTCGTTAATAGAAACGTTTATTGAGTAAGGTACTGAGCTTACTGCTGGGTATGTAATAATGAATAACACATGACACCCACCCTCAAGGTGCTTAGAAGACTTAGAATAAAGTGTGATCATCTGCTAAACCCAGGTGGCCCAGAGAGTTTGCAAGGCAGAGGAGCGCACGCAGTAAGGTAGTGGAAGGTGTGTCATACATGCAATGAAGTGGTACTTCCAGGTGATGCCTGCTGTCCTCTTTTACTCTCCACAGCACCCTGGTTTAGGTGGTGAAGTCTAGGATCACCCCATTCTGCTTAATAATCTTTTTGTTTGATGCATCACTAGACATTTGATCCAAAGTTTGATGATCCAGCTTTATTGCCCAGACCCTGAAAATTATTTCTCCAATGGCATTTCTCTCACTAAAGGAATAACCAACATGATTTTGATAAAACTCTGGATACCAAGTCATTTCCCCCACCAACCCATCCTCTTAGATTGTCGCCCCTATCAGCAGTACAACCTTGAATATACCCTACTTGAATTTAGAGACCATCTCAAGAATAGATTTGTTGCATTGAACAGTAATGACCAAAGACCAGACAAGTTGTGGGATGACATCAAGGGCATCATACATGATGAGAGAAAAAGGTCATTAAAAAGACAGAAAAGACCAAAATAGATGTCAGAAGAGACTCTGAAACTTGCTGTTGAATGTAGAGTAGCTAAAGCAAATGGAAGAAATGATGAAGTAAAAGAGGTGAACAGAAGATTTCAAAGGGTGGGTCAAGAAGACAAAGTAAAGTATTGTAATGAAATTTGCAAAGACCTAGAATTAGAAAATCAAAAGGGAAAAACACTCAGCATTTCTGAAGCTGAAAGAACTAAAAAAAAAATTCAAGTCTCAAGTTGCAATATTGAAGGATTCTATGGGCAAAATATTGAACAATGCAGGAAGCATCAAAAGAGGATGGAAAGAATACACAGAGTCACTGTACCAAGAATTGGTCAACGTGCAGCCATTTCAGAAGGTAGCATATTATCAAGAACCAATTGTACCAAAGGAAGAAGTCCAAGCTGCTCTGAAGGCATTGGCAAAAAACAGGCATCCAGGAACTGACAATACCAGTTGAGATGTTTCAACAAACAGATGCAGCACTGGAGGTGCTTACTCAGCTACGCCAAGAAATTTGGAAGATAGCTACCTTGCCAACTACCTGGAAGAGTTCCGTATTTGTGCCCATTCCAAAGAAAGGTGAGCCAATAGAATGCAGAAATTATTGGACATTATCATTAATATCACACACAAGTAAAATTTTGCTGAAGATCATTCAGAAGTGGTTGCAGCAGTACATCAACAGGGAACCACAAGAAATTCAAGGTAGATTCAGAAGAGGACGTGGAAGGAGTGATATCATTGCTGATGTTTTGTGGATCTTGGCTGAGAGCAGAGAATACCAGAAAGATATTTACCTGTGTTTTATTGACTATGCAAAGCCATATGACTGTGTGGATCGTAACAAATTATGGATAACATTGTGAAGAATGGGAATCCCAGAACACTTAATTCTGCTCCTGCGGAACCTGTACCTAGACCAAAAGGAAGTTATTCGAACAGAACAAGAGGATACTGCGTGATTTAAAATCAGGATAGATGCGTGTTAGGGTTGTATCTTTTCACCATACTCTTTCAATCTGTATGCTGAGCAAATAATTTGAGAAGCTGGACTCTGTGAAGAAGAATGGGGCATCAGAATTGGAGGAAGACTTATTAACAACCTGTGATATGCAAATGACAAAGCCTTGCTTGCTGAAAGCAAACAGGACTTGAAGCACTTACTGATGAAGGCCAAAGAATACAGCTTTCAGTATGGATTATGCCTCAACATAAAGAAAACAAAAATCCTCACAACTGGATCAATAAGCAACACCATGATAAATGGAGAAAAGATTGAAGTTGTCAAGGATTTCATTTTACTTGGATCCATAATCAATAGCCATGGAAGAGCAGTCAAGAGATCAAACGATTTATTGTATTGGGCAAACCTATTGCAGAAGATCTCTTTAAAGTATTAAAAAGCAAAGATGTCACTTTGAAGACTAAGGTGTGCCTGACCCAAGCCATGATATTTTAGTCACCTCGTATGCATACAAAAGCTGAACAATGAATAAGGAAGACCAAGGAAGAATTGATGCATTTAAATTACAGTGTTGGTGAAAAATATAGAATATACCAAGCACCGCCAGAAGAATGAACAAATCTGTCCTGGAAGAAATACAGCCAGAATGCTCCTTAGAAGTGAGGATGGCGAGACTTCTTCTCATGTACTTTGGACATGCTATTGCTACAAGTTGGAACTGACTTGATGGCACCCAACAACACAACACAACAGTAGCGGTACTAACTGCATAGAATCCAGCCACCTTATTTGATCTCCAGTGAAGAAACATAACCTTCACTAATGCTGATTTCGCTGTTGGAATGTGAATGCAATCTCTTGTGGAGTCCTGGTGGTGCAGTGGTTATATGCTCAGCTGCTAATCCAAAGGTCGCAGCTGGAACTCACCCATAGGAGAAAAGATCTAGTGATCTGCTCTCGTAAAGATCACAGCCTAGGAAACCCCATGGGGCAATTCTGTCCTGTAGGGTCGACATGAGTTGGAATCAACAGCACACAACAATAACAACAACAACATGTTGAATTGGCAAGGTGGTCAAGGGGTCTTAGAGTCTTCAGAAGAGGGGCTGGAGAAGTTATGCTGGAAGATCTTTGTCTGACAGCAAGTTTCTGGTCTCAGGGTCTCAGTGTGTTTAGTGAGTAATTGGTGAAGGGCCCAGCGTAGCCGCCCTATACCCTAGGATGAAAAATTACATTTTTAGTCCTGCTCCTGACTGCAAATAAATCCATCCGAATCTGTTCTCAATGAGTATTGTCTGGCAGTGTCCACAGTAGTTGGGAGCTGGATTTAGCCTTTAGCTAGACATGTTCCGGGAGGGGAGCAGGCTGCCTGTTGTCTCAGTGGGGGAGGAACAGATGAAGGAATTGTTCACGGTTTGGCTCTGGCAGCACCTGCGACACAGACTCCAGGGCCTCTGGGATGGAGTGAGCAGTCCTTGTGCCTTTTCAGAAACATGGCCCTTTGTGTGCCCCTACCTGCATTTCCACCGCACCCTACCTCACACAGAGAAGCAACGTTATGATTTGTCTCTTCTGACATTCCTGAGACACTTCAAAAAGGATCAGAATGGTCTTTTGGCCACTAGGCCAGCTTCCACCTGGCTTGGATGTTAGACTAACACTTAAAACTCTGCCCGCGCGGGAGTAGGTTATCATCAGGATGGAGACGATGCAGACAGGTGTAGAAACATGCCCAGGTGCACTCACTTTGGTGGTGTTGCTGCATTGTATGTTGTGACTGGAGGTTTGTCAGGTAACACTTGGAATAGGAGATGTAGTTTGAACGAGAAGCTTAAGCCCGTATGAGCTTCCTGCGGCTACTGTGACAAATTACCATGCCTGGGGGCTTAAAACAACAGGGATGTATTCTCGCCCAGCTCAGGAGACCAGAAGTCCAAAATGAAGATGTCAGCAGGGCCATGCTTCCTTTGAAGGCTCTAGTGGAGGACGCTTCCTTCTCTCTCAGCTTCATGTGGCTGCTGGCATTCCTTGGCTTAATAGATGTGTTGCTTCAATCTCTGCCTCCATTTTCACATGGCCTTCTCCTCTGTGTCCCTGTGCCCAAAGTCCTTCTCCTTGTAAGACCACTAGTCATTAGATTAGGGCCCGCCTTAATCTAATCTTAACCAGTATGACCTCGTGTTAACTTGATTACTTCTACAAAGACCCTATTTCCAAATAAGGTCACATTCACAGGTTCTGGGTAGACATGGGTATTGTAGGGACATTATTAAACGCTGTACAGTGCTCAATGCCAGTTTTCGATGATCCCTATTTGTGTGTGTGTATGTGCACACACACACACACACACAGTGTTTTACCTCCTGCTAATTGAGCTTGTATAGGGCAAATCTGCTGCAAAAGACCTCTAAAGTGTTGAAAAGCAAAGATGTCACTTTGAGGACTAAGGTGCACCTGACTCAAGCTGTGATATTTTCAGTTGCCTCATATGCATGTGAAAGCTGGACAGTGAATAAGGAAGACCGAGGAAGAATTGACATCTTTGAGTGATGGCATTGACAAATAATACTGAATATACCATGGACTGCCAGAAGAACAAACAAGTCTGTCTTGGAAGCAGTACAACCAGCAAGGGTGGGAAGACTTTGTCTCGCATACTTTGGACATGTTATCAGGAGGGACCAGTCCCTGGAGAAGGATGTCATGCTTGGTAAATTAGAGGGTCAGTGAAAGAGAGGAAGACCCTCAACAAGATGGATTGATACAGTGGCTGCAAAAATGGGCTCGAGCATAACAAGAATTGTGAGGATGGCACAAGACTGGACAGTGTTTCATTCTGTTGTCGGTAGGGTTGCTATGAGTTGGAACCGACCGGACAGCACC
The DNA here is from genome assembly GCF_030014295.1 of Loxodonta africana. Lineage (NCBI taxonomy): Eukaryota > Metazoa > Chordata > Mammalia > Proboscidea > Elephantidae > Loxodonta > Loxodonta africana. The sequence goes on along the minus strand of NC_087342.1, from coordinate 237,521,156 downwards.
TGATGGCAAGTGTTGAGCTTTACCTGCCCAAGGCTTTAAAAACATGACAGACGTACATTGCTCTACCCCTTCTCCGGCTCTGCTTTAGTTGCCTGTTTTTATTCCCTCAAAGCAAAGGTCATACTTGTAGAAGAAAGTGAGCAAACCTGGTGGTGATGAAAAGATGCTGTTTTAGTGGTTGTTTTCTTGTCCTTCTAGAACAGATAGGCCTTCAGCCAACACCCTTTTTAGGACTAATTCTTTTACCGGCAGGTGTTTATTGGAAAGTAGAACGTAGGGATCTCAATTAATGTTACGCTGGTTTTCTTTCTTCAGACAAGAGCAGAGGTTTTCTTGTTTTTGTTTCCTTCAGCCAGGACAGCAAACATGAAGAAAAATTATGGTTTAGAGACAGGTGAGCAGGAATTCATTGTTCTGTCACACATTTGAGTGAGCCTGGGCAAGCCACTCAGGCGCTCTGAATCACAGCGTGCTGTCATGATTGCTGCGGGCATCAGACCCAGGCAGAGTGTGAAAGCACAAGGTTCAGCTTGGTTAAGTCGCCAGGCTAGATGGACCAGGAAGCCTCCGTTGTCTGTTTACACAGCACTGGTGGAGGGCCCACTCTAAGCTAAGCCCCTGGCTGGGCCTTGTTGTCGTTGGCTGCTGTTGAGTCAGCTCCCGACTCATGGTGACCCCGTGCACGATGGAACTAAACGCTGTGCAGCCCTGTACCGTCCCCACGATCAGTGGTGGATCAGACCATTGTGATCCGCAGGATTTTTATTGGCTGATTTTTGGAAGTAGATTGCCAGGCCTTTCTTCCTAGTCTGTCTTATTCTAGAAGCTCTAGTGAAACTTGTTCAGCATCACGGCAACACACAAGCCTCTGCGGACAGGTGAGTGGTGGCTGTAGAAGAAGTGCTTTGGCTGGGAATCAAACCTGGGTCTCCCGCATGGAAGGCGGCAGGACTGAGTCTCCCTCAGGGATCTCCCTCCGGGGCCTACAGCCTAGTCGAGGGGACAGACACGCGGCAAGGCACACCCTGCACTGCCTACTCCTCATCACTTACCGTGGCGTTTCCATTGCCAACTGCCGTTTCTCCTGTGACTGTGTTTGTGTTTCCACCTCATAGGCTCCAGGCCACTTTTCCAGCTAAAAGCCTTTAAATTCCAGGGTCACACCACCTGTATTTTCACAGGATTGGTAAAAATGGGCAGTGTTGGCTGGAGCTTGTTGGGTAAACATGCCGACAAGTTGCTTTGCCCTCTCCAGTCCTGGGTGTCTGCCCTTGGCTCCACACGTGAGCCGTGGGTGTGGGTTGGCCATGGGCATTGACCTTCCACTTTCCACAATAACTTCAATTATTATCAAATACATGGCTTTAGAAAAAAGCTTGGAAAAATACAAATAAGTATGAGGAAGGAAATAAAATTGAGCTGTGATTCCATAATGCAAAGGGAACCATTTAAAACATCTATATTTCTCTCTCTTTCTACTGAGCCCTCCCTCTGTCTCTGCTCCCATCCCTATCTCTCTGCCTCTATTTGTCTCCACCTCCATCTCTGTCTCTCTCTCTATTTCTAACCATCACAGTGGTTTCATCCCTGGTTGCACGTTAGAATCACTTGAAGTGCTTTAAAAAAAATTTCTGATGCCTGGACCCCGTCCCAGACCAATATATCAAATCCTTGGGAATATCATTTGGGCGTGGGAATTTTTAAAGCTCCGCAGTGATCTAGCTACTGACCTAAAGCTTTGCATCCTCTGATTCAAATTTTTATTTACTTTCTTCATCCAGATACAACCTTCCAGAAAAACAGACCATTCCGAGCAAGCAGAAAAGTTGAAAGAATCTTGCAGTGAACACTTGTATGTTCATCACCTAGATTCTACTGTTAACATTTTACCACGGTTGCTTTTATCATAGATCTATCCAACTATCTATGGATCCTCGTATCCACCTATCAGTCTATCTTATTTTTGACCCATTTTCACATAAATACTTTATTGTGCACACACACACACGTATCATTTGCTAGATTTCGATATTTATTTAGGTTTTTTTTTTTGCTTTTGTTGTAATATTTACATCCAATGAAATGTACAAATCTTAAGTGCATATTCACAGAGTTTTGACAAGTGCATACAGTTTCGTAAGCCAGACCTTTTCAGTATATAGAACATTGTTATCTACCCAGAAATTTCCTCATACCTCACCTCAGTCAATTTCTACCCTCATCCCCCGAGATGACCACTATTCTGATTTTTTTCCATCATAAATTAGGTGGCCCAGTCTAGAACTTTTTGTGACCTATTTAAAAAACATCTGACTACCCTTAAGTCACAGAGATTTTCTCTTGTATTTTTGCGGTGTGATGGATTGCTTTTGTGTGGCCTTTCTCACCATGGTCTTATGACTCCCACCCAGGTGATTGGGTGGGACTGTGAAGATAGGGTAATTGTGGCCCACCAAAGAAATTGGTCATTTTTGCCATCCTTTTTTTTTTTTTTTACTGGGCTTGAGGTGAGCCATCACAGAGGTGGGGAAGAGAGCATCCCACCACCACCAAGGAAGAACAGTCAGGAGCGGAAAATCTGTCTTTTGGACCTGGGTGAGACAGAGTGAGCTGTAACCTTGAGGACGGCAATATGTGGTGGTAGGAGACTGGCAGGAGAAACGGCACAGCGGGCCTCCCAGCCCAAGGACTGAGAAAGCTGAGTGCCTTTGGGCAGAGGCCAAGGGTCAGGGAGATACACGCCTGCGAGCAGGGCTGGGAAGAGGCTGTCCTGATGGAAGAACTGGATCCTGAATGTTCCTGAGCCTGAATTGTAACTGGTTAATTTCCTAATGAACCCCATAGTCACAAGTATTGTCTGTGAGTCCTGTGTGGCCGTTGCAGTGAGTTAGGGAACGCGGCAGAGAAGCAGAGAGAGCTGTGGGACGGACGGTTGGTGTCAGAGTTGGTAAAGATGGTGGAGAGGGGAGGCACGTCTAACCTCTGCCTCGTGGGAATCAGCCTCGAGCTGTTGATCTTGGTTCTTCTTCCCCCTTGTGAAGTTAGAGGAGATCAGACACTGTCCCCACGACGTTTTTGAAAATTTTCTTTTAAAAGCTTTATAGTTTTAGCTTTTATGTTTAGGTCAATGATCCTATTGTTAATTAATTTTTGTGTATGCTGTGAGGTAGGAGCCAAGTTTTCTTTTATTCACATTTGGGTAGCCAGTTATTTCAACACCATTTGCTGAAACATTTGTCCTTTCTCCATTGAATTGCTTGGGAGCCTTTGTTGGAAGTCAGGTAACTATATAAATGGTAGTCTGTTACTGGCTTCTCTGTTCTAGTTTATCCATTTGTCAGTCCTTATGCCTCTACCACACTGTCTCTGATTACTGTAGCTTTATAGTAAATCTTACAGCCAAACAGTTTAAGAACTTGATTTTTCTCTTACGGTATTTATCAAATATTCCAGGTGCTTTAAATTTCCATATAAATATTAAAATCAGCTTATCAATTTTTATTTTAAAAATCTGCTGAGAGTTTTATTGCGATGGTGTTGAATACATGGGTCAACTCGGAAAGAATTTACATTTTAATATTGATTCTTTTAATCAATGAATACAGTATATTTATTTAAATTTAAAAAATTTCTTTCACCAGGGTTTTGCAGTTTTCAGTATAAAAGTCCCATACCTTTTGTTAAATTTATTCTTAAATATTTTGGCTTTTTAATGTTATTGTAAATGGAATTGTTTTAAAAATAATTTTTCAATCATTTGCTGCTAGTATATAAAAGCAAAATTGACGTTTGTTTTTGACCCAGTAACTTGGCGTTGTGCTGAGTTCACTTAATAGTTGTGGTTATAATTTCATAGATTTTTTAGGCATTTCCACGTAAACAATCGTGTCATCTGCAAATAGAGACAGCTTTTCTCCTAAAGACAGCTGAGTGCTTTAACCACTGCACCACCAGGGCTCCTTGCGTTTAAGAGAGGTGGTGTATAAATCTGCCTTTTATTTCTTCATCTTGCCCTATTGCACTATCTAGAACAGCAAGGAAAAAAAAAAAAAAACTCGCCATTAAGTCAATTCCAACTCCTAGCAACCCTATAGGACGGAGTAGAATTGCCCCACAGGGTTTCCAAGGAGCAGCTGGTAGATTTGAACTGCCGACCTTTTGGTTAGCAGCCAAACTCTTAACCACTAAGCCACCAGGGTTTCCAGAACAGCGAGAGCAATGTTTTTTAAAATGATGACCTAGGGCATCGTTGGATATTTGAATATAATGATTGATTTTAAAGTGTTAAACTAACCCTGCATTCCTGAGATAAATACTACTTGATAATGACATGTTCTTCCTTTCACATATGCTTAATTTATAGTTGCTAATATTTTGTTTTTTTAATGCTATTGTAAGTGGAATTCATGCCTTTGAATTATGGTGTTGGTGAAGAGTATTGACTATACCATGGACTGCCAGAAAAACTAACAAGTCTGTCTTGGAGGAAGTACAGCCAGAGTGCTCCTTGGAAGTGAGGATGGGGAGACTTCATCTCACGCACTTGGGACATGCTATCAGGAGGGACCAATGCCTGGAGAAGGACATCATGAGCAGAACTACCGCTTAGGTTTCTAGGTTGTAAAATCTTTACCGAAGCAGATGGCCACATCTTTCTCCCATAAAGCAGCTGCTGGGTTCAAACCGACATCCTTTTGGTTGTCAGCTGAGTGCTTTAACCACTGCACCGCCAGGGCTCCTTGCATTTAAGACAGGTGGGGTATAAATCTGCCCAGGTGGGGCGTAAATCTGCCCAGGTGGGGCGTAAATCTGCCCAGGTGGGGCGTAAATCTGCCCAGGTGGGGCGTAAATCTGCCCAGGTGGGGTGTAAATCTGCCCAGGTGGGGTGTAAACCTGCCCAGGGAAGCAGGCCCTGGATACACCTGGGCAGGCTGTGCACAGGACAGGGCTAGTGATACCACTGACGTTACGTTACTGTTAGTGGCCGTTGAATCTACTGTGACTCATGGTGACCCTTAAGTAAAACAAAACAAAGTCCCGCACCATGTTCATGATCGTTGGTGTGTTTGAGTCCATTGTTGTGGCAATCCACCTCATCAAGGGTTTTTCTCGCTTTCTCTGACCCCCGACTTTACTGACCCTGATGTCCTTGTCTAACGATTTTTGATGATGTGTCCAAAGTAAGCGACTCAGTCTTGCCATCCTCGTTTCTAAGGAATGTTCTAGTTGTTATTACTGACATTATATTCTAGGTCAATCGTGTCCTCCTAGAGTTGTGCGTGTTATACCTGCGTAACAGTACATAGTGGTATGGGAAAAGTACAGGAGGACCTCAGAGAAGAGGTCCATTTTGAGGTGAGACTTAAGGGATGAAAAATCATTTGCCAACAATGATAGACTTATAAAAATTAGTATTTGTACAGTTAATTGTGACATATATATGTTGTTGTTAGGTGTCATCGAGTCAGTTCTGACCAATAGCGACTGTTTGTACAACATAACAAAACACTGCACAACCCTGCGCCATCCTCACAACCGTTGTTATGTTTAAGCCAATTGTTGCACCCACTGTGTCAATCCATCTCATTAAGGGTCGTCCTCATTTTCGCTGGCCCTCTACTCTGACAAGGATGATGTCCTTCTCGAGGGATTGATCTCTCCTGATAACATATCCAAAGTATGTGAGACGTAGTCTTGACATCCTTGCTTCCAAGGAGCATTCTGGTTGTACTTGTTCCAAGACAGATTTGCTCGTTCTTTTGGCAGTCCATGGTATTTTCAATATCAACATATATGTATATATATAAACGCTTTCACAAACATCAACACATTTCATCCCCACAAGACCTCCATGTTTGATAGAGGTCACAAAACCCTTGGCCCTCCATACCCAGCAGTCTCTCCTCCTCATCAGGTTCAACGAGCACGTTAAACTCACTGTTGAGAACAACAGTTTCAAGCCCAGTAGTCTCATTCTTCCCCACTCATTGCAGATGCCTAATGCTCCACAGGCCAGCTTTCTGGAGGCTCTGGGCATGTCATTCCTTCCCATGGATTTTGTGTTGTTTGTAGCTGAAGGGAGAGAAAGTTCTTCTGCAAGTCCTGGAGGTGGGGAAACCTACTGATTGCCCTGGGGTTGTGGTATGTAGACAGGTTATTGTTGTTGATTATAGTATTGATACTCTTATGGATTGAATTGTGTCCCCAAAACGATATGTTGAAGTCTTAACCCCTGGTACTTGTCAATGTGACCTTTCCTTGAAGATGTTGTCAGTTAGGTTAACATGAGCTCATCCTGGGGTAGGATGGTCATAATTCCATATGAGTGGTGTCCTTAAAAAAGAGAAGAGACACAGACATAGAGACAGAAGGAAGATGGCACGTGAAGATGGAGGGAGAGATTGGAGTGATGCATCTACAAGCCAAGGAGCGCCAAGGACTGCCAGTCGTCACCAGGAGCTAGGAGAGGCAGAGAACAGATTCTCTCTGTAAGCCCCCAGAAGGAATGAACCCGGACAAGACATTGATTTTGAACTTCTAGCCTCTAAACTATGAGTAAATAAATTTCTGTTGTTTTGAGCCACCCAGCTTGTGGTACTGTGCTATTAGGGAACTCATACAAATGCTCTTATTTCTGTGGACAAAATTGAACCTCAGAGAAGAGAAGGTACCAGCACACACCATGTGATGGCTAAATAATGAAGACAGGCCTTGGGCGGAGATCGTTTTCCTGCAAACCTTGTGTTCTTTCCATAACTAGACTTAACACCCTCTGCTGACTCACACTCTGGACATGTTCCGCCTGCTGAATCATCTCTCAAATGGTGCCCCCAGGGTTCTCCATCTTCCTGGTTCTTTCTTTATCTTGTTTCACAAGTATCCTGTAGCATTTTGCCCTTATCTGGTCCAAATGAATCTGGTTTATCTTATCCCTTTGAAACTGTTCCTCAAGGCTACATAGTAATGCATATTTCTCTCTTCTGAAGAAGCTCCATGGCATTTAGGACACACTTCTACATTTTACCTGGTCACCTTGAGCTGCCTGTCCAGGTACTATTTCCAAACTCACAATTGCCTCCTCATTTCTCAGAGTGTAGCTCAGATGGAACTAGCTAAATCACAACTAATAGAATAAGCATAAACAAGTCTATAATTTACCCAATTACTAATTTCTCAATTTTTGAAAATAATTTTTGGCCAGATGGCTCATTAAAATGTAGTAGAAAAACATCAAAAGTGTTACAGATACATAATGAAATATACGGATAATGATTAAATTTCATCTTTAAAATGACTCACTCCTCCCAAATAGGGAAAAAGATAGAAGTTTTCTAAGCAAAAAGGGAAGGGAAGATTTCATAAATGTCTTCATGTTAATGAAAATTTAGATTTCTCTACCAGTTTCAATTTGTGTTGTTGTTATTAGGTACAGCTGAGTTGGTGCCAACTCACAGTGACCTTTTCTATAACAGAACGAAACGTTACCCAGTCCTGCGTCATGTTCATGATCGTTGGTATTAAAAAATGATTGTTGCAAATATTTACTATTACTTTAAGATATTAGTTACAGTTTTTAGGTTTTATGTAAACAAATCTATTAGCATATTCCTTTGTGATTCATTCCATTTTTTTAATGCTTAAGAAGTTATTCTCCCCTCCCAAGTATCCATCAACAGACGAATAGATCAACAAAATGCGGTCAGTATACACAATGGAATATTATTTAGCCATGAAAAGAAGTGAAGTTCTGAAACATACTACAACCCAGATGAACCTTGAAAACATTCTGCTAAGTAAAATAAGATACAAAAGGATAAATACGGTGTGACTCCACTTAAATAAAATATCTAGAATAGGCAACCCATACGTGTCTGTCAGTTTATCGTATTGTGGGGGCTTGCGTGTTGCTGTGATTCTGGAAGCTATGCCGCTGGTATTCAGATACCAGCAGGGTCACCCATGGAGGACAGGTTTCACCTGGGCTTCTAGGCTAAGACAGACTAGGAAGTCTGTCTACTTCTGAAAATCATTAGCCAGTGAAAACCTTATGAATAGCAGCGGAACGTTGTCTGATATAGTGCTGGAAGATGAGCCCCCCAGGTTGGAAGGCACTCAAAAGATGACCGCGGAAGAGCTGCCTCCTAAAAGTAGAGTTGACCTTAATGACGTGGATGGAGTAAAGTTTTCGGGACCTTCATTTGCTGATGTGGCAGTACTCAAAATGAGAAGAAACAGCTGCAAATATCCATTAATAATCGGAACCTGGAATGTACGAAGTATGAATCTAGGAAAATTAGAAATCATCAAAAATGAAATGGAAAGCATAAACATCGATATCCTGGGTATTAGTGAGCTGAAATGGACTGGTATTGGCCATTTTGAATTGGACAACCATATAGTGTACTATACTGGGAATGACAACTTGAAGAGGAATGATGTTGCATTCATGGTCAAAAAGAACATTTCGAGTGTTGTACTTCTATCCTGAAGTACAACACTGTCAGTGATAGGATAATATCCATACACCTACAAGGAAAACCAGTTAATACACCAACCACTAGGGCCAAAGATGAAGAAATAGAAGATTTTTATCAGCTGCTGTAGTCTGAAATTGATCAAACATGCAATCAAGATGCGTTGATAATTACTGGTGATTGGAATGCAAAAGCTGGAAATGAAGAAGGATCAGTAGTTGGAAAATATGGCCTTGGTGATAGAAACAATGCCGGAGATCAAACGACAGTATTTTGCAAGACCAACGACTTCTTCATTGCAAATACCTTCTTTCACCAACATAAATGGCGACTATACACATGGACCTTGCCAGATGGAACACACAGAAATAAAATTGACTACATTTGTGGAAAGAGACGATGGAAAAGCTCAATATCATCAGTTAGAACAAGGCCAGGGGCCGTCTATGGAACAGACCATCAATTGCTCATATGCAAGTTCAAGCTGAAATTGAAGAAAATCAGAGCAAGCCTACGAGAGCCAAAATATGACCTTGAGTATATCCTACCTGAATTTAGAGACCATCTAAAGAATAGACTTGATGCACTGAACACTAGTGACCACAGACCAGACGAGTTGTGGAAGGACATCATCCATGAAGAAAGCAAGAGGTCACTGAAGAGACAGGAAAGAAAGAAAAGACCAAGATGGATGTCAGAGGAGACTCTGAAGCTTGCTCTTGAACATCGAGCAGCTAAAGCAAAAGTAAAAACCGATAAAGTAAAAGAACTGAACAGAAAATTTCAAAGGGCAGCTCGAGGAGACAAAGTAAAGTATTATAATGACATGTGCAAAGAGCTGGAGATGGAAAACCAAAAGGCAAGAACACACTCGGTGTTTCTCAAGCTGAAAGAACTGAAGAAAAAATTCAAGCTTTGAGTTGCAATAGTGAAGGATTCTATGGGGAAAATATTAAACGATGCAGGAAGCATCAAAAGAAGATGGAAGGAATACATAGAGTCATTATACCAAAAAGAATTAGTCGATGTTCAACCGTTTCAAGAGGTGGCATATGATCAGGAATGATGGCACTGAAGGAAGAAGTCCAAGCTGCTCTGAAGGCATTGGCGAAAAACAAGGCTCCAGGAATTGATGGAATATCAGTTGAGATGTTTCAACAAACAGATGCAGTGCTGGAGGTGATCACTCGTCTATGCCAAGAAATATGGTGCACCTTCCTGGCCAGCTGACTGGAAGAGATCCATATTTATGCCTATTCCCAAGAAAGGTGATCCAACCGAATGTGGAAATTATAGAACAATAGCATTAATATCACACGCAAGCCAACTTTTGCTGAAGATCATTCAAAAACAGCTGCAGCAGTATATCGACAGGGAACTGCCAGAAGTTCAGTGAAAAAGAGGAAGACCTTCAATGAGATGGATTGACACAATGGCCGCAATAATGGGTGCAAACATAGCAATAATTTTGACAATGGCACAGGACTGGGCAGTGTTTCATTCTGTTCTGCATAGTCACTATGAGTCAGAACTGATTTGACAGCACCAACAACAACAAATAATGTGAGAAAATGTTTACAATAATGCTGTTTTGAAGAATGACTACAAAATGGTATATTCATTGGCAGCACTTTCTCCTTATGGCTTCTACTTCTTTTGTTTTTGGTCACTGTACTCCAGCCAAATTTACCTCCAAATTTGCACTGGCCAAATATACCCCCACCTCGGCCTTTGCACTTGCTGACCTTTGCCTGGGATGCTTTACACCCAGATAACCACTTGACCACATTCCCTCACCATCTTTTAGTCTTTGCTAAAATATCTTCTCGGTGTTGTCTCCCTCTCTGCCCTGTTTAAAAATTCAGCCCCCCACCTGGCATTCCTTATCCACCTTCCCTGATTTTATTTTGTCTCCAAATAAATTATTCGTCATCATCATGTGACATACAACATACTACTAATTTGTTTATTGTCAGTCTCCTTCAACGAAAACATAACCTGCACAGGGATTTTTGTCTATTTTGCTCGGAGTTCTATAGCCAGACCATGTGTCAAGGTACCAGGGCATGGAAAAAACACTGAACTGAAAGGCAATGTAGAAACGTTTAAAATCATAGAGGACTTATCGGCATTATTATTTTATTGTTATTTTTTGTTTTATTTATATCAGCTTGTCAATAATTATTTAAAGTTTTTTTTTGTTTTTTTTTTATCTTAGTTCTGCTGTAACAGAAATACCACAAGTGGAGCCTTTTACAACGGGAAGTTTATTCTCTCACTGCCTAGTAGACTAGAAATCTGAATTCAGGGCACCAGCTCCAGGGCAAGGCTTTCTCTCTCTGTCAGCTCTGGGGAAGATCCTTGTCATCAATCTTCCCATTGGTCTAGGAGCTTCTCTGCACAGGGACTTTGGGTCCAAAGGACACGCTCTGCTCCTGGCACTACTTTCTTGGTAGTATGAGGTACCCCTGTTTCTCTGCTTGCTTCTCTCTGTTATATCTCAAAAGAGATTGACTCAAGATACAACCTAATCTTGTGTGGATTGAGTCCTGCCTCATTAACATCATAGGGGTAGGATTTACAACACATAGGATAATCACATCAGATGACAAAATGGTTGAAAATCACACAATACTGAGAATCATGGCCTAGCCAAGCTGACACACATTTTTGTGGGACACAATTCTGTCCATAGCAGATATTATCTTGGCTCTTGCTAGAAGCAGCTTTGCCCACCCATCTTTATTAGTTAGTGATAAAATCTAATAGATTAAGACAAATAATTGGGTGGAGAGGCAAGTGTTACCTTGAAAAGGCAGAAGTTCTGAGTAATTTCTTAATAGCAGTCCCAGAAAATCCAGGGAAGGCCCTGCCTTCCTCGGATAAGGTTGAGGAGATGGGATGCACCTTCCATTTGAATAATGGGAAAAGCACTGGGCTGTGCCTCCTTCCTGTCTGCCCTCACAGCTGGGATTAGGACGAGAGGTTCTGGTGTAAATGGAGTCAGGGCCATCCCTTGGTACCACCATTCACCCTTAGAATGGTGCCGTCCTGCACATGCATACTGCATGTCTTCTGAGGTCTGATCATTTCATGCTGGTCTGGGCAGCACAAATGGTTAAGCGCTTGGCTGCTAACTGAGAAGTTGATGGTTTATACCTGCCCACAGATACCTCGGAAAGTAGACCTGGTGATCTACTTTTGAAAAGGCAGCCACTGACAACCCTTTGGAGCACAGTTCTACTCTGACCCTACATGGTGGGGTTGCCATGAGTCTGAGTCAACATGATGGGAACTGTTTATTTTTTAGGCTAGAGAGGAAAGAAGAGAAAAGACATGCCAAGCCCTCACATTGAGGCCATGTATAATAGCAATGTCTAAGGAAACAATACTGGCCAGACCCAAGCTGACCGTCTGAGCAGTTTCTGCTTGTCTGTTTGGGCCCGATTGGCATGATGGGCACCACATCTTACACCAAGCATTTCCCTAAAATCTACCCTAGCAGATCCTCAATGGCACATCATCTGGAGGTCAAGGAAAAAAAAAAAAAATCACTCTCCTCTCTTACGACTTTCCAAGAGTTCACTTAAAAAAACATTTCTTAACCAAGAGCAAAGCTTTATGTTGATGAGAGAATCAGCATCTGAAAATGCAAAAACCTTCCAATAGCTGCAATCAGAAAGCATCTATTTTTACTGAAGAAGAGGGAAGCCGAGCCCTCCCAGCTGACAGACGTGCTGTCTAGAAGAAGCGGCAATCATCTGTGAGGAAGAGAAACATATTCACACACGAGACAAAAGCCTGCTTCTGAAGAAAATCAAGCCTGAAAAAGAAGAATCATCTTTACGGAATAATCAGAAGGCTGTTTGACTTGTCTTCAGTGGCCACGGCTTCAGTGTTTGTCTGTGAATGGAGTCCAGGTCTCTGAAAACATACAAATGAAGCGAAATAGCTGGCATGAAGTCTGAGGGTCCTGTCGCAGCACACAAAGCTTCAAGTGGGTCCAATTCCTGGAACCAGCACGAGGAAAGATGAGGGCTTGTTTGTCCACTGGACCCATTTTAACTGCATTGTGGATGGTCCATGCTGAGGATCAAGTATGACAGCAAGGAAGAACAACCGAAAGTAATTTTCACTCATTATCAAGGGTGTTCTAGCTTTCCCTGGCTCCAAGATGTGATTTTATTATCCAAGAAGCTCACGAAGCCTGACCAAAGCAGGCTGGCCTCACGTCCATACAGGATGAAAGCCAGCCTTTTCCCTTCGTTACTGGATGAAACATAGCCCATGATTTCAGGTGTGCACAGGTGGTCACAGTTCTGTTCTCTAAATCAAATGAATTGTGAGATGGAGTTCCAGCCATCCCAGACAGATGCCTGGGGGACTGTACCCTTGCAGACCTCCTTCCAGGAACCCAGTGACCACACAGCATTGGGTGCATCTCAGTCACTTCTTGCCCTGTCCCCCTGGTCCCTTCAGGTACAGCTGCCTCTTTGATGCTGCCCCCTGCTCTCACAGGGGGTTCTTTGATGAGTGAGTTCCCAACACCCTGTAGCCTGCCCCCCTGAGGCTCCACTCTCAGTCTCACCCCCTCCCATCACCTCTGACTATTGGACCATGGACCCCACACCCCAGTGGTCCCAACTGCAGGAAGGAGCCCTGCTCCATTCCTCCCTGCTGCCTCCTCACAAACCACCAATGTTTACCTAATTCCACGAGCCCAGATTGTTCCAGCTCCTTGTGCTTCCCTGCCCCAAAACAATCCCAGAGGCTAAGAAGGGCAGAGGGCCTGGCTCTGAGTTGGAGGGGGGGTGATGGGCAGGAGTGGATGGGAGCATAGAGGGCAAACGCGAGTTTATTTCTGTAGATCACCTGACATGTCATGCTCAGCTTCTATCATCCACCCTCCCTTTCTGGCTTTAAGGAGGAGAGGCTGCTGCCCTCACTGACCCTGGAGCTTCCAGCAGCTGCCTACCCACCCCATCCAAGCCAAAGTCCATCCTTTGGGGCAGGGTAGGGAACCAGATATGGCTTCTCCCAAGACTTCCTCAGCATGAGGGATGCAATCTGGTGGTGTTAGGTGCCATTGAGTCAATTCCAACTAATAGTGACCCTATGTACAACTGAATGAAAACTGCCCAGTCCTGTGCCATCCTCACAATCATTGTTGTGCTTGAGCCCATTGTTGCAGCCACTGTGTCAGGCCATCTCATTGAGGGGCTTCCTCTTTTTCGCTGACCCTCTACTTTGCCAAGCATGATGTTCTTCTCCAGGGACTGGTCCCGCCTGATAACATGTCCAAGGTATGTGAGATGATGTCTTGACATTCTTGCTTCTAAGGAGCATTCTGGTTGTACTCCTGGTGAACTAACTTCTGAAAAAAAATACTAGCAAGAAATAAAGGGTTCTTTTTAACCCCTTAACACATCCTTATAGGAAGTTCATCTCACTTTATTCCACAACTTAGTTTGAGAAGTCAAGATTAGGTTAAAATATCCTCAAGAAATAACCTAGCAATATTAGAGGTATATTGATTTTTGGAAGAAAAAAAGTTGTTTTCTGATGATTACAAGAGGTCTCATTAATGTTTTCAACATTCATCTTAGAGAATTTTCACTTAAGCTAGGAAAAAATCTCCCCTTTTCTTCCCATAAAATGCTTTGGCAAAATCAATAATCAGTGTATTCATACTGGGAAGTAGATTCCCTTGAGTCCTATCCACTGTTTTTCTTTCCTACATCTACCATCCTCAGCCCTCTGAAGCTGCAAATATTCTTTTATTTAACGAAGACTTGTGGAAAGACTCAATATGAGCCGAATGCTGTGCTGAACTCCGGTGAGTCACCAGGGAGGCCAACATGAGGAGGATTGGAAAACTCAGTCTAGGGGGGTAGAGAGTACTGAAAGATTCTGTAACCTTTATTTTTTCCAGGAAATCAGTGGGTCACCATTATTTGCATACACGCTCACACACTTGATTTTGCCGAGACCTTAGCAACTAATGGAAACCCTGGTGGCACAGTGGTAAAGTGCTACAGCTGCTAACCAAAAGGTTGGCAGTTCAGATCTACCAAGTACTCCTTGGAAACTCTATGGGGCAGTTCTACTCTGTCCTACAGGGTCGCTATGAGTAGGACTCGACTGCAATTGGGTTTGGTTTTTTTTTTTTTTTGGTTAGCAACTAATCAATTATTATTTATTAAGCACTTACTGTGTTACTGTGTGTTCAACACTGCTTTGGGTGCCTTGATGAGTGCAGAATAGATTGTCCTCAAGGATTTATAAAGACGTTCTTTGTGTTAATAAGCATAACCACTGCTTATGAAGGAAGGGCAGAGTCGGGAGGGTGTCCAGGTGCACACCAAGGAGACACCTTCCATTGCGTGTTCAGGTGAGGACTGCCATTAGGTCCATGACTAACGTCACCTTGGGCCAGGCCAGTCTTTCAGTGAGCGCTTTCTCCCTGTCTAACAAACTTCATGACATCCTAGCCTAGAAAGGACTTCTTTGTCTCTGCTTGCTACCTAGAAATACCTGCTTCTGTTATTAGCTATGGAGCCCTGGTGGCATAGTGGTTAAATGTTCTGCTGCTAACCAAGAGGTTGGAGGTTTGAACCCAGCCAGCTACTCTGCTGGAGCAAGACCTGGAAATCTGCTTCTGTAAAGATTACAGCTTTGGAAACCCTAGGGGACAGCTCTACTCTGTCCTGTAGGGTCACTATAGTCAGAAGCGATTCAATGGCAATGGAATTTTTTTAGGATTGTTGTCTACCATCCCACACCTGTCTCTGTCTCTCTGTTCACCTTTTATGGTGACAGAATGTCAGCTCCAACAGGACAAATGTGAACAAAACACTTGGTTTGCTGTTGTGGCAGTCTTCCAGCTTTCTTAGCTTGTTATCCTAGGGATTATCTTTCTATGGTTTTGCTTTGTATAATTCTTTTCATACCTCAAAAATGGGTTCAGAAATGGTTATTCCTATCATTTTTACTGTTCTAGTTCCTCCTTAAGCAAAGCACTTGAAAAAGTAAACTGGTTTTTCTTGCAAGATAGCATATGTCAAGGTTAGCTGGTCCATTTTGTTCTTAACATTTTCCTAGCAAGGTAAGCAAACATTCATTCTCATTATTTTCTTTTTAAACCAGATGTAGACGTTACAGAGAAGAGCATGGGAAAAAAAAAAAAAAAAACTAGCCCATGCAAGTAGAAGATCCAGACCGGGCTTCTGATATCTGAGATCTGGGTGTCTTCTTGCAATTGGAAATTTGCATTTCCATTGGAAATTGTCTTTTCCTCTCTCAATTCTCTTTTATAAAAGAGAATTCTGTAGCGCTCTAGCTATTATTCTACAATTGTGAATACTTTAATGTGCTTCAGATACTTTAACCAGAATTAGACAGATATTTAACTCCATAGTTTATTAGGAAGATTCTTATAAATACCATTTGTTTTATGATTGCTTGTATTCTAAGAAAGTAACTACTGTAGTTTTGACAATTTACAAGGTCCCATTTGTACCTATGCTTAATTTTCTAATGTAAATAAAATTACATTTAGGAGTAGTTCCGATTTCCTCTCAATGTCTAGTGAAGATAGAGTAGTCTTTTAAGTTTCCCTATTTATATTCTTTTTTTTTTTAGGTTTTTTTTTTTTTAATTGTAGTAAATATACATGTAACAAAACATTTGCCATTTCAACATTGTTCACATGTACAGTTCAGTGACATTAACTTATGTTCAGCATGTTCAACCATTGCCCTGATCTGTTCCCAAATTTTCCCATCACCTTTAACAGAATCTCAGTGTCCCCCTCCCTCCCACCTGCCCCTGTTAGCCTGTAATAAACTTTGGTCTCTATACACCTGCCTCCTCTACGTATTCCGTATAGGTGGGATCACACAATATTTGCCCTTTTGTAACTGACTTATTTCACTAAGCAACATGTTTTCAAGGTTCATCCATGTTGTAGCATGTATTCATGTTGTAGTGTGTATCGGGACTACATTTCTCTTTACCGGTGAGCAATATTTCATTGTATGTACGTGCCACGCTTATTTATCCTTTCACCTGTTGATGGACATTTAGGTTGTTCCCACCTTTTGGTTATTGTGAATAGTGTTACAATGAACATTGGTATCTGTTTGCGTTCCTGCTTTCAATTCTATTGGGTGTACGCCTAGGAGTGGAATTGCTGGACACCATTTATAGCCTTTGCCCTGGAACCCTGGTAGAGCAGTGGTTAAGAGATCGGCTGCTAACCAAAAGTTCAGCAGTTTGAATCTACCAGCCGCTCCTTGGAAACCCTATGGGACAGTACTACTCTGTCCGATAGGGTTGCTATGAGTCAAAATCGACTCAGTGGCAATGGGTTTTTATTTATAGTCTTTAGTAATTCTTATGTATGTGTTTCTTGCTTCTACTATTGTTAACCTGATAACTGATGATTCTTTCTTTCTTTGTAAAGAGGTTCAATCACTACTGAAACTTACCAAACAAGTAAAAAGCAGTAAGCCATTAGCCATAGGAAGGAAAGGAGAGGAAAATGCATCACCAGGGCTGTCTTCTCGAGTTACCAGTTG